>NC_133314.1:19017323-19352857 GCF_012295235.1 Primulina huaijiensis | reverse complement strand
AAAAAAAAAAAAAAAAAACTAACAGATTATTAACGTATTAGCAGACCTTGATCTTCGAGAGAATTACTTCTTTTTCTTTCTTTCTGCATGCTGGGCAAAAATTTCGTTGATCGATTTATGGATCTTAATTTCTGCTAGTACTAGTATATATGTGTATTTTTCTTGGTTATTAAACTCTTTTGCATGTCTAATGGGATTTTATATAACCTCATTATTTGATTTTCCCTGTCTTAATTAAAAGTAAAACTATGCATGAAACTATAATTTTTAAAATTTAAATATAATGTGGGCACCATACATTAATATTAAATCGTTCAAAAATATTACATTGAAAATGAAGGTGTAACAAATTTTAAATTGTACATACATATATTTACAAAGTCTGCTGGTCAATTAAAGTGATTAATGAGCTCGTGTTTCAATTACATTTCCATTTAAAATTTCGATATATTATTTACAGCCATCTTATACTATACATAAAGAATATGGTCTCTTTTTTTTTTTTTGAACGAAAAGAATATGGTCTCTTGGTGTGGCTAATTTATGATAATTCTAATGTTACCCCGTGAATTGTTAAATCTCTCGTCAATTTTTATAATCATCACGTTGGTCAAATTCTAGTATTCTATAATATATAATGTTGATAATATCATGTCCATAACAAATTATAAAACTACACGAACTAACACTACAAGAAAAACGCCCAACAACAACGCATATACAACAACGGTTTTTGTGAAAAACCGTTGTCGTATAGTCTTTAACAACGGTTTTAGTGAAAACCGTTGTCGTAGGTAAGTTTTGACAACGGTTTTACAAAACCGTTGTCTTTTAGGGGGTAAAAGACAACGGTTTTCATAAAACCGTTGTCTTTTAGGAGGTCAACGACAACGGTTTTCAGAAAACCGTTGTCTTTTAGCGTTTTTTTAAGGCAAAAGACAACGGTTTTATGAACCGTTGTCTTTTGCCGTGTTTTTTTTTATCAATCGACAACGGTTTTCAAAAACCGTTGTCGATTGGCGTATTTTTCGGACAAACGACAACAGTTTTAAAAAACTGTTGTTGAATTTAGCGACGGTTTAGATTTAACCGTCGCTATTTTAGCGACGCGACGGTTTTTTTACACAGTTGCTAAATTAGCGACGGTTTTATTAACCCCGTCGCTAAATGTAGCGACAGATTTAAACAAAACCGTCGCTAATTTTAAATTAGCGACCGTGTAAAGAAAACTGTCGCTAAAATGACTGACAGTTTTCAAATTTGCGACAGTTAAATGAAATAACCGTCGCTCATGGCGACGGTTTAGCCAAAAACCGTCGCCAATTCTCTATAAATAGCCACATTCTCGGTCCATTTTCACAACATCACTTTACAACACTTGCACCATTTTAGTTTCGATTTTGAGTAAATTTTTTCGCTTTAAATTTTAAATTTTTCTGTTAGTTAAAATCATGAATATTGTTAGCATAGTCAAATTATAAGCATTTTTTTTAGATTTATTAAAAGTAATTTTTTTTATTTTAATGAAAATAATAGCGACGGACATCATTAAGAAACAGTCGCTAAAATGAGCGACGGACTTGATGGTAATCCGTTGCTAATATTAACGACGGATAACAAAAAACCGTCGTTAATGCATTAGCGACGGTTTATTAAAATCGTCGCTAATTGAGCTACAACAACGGATAAAAACCGTTGTCGTTGAACAGACTTTCAACAACACTCTCAGTTACAACAGTTTTTAAAGGCCTACGAGCGTTTTTCTTATAGTGTAATTACAAAATTTGATGGAACTAACAATAAATACTTATAAAAACGACTAAATAAAAACGCAACGTGTACATCGCTAGCTAGTTGTTTATTAAGTTTGCATGATCTTATATTAATTACTATATTATTATTTCAAAGTAAACGGGCCATTTACAATTCATGTGGAATATGAGCCAAACGCTATGAACCATCTATACTTTTAAAACAAAGGTCTGTAAACACAACTGGACTGGATTTTTTTTTCTTTTTTTTGATGAACTGGACTGGATTTGAGTCCATACATCTGTGTAAGATGTTCACTGAGGCTCGGATTCGAATTCAACCCAACCCCTGCTTGGATTCACATTCTCTTGAAATTATTGTTTCATTTTTCAATTATAATTTGAAATTTATGTGTATCCACTTTTATATGTATCCAATTTGGAAAACTTTTAGGGTGTTGAGAATGAGTTATTAAAAGTTTGTTAGTGATTTTGTCAGTACAAATGTAGTACAAATGAGTAGATCTGGTCTATCACAACATTAATGTTGGAAAAAGATTTGTAATTTAAAAGCATTATTCACTTTTCAAAGCGACATTATTATGAAATAATAAATTCTTGATCCTGCGGAAGTTTCCGAATCGTCCAAATAGGTCGGATCCTTTGAACGGATTTTAGATATTTGAATTGCAGAATCATTATATTACCATCGATTATAAATTTTGATAATGTAACGAGCATTTGATCTTGCATTAACGATTAAGCATTTTTAACTCAAGGATGTGCGCAAAACAGCTAGATATCTGTCATTAATCCATTGAGAGAGAAAGCGTTGACATATTTCACCATTACCTTCTGGGGAGATAAATAAGAGCCAAAGGCCTAATCACAAACGAATGAAAAGAGAACACTCCACAATAAGTACCAACTTTTTGTAATTTTTTATAATTAAGTTTGCTCTATATATGTATTTTAATTTTTTTTTGTATCTAATTAATTAAATTATAATCTAGCAGGTGGAGATATGACTAAAATGATTCCAAATCCATCACTATCCATCACGTGTTGACCTATATTCTGGTCGGCCCTTGTTTTGCCATTACACATGAAAACTGTATTTAATTAATCCCAAGTTGTAACCCTTAGGGATTGGTCTTCGACCAAAGGGATAAGTACGTGGGAAGCAACAAATTTCAAGCCACTTCGAACCAAATGCATGAGACTTCCAAGAAAGTTGCGACGTGCGTGGCCTACTATTATTCTACCAACTACTCTACTTATAGTTATAGACATTGTTGTTACATACACCGGATATTCGCAAAGCATCTATTTTTAATCTCTTCTCGATTTTATTTTATTTTTGTATCTAAAACCAATAATTAATTATGAGCGATCACATATTAGTCCGTCGAAGTTAGCTGGGCGATTCGAGGTTTTCGAGTTATCGGTTGAGGTGATCCGGGTTCAAGCACAAATTATAAGTCAAAATTTGATCCTTCTATCTTTAGTATTTGAGTTGATGTATCTTGACATATTTAATCTTGAATATTTGAGTTGATCTTATAAGTCGAGGTCTTTGGGGTAAAATCCAAAAGAACATTCGTGATGTTTTATGCCCAAAGTAGACAATATCATATCATTGTAGAGATACGTAGATTTTATTGCACAACAAGTGGCGTCTTATGTGGGAGCGGGTAAACATGAAAGGAAATGGAGAGGAGCCAAACTTAGAGACAAGATGGAGATTTGTAAATTCTCAAGTTGGCACCTTAGAAAAATCTGTCGAGAAAGATTAACAGAACGTATCTTTCCAGTGGCCAACTGCTCAAGAACCGGTTGAAGAGGGTGACGGGTACAAAATGTGGGAAGACTTGGAAATAAACACGCTGAAAATTCAGAGACCTTCACGCAAGAAAAAGTTCAATCTCCAAAGGAAGAAAAGAGAGGATAGGAGAGTCGAAATCTTTCGAGGGTACAAAACTCGAGTTGTATTTTTCTTTCTGTAAAAGCTTTATTTGGTTAGTACTCTCCCGTGGAACGTAGGACAATCCGACCAAACCACGTAATTGCTTGTGTGCTCCTTACTTTCCAGTTTGCATTCTTCGATTTCTGTCAAAGCTCTATCAGTCATATATTCAAGGATAATATAGGGAAAACCGAGTCATCTTGAACACGATCAAATTTCATAACAAATACAATAAGATTATTTAAGTTTTAGATACAATCAACCGATTTATATATGTGTTAGCCAAAATGGCAAAAGCGATAATAATTAAGAAGATCACGAGTAAAATGCAGCGAACGAAAGCAGTCCACTAAACAAAATGAGTATAATATCAAAAGTATGAATATTGTGTATGTAAGACGACCAAGAAAACAGTAAATCAAACCGAGGTATGTAACAAGTACAGTTTCTTTAAAACAAATTTGTCTCATACTGTATGTGCTTCGAGTATTTGGCCGAACGACTGTTTCTCAAGATACAACGGGCATACCTATAACGATGTTGCACAAATCACCACCTGGAGAACGAGATAATACCTGAACTTTATCAGCAGATCACGCAGAACCACAAACAACTTGCGCAGGGTGTACAGGAGTAAGGAAGCAGGAACGAGGGAGAGTGCGGATGTTTTTGGTGTGTTTTCGAGCTTGACACATTCTCTATTTATACAAGCTGATTGCATCAATACGAAAGGCCAAAGGTTGTCATCAATAGACAGTCATACGAAGCATCAATAGCCAGCCAGATGGAGCACTAATAGCCATGCACGTGGAAGGTCCCTTGCAAAGGAAAAAAATAAAAAGGAAAATGTAGCATAGCCTAGCTAAGCAATTTTTGCCTTGATCGATCCGATATTTGATGTACTCAGGTCGTACTCGTACGTTTGCACACAAGTCTAGTTTTTTCGAGTTAAAATCGGGCCATTGATTTGCACTCCTTCTGCCGCCAAACGAGAGAGAGCCTCTTGACCAATCATTTTTACACTTCCATAACGTGTAACACAATATAAGCTCATTTATACCACTTTTATTTTCGTGTGGGACAAATCCTCCATTCCCCAAATTTTCATTCACATAAATGAAAAACATTAACACTACAACTTAATACATACACATCGAATTTAGACTAGCTAGTAAGTGACTACTTATTTCGACTCATAAATTAAATCAAATATGGGAGTTTCCAAATCAAGGGCTCCCGAGTGGAACATAGAAACACATTTGTGGCACAACCTTGTGGGTATAATTTCTAGTGAATTTGCGACAGATTCCTATTACTAATGTTAAAGTAGGCATTCCTTTGGAATAAAATGGGCACTTGAGAAGTTCGAGTATTGACTAAACTGAAGGATAAAGACTTCAGGTGGCTATAAACTTGGAAGTTAATTAGTTAGTGCTGGTAGTAGCATCTAACTGATAATTATATAAATACTTTAAAGCAATCTGAAAATTCAACTTGATTCTCCAGATTTCATAGTGGAAATATTCTTTTTGGTTGGCTTTCGTGGATGTAGATTCCAAGTGAATCGAACCCGTAAATACTGTGTCGCCTTTCAATTTCATTCAATTGCTTGCTTATTCTGTGTGTGTACAATTTCCGCATTCATTCGAAAGAAGAGAGAAGAACCTTGTGCTGCGAATTAATGTGTTCAAAGAATTCTGCATGAAGTGATTGAACTTGGAGAGTTTAGAGTGAATCTTGATCAATAATTCGAAACACTAATTAATTCATGAGTTGCACATCACATGAAAAGCAACAGTGTTGTTTTTAGTGGTCCACCATTGATTAGCTTAATAAATTGTTTTCACTAGGGAGGGATAGAGGTGATTTACAGATAAGCATTACAATTACGCTTTGTCGCACAAGTTCCAAATTTCTATACTTAAATAATTGTAATGTTCTTTTCCTACAAATATTTTTATTCCATGTCAAGTGGCCATACAATGTTCCATCCAGGCATGGATTTCAAATCGGCGTCAGCGAGTAGGACCCGTTTTTTAATGACCCACATTTNTTGTTACATAATATATAGAGTAATTTTACCATTAGGTGGGCAACCATGGGCGCTCACTCATGTGACGGGTGAGATGGTAGCTGAAAAGAATATAATTTATTTATCAATTATAGTTCATTGTTAACAATATTGTACATATATTAAATTATTTTGTCTTTTAAAAGTATTGAGATCTTTGATAAATTCTAGATATGATAGACTTATTTAAAATAGTTTATTTTCTAATAAAACTTTTGTTTTCATATTTTGTATGATTTTATTCAAGGAATAAATTCTAGGACAAATGAAACTTATAATTAATCAAAGATAGATGATTGGATAACATGATGAAAAAAGACGTCGCAGGAGAGCAAGCACGGGAGTTAGTGATTTACTTCGAAGAGATCAAATGCTCAAGTCAAGATGTATTGCAGTGTTGTCGTGGAGCGTTAAGCAGACACAACAGCTAATCAAGTGTTGATTAGAGTGTTGTTCATCAAACATAATTTCGACTTCACAAACTTTGCATCCATAGTTTTGTACACCTTTGCATGATTAATTATGTTTTATATTATTCATCAAAATTTAATTGCATGATAAATTATATTATTCTATTGCATATTGTATTAAGATGTTACAACATTGCATATAACAGTCATATATAAATCACGCAATGTCCATCTATTTAGTACTGTTATGTGAAACTCTTTCAATAGCCTAGACAAATTTTTTTACATTCGAGAAGATATACACATTAATATCTTGGAAAAATTTAATGCAACGAGTTTCTCGATATCCAGGAAAATGACATATCAAAATTATATATAACTTATTCTTAATTGGAATTATTTCTATAAATCTTTGAGCAAGATTATCCGATATCTCCAAAAAAAAATAATAATTATGTTTCCAGTACAAATCTACGGGAAAAAAAAAAACAACCAATTGATTTTGCTCTTTGTCACCTTTATCCTAACAATTATGAGTAAAATGGCGTGACGATAAATATTTGTAATGGCTTGTCGGACGTAATCAGTATTGACTAATAATCGATTTCAGAACCATCAAATTATCCGTACTTTTAAAAAAAAATTATAAGGTCGCCACGTAACGAATAATATCTTTTTGTGCCCCATTATTCAAAATTTTGACCAATTGATGTGATTTGTCGATTACTTTGACAAGTATATATAGAGCAAGTTTTGGTGCACACGGTGTGCAAATCATATTAACTTCAAGACTCGAATTAATTTTATAATAATTAAATGTGTAAATTATTTCTCAATTTTCAAAAAATTATTTAATCATCATCATCATTATCATTATCATTATTATTATTATTATTATCATTATTATGATTATTATTATTATTTGGATATTAAAGAACTCAAATTCGAAGGAAAAAATATTTTAGCGAATAGTCCAAGTAATACAGATGTACATTCAATTTCTGTCGACATCAATCAAATACACGTGTTAGTGCTTATTCAAAATAATTACTAATTAATTAGATTTTTTAATTTGAATTCGGTGGGAGTTGATCGTATATATAAATAATCATGTAATGCTAATTACATGTGTTCATCGGTCGGTTCGGTTTTCGATTTTTTTTTCGGTTTTTTCGGTTTAAGATTTTAGAAATAAATAATCCGATATCCGAACCATTTTTCTTCGGTTCGATTTTCTACTAAAACGGTTCGGTTATTTCGATCGGTTATTTCGGTTTTGGTATAATTATTTAAATTAATAATATAAATACGTTGTAAAATATAATATGTTAACTTTCTACCTGTTTTCTTAGTAAAATATTTAAATATAAGGTCTAAATTAATTAAACAAACAACAATCAACTAAAAATTGTTCAAAATAGTTTTTCATTCACTAGATGTCATATCAAAATATATAATATAAATAAAAATATAAAAAATTTTATTAATTTAATGAAATTTCGATTTTTTCGATTTTTTCGGTTTTGACATATATAATACGAAACCGAACCAAATAAACTTCGGTTTTAACATTTATATCCGAATTACAAAATTCGACTTTCGGTTCGGTTCGATGTTCGGTTTTTTCGGTTAAGATTTTTGATTTTTTTGATTTTATACGAAGTTTGAACATCCAAAATACTAATACCGGTAACTGTTAGAGAAATATAACTTTTATTAGTAAGAGAATTAATTGATTATATAATATAAAATATAGATCGATCATCTATTATTTTACAAAGAATTATAATTATAAATAATAGATTATTCAAAAAAAAAAATTGGTTCTAATATCAAAATCTTATTTTAAATTTATTCTTGATATCATTCGAGTTATAAATCATGTCTAAATCATAGGATAATGTAAATATTTCATATTTTAATTAATTTCCCCTATTTATTATGGTCAACAGTAGGGGGGAAAAAACTATTAGCAGAAAAGACAAAATAGATAGCAATAATTAGTGGTGAGTGGTGCCGGGGAAGTAGCTAGAGATTTAAATAGATAGCCCTCCAGACACGGGATGCACCCCACTGCTTCCATTGTTCTGTGTGACCCCATTTGCAAAAAAATCCCTTATTTTTTGTTCTCCAAAAAAATAAATTAAATCCCTTATTTCGAAATATTATATATATATATATATATATATANAGATTATTACATTTAAATAATATTTATTAAAGATAATTTAAAATATTAAAATTGGAATTAGCAATATTTTTCTTTCATCTTTCTTTTCTTTTTTTCTCTTTGGGCAACAAAACGACATGTCTTCTTTATTATGGTGCCACATAAAATAAAATAAAGGGAAGGAATATCAACAGTAGTTTGCTGCATTATTCAGCCTATGTTTGGAATTGGGGTTTGGTTAAAGGTGTGAGTAGTTATCATCTCTTGTCTCATATTGACTTTTGATTCAAAATCTCTTCCCCACCATTAATTGATTTTGATCTGTTTTTAGTTTAATGTTGGACTGCAACTTCACCAAATTCAAACAACTTGAACATGTATATGTGTGCGGACGTTTTTATATATATTGATACCCCGGGATAGCTCCAGTCATGGGTTGTGCCCGGGTCAGGGGTATGGGTTGTGCTCGGATCACGGACGACCCGGGACACTGGATGGATAGCTCAAGTTGGGGAGAATCTACTAGAAAGGTCACCAGAAGCCGAGCAGTTGAATGCCCGAGACGTCTTCTCCCCGGGCTATTGGGCGTCCGGGCTCTCATGTAAGCTTCCGAGAGACTTTCTACCTGGACCACCTCAATATGAGTGCTGTATTTAATTGCACCAACAAAATAGAGTGTGTGCGGTCGACCTATCTCTGACACTAATACAAGTGGTTAACAAAATCAGGTAGGCTGAATGTGACTAGTATGAGATTTGACATGTCAGAATATAAGGTACAATCAGCCGCCATACTATAATTAGTAGGTAGCACGAAAAACGAGGTCATCATTACTTCTCCTACTATAAATATCAGGTGCTCTCTTTGCATTTAGGATTCATTCATTTTTATTGCCTACACTCTTACAACTATATCACAACCATCACTTGGTTACATTGTTTTTTTGTTGAGTCATTCACTGACTTAAGCATCGGAGTGGTCACGCCGGACACCCCTCCGACGCTCATTCACGAGTTCATCTCCTTGTCTGCAGGTTACTGGGAAATATANAAGAACTTTATGTGAAGTTTAATCAGATATAGCTCAACCAAGTTCGATAAATGAAATTTGTTGGTGTTTTGCAAATTAAATGCTGTGAGACTCGAGTTTGTGAGGGTGCATGGTGATTTATTTGTTGAGTATATCTCTTATGAGATGGTCTCACGAATCTTTATATGTGAGATGGGTCAACCCTACCGATATTCACAATAAAAAGTAATACTCTTAGCATAAAAAATAATAATTTTTCATGGATAACTCAAATAAGATATTCGACAAACAAAATTGATCCGTGAGACCGTTTCACAAAAATTTTTGTGTTATTCGTTTGCGTCTAAGTAATTAGGTTAAGATAGACTGACTAACCCATGCAATTGTTTTCTAGTTGAAAAAAATTATATTATTGCAAAATTGATGCATGATTCACTTCTTGAATTAAATTAATTATTAATTCTCAAATAAGCAAGCCTTGAATTTGTGTAATTTGGGAGATTTCGTTGACTCTTTTTTTTTAGTGTTCATAGCTCAATAGGTAGGTTGCGCAGCCAATGGGTTTGGGTTACCCGTCCTATGGATCTATTTATGGCACCGCCGTTGGCTGAAGAGATTAGTAGTAATTTAATATGATTATTTAAAAGGAGCATGATCGAGGTTTGATGGACTGGTTTTAGATATATTCTTTTGGATTTTAAAATTTTATAGCAAGGTTTGGATTTAACAACTTTATTTTATTTTATAACGATAAAAACTCGCAGTCGTGCAATATATATTAGGTAAACCATCGGCTAATATAATAGTCTGTAAATCATGGTTATTTGATAAATTACACTAAACAAATCATGTATTATATGCTTGTCCGAGATAGTATTGGTAGGCAGAATCGAATTCATGATTATTGGTCAAACGTTTACCTACTACACCAATTTAGCCATCTCATTTGGGGTGAACTACTTAGTTTTATTATATCAATGTAAAATTGTGAAATCTATATATCGATTAATATCAACATTAAAGTAACTCCACCCTAAAAAATGAATTTTTATCCACGTTTTGGGGTAAACTTAATCTTGATTCCAATGTTAAATAAATTACCATATTTTAACAATAAAAAAATCTAATCAGGATCTTTAATAAAAAAATATTGGCGTTCGTTTTTAATTTTGCATAATTTTATTAAGAAATTTTAATTTTGCATAATTTTATTAAGAAAATCTGTGTCATTATTAATTTGTTTAGTGTCTATTAGAGAATGAGGTCGATGATAGAAAATATTTGATAAAATATCAAAATTAGAAAGAAGAGTATGTTGGGGAAAATTCATAAATAACAAAATTCATCATGATAAATCTTTAAAAATTTGACTGAAAACTTCAGTAAAAGCGTACCTGAAATCATAATTTTGAATTCTTTAGAACGTGTCTTGATCTAAGATCGATCTATGCACTCTTTTTCTTGAGAGAATCATTCAGTTTTCTCATCTGAACTATTTTCTTAACATGGAAGATAATATAGAACGTGATTACGCGCGATCTAGGGACCATGATCGATATATAGATAATATCTATCATTGTCTTTTGATATTTCTGTTTTAGCCCATCATAAAAACAAAAGTTATATTTATGTCTCTATACATTAAAAGTCCACAACCTAATAGATACATTAAAGACCAATAATAAAAACTTTAACCGATCACTTTAATTTGAACTTAATTAAATAGATAACCCACAACACATATTATTTACATATAAGCTGTTATAAATAAAATTGATCAAACAATTCCCCAAAAGTGGCTATATGTGCAACCTTATGATTGTGTCTGTGAAAATAATCTTATGAGCTCAAAAATGTTGTCATTTCGAAATGTATCTATATTTATCGTGGTTCATCAATTACATCAACATAAGATCAAAGCAGGCTTCGCTACACTCAAGGTAATTAGACCCTTCAACGATCACATATGCCAACACAACTGAATTACATGGATTATGAAGTGCAGTATGGAAATTTCATGCAATGTGATCATAATATGTCTATTTTTATTTGGTCCTCCCTTAACCTTATTGAGATCAAACTTTAAATCATAATCAGAGTATGACTTAACTTGAAATTGTTTCTGCAGAAAATAAATTTACATAATTGTAACTGAAAATATCTAAAATTAAGAAGTTTGTAAAGTAACAAACTCCCACTAAAACTGAGTTTCATCAATTGATATAACAACCATTCGAGCAGTGTGGTCGTGAAACTGTTTGGGTGGTAGTCCCTTAATAAGCGGATACACAACTATGAAATTTGTATCGATATACTTAATAGACAATTTGTCACTTTAAATTCTTTCTTTAACAACTATGAATTAACTTGATGTCAATATATTTTGATTTAGTCGAGCTCCTACTCTTATTGGAATACATAACTACTGATTTATTGTCACAATGTATTCTTGGTGGTCTTTTCAATGCATTCAACGATGTGCGGTCCCGTGACAAAATTTTGCAGCCATATTTCATGATTGGATGCCTCATAACACGCTACAAACTCAACTACCATGGTGGAAGAGGCTATAAGAGACTTTTTAGCACTCTCTTATGTTGCACTTACCTCTGTACCTCATTGAAACGAGTCTTGCCAAAAGTGTATCAATTTCAGACTCTTCACTTATAGCTAACCTCTTTTCGAGGTCCTGAAGAAGAGCCTTAGCCGTAACAATGTCACTAGACATTGTGTCCCTGAATGTTTCCGGAATGGCCATCTTCATAATCATCATACACATGCGATTCGACATTTCCCATCTTTCAAACTTCTTATTTTCATCAGAAGTACTTTTATCTATAATGGCCGAATGAGAGTCAACCCTTATCACGAGTTTCAAATCCATAACTCCGAGAACTATTAATAAATTCTCATATCATGATTTAAAATTTGAGCCATTTAACATAGAAATATAATTTATGTTGGAATAAATATTTGCATAAGTCAAATCTAAATAGAGAGTATCACGCCAAGTGCGCCTACTATTGTCCAAAACGCCCTGGGCGCATGGGAGCACCCCAAATTCCCGCCCTAGGTCGATTTTGGAGAAAATGTTTAACCCAAAACTGAAACTTTAAAATATTTGTTTTCAAACAAAATTTTTTCCAGATTTGAAGGCATATCAAAAAAATTTCAAACAAAATTTTCTTTTTCCAGATCTGGAATCAAATAATTTCTAAACTTTAAACAAATCTCAATGATTGAAACTTGAGTGGCTCTGATATCACTTGTTGGAGAAAATCCATAAACCACATAATTTATCATGCTAAATCATTAAGAATTTGACTGAAAACTTAAACGGAAGCGTACCTGAAACCATAATTTTGAATTCTTTTAAAATGAGTCTTGATCTTTCAGATATACGCGCTCTTTTCTTTTAGAAAATCTTTTAGTTTTTTCTTTTGAACTATTTTCTTAATTGGAAAGATAATAGGGAACGTGATTTCACGCGATTTGGATTCTGGAGACCATGACCGATATAGAGATAATGTCTATCTTTATCTTCTGATATTTTTGTTTTACCCTAATAGATATTACACTGATCTCTCTACACATTAAATACCCATAACATATTAGATGCGTTAAATCTCAATAGCCAAAACTTTAACAGATCACTTTAATTTTGAGTTTAACTCAATAGACAATCCATAACACATAATTATTCACATGTAAGCCCATATAATAAAATTGATCCAACATAGTATATTTTAAATATTAAAAATAGTTACCATAGGGTTTGTCGTTTAATAATATAGAATAAATAGTATTGATATTAAACAATTAATAATAACCACCATTATTCTAAAATCGATTTCAACTATGAAATATATTTTTTGATTATAACAAAAGATAAGACTAGGGATGTAAATGACTCATTCAAAATTTGGATTTTTATATTACCATTGGAGAGAAAATTGTTAGGCAAAAACTTGTGTGAGACGGTCTTAAGGGTCGTATTTTGTGAGACAGATATCTTATTTGGGTCATCCATAATAAATATTACTTTTTATGCTAAGAGTATTACTTTTTATATATTGTAAATATCGGTAGGGTTGACTCAACTCACAGATAAAGATTCGTGAGACTGTTTCACAAGAGACCTACTCAAATTGTTATAATTGGATCTCGATCTGGAGACACGTCAAATTAGCTAGAAATTGTATTGGAAGTTATATGTCAATACATTTGTATACACTGTGTGAGAACTAGTCATCTTGAATTACCAAATTTAACCTCCACCTTATCCCAAAGGCCAAAACCCCACGTATCTATCCAATCCTCTATAATTCTATTGATCAAACCCTAATTAACTCAAACATTATCATCCTAAACTTAAAAACATAAACTTTTATTCCCCAACATCATCCTTCTCTCTTATATCATTTTTCCCCCAACACCAACTACAAAATACTTTAGAAAACAAGTAAAGAATAATATATATCAGTTGGAAACCAAAAGAGAGAGATAATTAAGCTCAAATCTTGGCAGTCTCCACCTATTTTCATATATCCTCTCTGGATTTCATCTATTTCAGCAAAGATTTGCATTGATTTTTAAGAAGGAAGTTGAATATAATTGCAAGGTTCGAAAGAAGTGATGGATCAGCTAACTCACGGTCGTCCCCGCCATTTACCGCCACCTTTCCACGGTGGAGATCTTCATCTCCATCACCACCAATTCCTGCAGCATCAGCAGCAACGCCGGAGTCTCGAAGACGAACAAAGCGGAAATGGTAACCCATTAAAGGGAGATCCAGATGAGAATTATGGTCTCGCCTCCACCAACACAGCCGATCAAGAAAAAGAGATGGGGTTACTGGGGAGTGATCAAAACGAGGTAACAAGAAGACCACGGGGCCGCCCCGCCGGCTCAAAGAACAAGCCTAAGCCTCCTATTATAATCACTCGAGATAGCGCTAATGCGCTCAGATCTCATGTTATGGAAGTTGCGAATGGCTGTGATATTCAAGAAAGCATAACGATGTTCGCCACCAGGCGGCAGAGGGGCATTTGCGTTTTGAGCGGAAGCGGCACAGTGACGAATGTAACTCTCCGTCAACCTTCCACGCCTGGCGCGGTTGTGACTTTACATGGAAGGTTTGAGATTCTCTCTCTTTCGGGATCGTTTCTTCCTCCTCCGGCTCCGCCAGCGGCGTCTGCGCTTATTATATATTTAGCCGGCGGTCAAGGACAAGTGGTTGGGGGAACGGTAGTTGGGCCTCTTCTGGCTTCCGGGCCGGTGATGATAATGGCTGCAACTTTTGGTAATGCGGCTTATGAAAGGCTGCCTTTGGAAGATGATGAGGAGGCGGTGGCGGGAGGAGGGCAGCTGGAGTCGCCGCCGCCGGGGGTTGCGGGACAGCAAATGATGAGTGATCCAAATGCGAATATGTTTCAAGGAATGCCCCAAGATAATCTCATGAATCCATGCCAATTACCAGCTGAAGCTTACTGGGGAACAGGTCGTCCTCCATTTTAATATTTATAATTATAATCCAGAATCTTAAAATTATGACCTGATTTCACTTCTAGTTCTTGCAAATTATTTAGCTTTAATTATTCTCCTTTTTTTCCCCAAAAACCACTTCGTACTTTGATATTTTCTTGACTTTGATGGAAGAGGGATGTACAAATTCATGAATTCTTTGTGGGTTTGATCATTTTATGAGAAAATTCTCCCCGTGTTCTAACCTTAACTCCTGCAATTTGTTGTTGCCTACTCTTGCTTCTTATAACTTGTCTGACAATCAAATTAAATCATCACTTTATGCAGAAGAAAATAGAGCTTTTTAGGTCACTTTTTGTTGGTGGTTTGATTTTTTTTTTTTCCTCTTTCAAGTTTCCCATTTTAGCATAACTTCAATTTATAAGACATACATAACTAAATATTTTTGTGAGTGTTTATGATATATGAAAAAATAATTTAATCCCATCAAAATGATCATTGGGTGTATGATTAAAACATTCACAAGGTGTTTAGATTTGTTTATGTTTGCATATTTAATGCTGGAAACTACACATGTCCGGGATTAATGAAGTTGGTTCTTGTTGTAAATCTAACGAATAGATTTTTCTCTTTTGATCGCCTAATCAAGTCCACAACGGAGAATTGGTTCCTCATTTAGATCGAAATTGAGATCTAAACGATTTATAGTCGAGATTGGATAGCCGGAATTTAAAAAATTTGGCGAACGGCGGCAACACACGGGAAGGGAAGGTGGCTGAATTTTTTTTCTAAAATTCTATGGTGGCTGAAAATTTGCTTTTAATGGAAGAGAGAATTTTTGTGTATTTTTCTTGTATGGTTATATTACATGTTATCAACATTTGATAACATAGTAATAAAAATACACTAACTCAATGCCACTAAGATTCATAATCCTAATCTCATTCCTTTATTATCATTCATTAAAATTCTCATGTAGTATATATCAAGCAAAGTCAACTCTTGATATTAGCATGATATATATTTATATCTCCATATATATATAATACAAAATATTTAATATTAATTAACATATATTATAAATAATTATATTTTATATTTTTCATTCAAATTAAATTATTATTCAAAATTATAAATAATAATAATAATAATATAATATCGCGTGGACGAGCGTCCGCGCTTGTAAGTAACAAATGGGTGTCAAGGAAAAAGTACAATTTCGAAGGATCAATACAAACCTTCAAGAATAGATTGGTAGCTAAGAGTTTTGATCAAATATGCGATATAAACTATTTCAACACATATGCACATATAACTAGATTGACATTCATAAGAGTGTTGTTTGTTATTACTTCAATTTATAAGTTGCATATACACCAAATGGATGTTAAGACAAAATGGCGATTTAAATGAAATATATATATATATATGGACCAATGTGAAGGGTTTATATTACTTGAAAATGAAAAGAATGTTTGTAAGTTAGTCAATAAAACAAGCTCCAAAAGTGTACTGTCATGAGAATTTTGATTTTGTTATTTTACCTCATGATTTTAAACAAAATAATGTTATTAAATGCATATATTCAAAATTTACAAGTGATTCTAGTGTAATTTTATGTTCATATGTTGATGACTTGCTTATCTTTGGAACAAAATATTCAAGGGGTAAAAGATATTAAGAAGTATTTAATCTCACATTTCAATATGAAAAATCTTGGTGAGGTAGATACTATCTTAGGTGTAAAAGTTATAAAAAAATAGTGGGGGTTACTCATTGTGTCAATCTCATTATGTTGAGAAGATGCATCTTGAATTCAATCACTCAAAATTTTGAAAAGCTAATACCTCAAATGATACTATATTCAAATTACTAGAAAATTCAGGTCGAGCATTATGTCTGGAAAATTTAATCTCACATTCAGATTACAATTACCATATTTCAAATTTTCTTGAATGTTGCCATATTTTCTTTTTAAATTCCAACAAAAATTGAGTTATATCTCAACTAAATTTTGACATTAAAATATCAACAAACCTTATAACATATCCTGACCCACTATTGCAAAAATAAATATGTTGTATTTCTTGGAACCAGAATAACCAACACTCATTATTCAGCCATATATATTATCAACCAAACAATTCACATGACATTATATCATTGTCTAAAGGTATATACCCAATAGATATAAAATGACTCTACACTGCTCCTTTTATTATAAGCCACATTCTCTGCCCCAGACTGTAAGGAACCGACGACTCAGCCGCCTACTCCCCAGCCCAGGCGGCTGAGTCGTCGGGTCCTTACACAGACTTTAGAACTATACCTAAAAAACAAATCTCACGAAAGGGTGAACTAACGTCCGATACATTCACAGTCATCCAAATGTAGAAATTTAATCAACTGTAAACAATATTATTGAGAATATCCAATCATTTTTATCTCAACTCATTGAAAACCAAGTGACTTATTAAAATAAAATCATTTACAAATTTCACATTTTATTCAATCAATCATTACAAATAATTAGTCATAGTCAACTGTGTAAATATCAATAAATCTGAACTAGATACATCATTCACTGGTCATTACTAATCACATTCACAAATCGAAGGTCGGATACATCATACACCGACCAACATCGACAACCATTCAGATATATCATCTACTGGCTAGTCCATCAATAACAAGTCAAACCAAATACATTCATCACTGGCTGACAATACAATCACTAACTAGCTTTAAGAAATACACCACTCATTTATTTCCAATCACAATATAATCAAACTCAGGAATAATAAACTCAGCCCATAGCATCATCAATTCCTTCATTTCACGACTTTCAATAAACATGTTTACACGTGAGTGATTTTCTATATTTGGATCGAAAATGAATGTAACTAATGAATTAAAATTCACAAAATATAGCTACTGTTGTCTCACGTGAATTAAAGTCAATCGTGATCTCGATTTACTAAACCTCAATCAACATATGATCAACCAAAACTTTAGAAATAATTAATAATAAAACCCAACAATAAACTCCATCTCACATGGTTAGTCACGGCTGAGGGAAAATGAAACAACTGAAAGGATAATAATACAATATAAAGAACAACAGCAACAATACCATTCGATTTCCCTTCTCAATTATTTTCTCGAAGTGTTCGGTCCTTTCTTTCTCAAAGGTGAAGGAATTTTTATTTACTTATTAATTTTCTTTGTTTTTTAGATCAATTTTTCTTGGGAGATTACGTGTTGGGCTAGGAAAATGAAAAGGAAAACAAGTCATCTCCCCTTTAATACACGTACACATACTTATTCAATATAATTTTGTATTTTAATAATTATCTTGTAGTACTAAAAGGATACTCGGATGTCAGTTGGAGAACCAATGTCGGAGAAAATAAATCCACAACAAGTTGGATTTTACAATTGCAGGAAGTGATGTATCTTTGGATGATAGTGAAGCTACATTATCTAGAGCTTATAAGTTTATAACAAAGTCTATACTGAAAAGTCTAGAGATACTAGTTTGAGACATGAGTATGTGAAAAAAATTGATAACAGATGGTGTTGTCAATGTGGTTTATGTTAGGACCAACAAGAATATAGCAGATCCCTTGACAAAACGCCTTTCAAGAGACATAGTCAATGAAACATCTAGTTGAGTGAGCTAGACGGAAACGTTTTTAAATAATCACCGGTGATGGTAACCCAACTATGTAATAGTTATACTGTTATTCTATAGTTAAATGGATAAAAACAAGTCACTGTTATATGATCAATTTGACACCAAGATAGTTATTATCCCTTCTAGGATGCTTGGTGTAAATGGCTATGTGGTTGAGGTTGAGTATATAGTACTCTTAATGAACTTCAAATCTCCAATAGCTAGAGACATAATTTGAAACTTCACCTATTGAACATAAAAAAGTGGTGTCGTTTCTAACAAGACCAAGGTTTAGTCTTGTAAATGTTCATGAATCCAAAGATCGAGCACAAGCCATAATAGTGCTAAGTATTGAGCACATTAAAAATTTGGGATAGTTCATATGTGGTGTAATTCTGGTATTTGCTTAAGAGACAAAGTTCAAAGCAAAGGGTTATTATCATCTTGCAAATACTTTGAAATATTTCAATGTGTCGAAGAGTTTGTTATCTTAAGAGTAATTTGCTTATAAAATTAATTAGCAAACTCTGAGGAGTGAGAGCAAATAAAACCTTAAAGAAAAATATTTTCAATACGCCTCAAACCCAAGTGTTTTCATGCACCGTTTCCTTTTCTATTCTATATTTCAGATTGTTGTTTTCTCTACGTTCACCCCAAAAAATAAGAGTACTAAAAAGAAGTTCTCCTAACTAAAGTGTCGAAGTTGAGTTTGGTTCCTCTAATTCTTCGTGGCTCACATCACAAAATCTCTCTTTATTGTATATCCAAAACGATTCTAATATATGTGCCAGAATCGAACAGCCCAACAAAAAAGTTGATTAAATGCTCTACATGGAATTCATTATGCATGCGTAATATATAAAAACATCTCGAGTAACGTTAAAAGTTCTTCCCACTGTCACTCTCTGCCTATAAAATACATACAGATTTGTATGTATGTATATTTATGTGTGTTTTTTGGGTGTGTTCAATTAGAAGGGCCTACAAGCTGGTAATGTCATCAATGATGAGTAGGGTACTGTCTAGATTCAGGAATGTGCATGGTTCACTGCATTAAGACTATATTGTGTCTAATCTAGCACAGCATGTCTTGCCTTTATTTTTCCCTTTCACATGCATTATGATGCATCAGCTAGCTCAAGATTTGGATTCAACAAATTAATACAAGTAGGGATAGTTATCTATATTAATGAGAAAATTTGACGTGAAATTATTTTAAGATTGTAGTTTTCATTCCTATTATATAGCCTTCTCTCCCTCCATCTCATATATTTTGAGTTGAAGTTCTTTTTCGTCTTTCTCAAATATATATTCCAGTTTTCATATCTAATTGTGTTTCTCTACTCTTTTATCAATCTACCTCTTCATTTAATTACTAAAACTATAATTAAATAATGAGTAAAGTGAGAAATTTTTCGAAAAAATTTCTTTTCAAATAATTTTATTAATTTGTGTAAAAACACACACAAACCTAAATATATGAGACAGATTGAGTATTAATTATTCTAGTTTTTGGGACCTCAACGATTTAATTATGTATCATTATTCAGTTTTTGACTTTCTTTAAAAGCTTCATAATATGCAAATTATTTAGCATTTAATTTGATAATAAAGAGTACTCTTCATCTCCACGTGATACTCAGGAGAAAATTATACCATCAATTCCCATACTTAAATCTTCTGATTCAATTGTGATGTGATTTCATTTCCAATTTACTAATTAAGTCGAATGGTGTCCTTTTAAATTTTGATACCTAGGGTCACCAAATAAAGGGCAACCTGCAGGTAGTTTTTGGATGTCAATATTTTAAATTCTCATACCGCAATACTTTTTTGTCGTCTATCAAATTTATTCCCGTTGGGTTGAATATGTCGCTTTGAATTTAAAGTCGATTTTTAATTGAGATATCTCGAAGGATCAAATTTGGGGAACAGTAATGAGTATCTCTACTGAAATGAAAATTTTTCAGATTTCTAAAGCATAGGTTGTCTCTTTCAAATATATTGAATCGCCTCAGCTACAACTTAGAGGTGACTACATTAAATTCTGTTACAATATCATAATAGAACAAGAATTGCTATCATTAAACATTCTCTTGTTATTTACAATGAAACTAAATACAAAATTGATACTGAAGCAACAGAAACATGGTCACTTGAGTGTCCCAAAATGATGACTCTATACAGGTGAAGCTGATTAGAAAAAGCAAAAGCCGGTGAATAAAAGCTTATACGAAGTTAGAATTTACACCTCGATCCGCAAGCGACGCATTTCAGATTGGAACGTGGAACTTGATGCCAAAGTTCGACGAGCCAGAGCCCGAATGTCCTCCCGAGAACAGTCGCGTGAAATTCGAACAAGCTCCCAAAGGGCTCCTCCACTGATCATGTCTTTTGCATTAACCTCTGGTGGGTAGTAAAAAAATCAGTATTTCCATCAAAATGAGCGATCATAAAATTGGGTTTCTCATTCGTTAGACTATTACCGTGTTGTGCCAAGTGGCACAGCGCCAGTTCAACGTGGCGTCTTATCAGTGACACTTCATTGTTTGCATTCTGTACAATCCAAGGCAATGCTCCATCCTCTATTAGTAAAGAACGTCCGGTTCTTGTTCCTGACATCAGTGTTGTGTATCTCAAACAATTGCATATAATTGTTCATCATCATACAACATATTCATAATTTATGTTAACACAAAAGCGATGTCACCACAGGTCAGTGGGATCAACAACCATCCTCCTCACCAGTTTTATTTATTTATTTTCTTATTTTTATCGCTTAAGTAGTCCAGCTCTGTAGATTTAGAACAAAGCGGAGAACCAAACCCATGTTCAAATGGTGCCGGACGAGTTGTTTCTGCTTGTCCTAGAAGGCCTGAACTACGTGTGATGGTGGTGTAACATGTGCTTAATGCTTATTGGAAAAATCTTTCTTGGGCAGAACCAACATATTTTCTTACGTCCACGCATTTAAGATCTGGATGTCATATTGTTATAACCCTATTTTCTAGAGGCTGTGATTTCGTGACAAAGACTTATAAAACGTTTTTATAAAGTGTTTTTACAAAAAATTTATAAAAAATTTTAAAACTTGTTTTAACAATAAACATGTACTTACCCTGTGTAGAAGCTCTCGATTCACATTTTGCAAAATTAGCAATACCACGGGCAACTTGAGAGAGTACATCCGGATGCCTACATCTGACCATTGCTAATAGAGCCTTTATCCCACCTTCGGACCTCAGCTTCGTTTGTAGTTTATCTGCAAAGTCAGGGATACACGAACTTCTTACTAATAGAGTTTTTTAAATTAAAAAAATAGAACGGATATTTTCATCGGGACTAAACCCATAACCACTTAAAGCGAGATCCCGTCCAAGAGAGGTTCTAAATTGCACCTCGCAAAACGTCGGTAATGCTTTTCTGATAATTAAAGGATTCTCTTGCGCTATCTACAACTGGATACCCTTGTTTTTTAAAGTTAAAACAGTTGCCTGGTATCCATACCGATGGGATACAAGGGAGGAGAGCTAAGTGCAAAAGCAAATAATCATATACCATTGCCGCATAAATTAGCTATGGCTCCAGCAACCATTCTCAGGGTCTGTGAATCTTCGGCATCGGTGGCTGTCATCGCTAACAAAGAGATTCCGGCTTGGGCCATTATGAGTTCCTGATTAGCCTCTGAGACAGCAAACAAGCATAATTTATAAAGGGAATGTCAATTGATTGGAGAAGAATAGAACATGGCACTGATTAATTAATAGGATACCATTAAGGACAATCTACTATTTAAAAAATATATGTTGTTCACAAAATAACAAACTAGATATATAAAGACCGCAAACTGAAAGAAGTTACCATTCATAGCCAGGTTAGCAATAGCACCAGCAGCAATTCTACGAACAGTTTCATCCTCGTAGCTTCTAAGGAGCATCAACAATGAAGTGAGACCACCAGCTTCAACTATCTTTTCTTGGTTTGCTTCTGTAACTTACACGGAAGACAAGCTTAAGTGTCTCACACTAACATGTGAAACATCAGGTTCACAGAACACCAACCACATAATTACCCAAGTATGTCAAAATCTAACAGGGATAGGGAAATGCAAAATATATGGTGTTCAACTAATGTGTTGCATCATACAAAGAAATGTGAGGAAAGTGAAGCACCTTCGGCAGCTAAATTGGCCACTACTTTGACAGCATGAATCCGGACACTTGCATCGTCCGACTCAAGCAATGACAATATCTTTTGCAATCCAACTGTCAGATTAAAATTTTGGAATGTGAAGTCTCAAAGAAACTGAAATGAAATGAAATAAAATAAAACAAAAAAAAGTACCTTGTTCATGAAGGTTTGTAATTGATGCTCTTTCTCCGTCACTACCATCTCTAGAACGCAGATGATTAAGTGGAGAAAGAGAATTTAAACCAAGAAGAGGGTTTGCAGAGTTTCCTCTGTTGAGAGAGCCTCTAGGCTACAAATATACCACAAACAAATACAAATCAAATCATAGAAACGTCTGTGTTAAACTTGGGAACATCTGAGAAAACTCTACAAATGATTACATTCTAGTGAAACATAATATGTTCGGCCAATTAAATTCATCTGTAGATTGATCTGGCCAAGTGCCTATCATTCGTTTCATTAGAGAAAACAACATAGGATACTCAATCATAGCAATGTCAAATTTTAGAAGCCAAAAGAACTCGAGATACATAGCAAAAAGAGGACAAATGTGATTTTAAAAAATTTATATAACTACCATTCAAATGAAAAGCATATAGACAATGAAAACATACCTGATTAGCCTCGATGGTCAGCTGTGCCGATTGACTTCGTAAAAGTCTCACTTCTTCTTCCAATTTCTTTTTCTTACGGCACTCCCCTTCCAGTACTTGCTGAAAACTCGAAGCATCTGTGTTTCCCATCAACTGCAAATATAAATGTGTTATACGTACAATTCAAATATAGATCTGAGTCCAGAATTAAAATTTCAGAAAATATCCATCCATCTCAACAGCTGTAGTTCTCGTATTTTGAGCAAATGGAAATGAAATTTAAGCGTAGTCAATTTTTAAACGTTCCCGAAAAAAATCAACTCTGTTCCCACGGTTTTCACTAAGAGAAAAGTACAGTCTAACTTGTTTCCTTGCTTTTGCACTTTTCACTTCTTTATTAAAATTTGCAAGATTATATAACCAAGGTTTCAAGATATCAGGGACATTTTCAAAGCGTTTTTGGAAAAACTTAATATTCTCTCATTACTCAAAACCTACTTCGAATTTGAAGTTTTAATCCATGATCCAATGAATTAAAACCTTGTACCAGAGTCCCTAAAAGTCCATTTTTAGCTCAGACCATTACCTCCACCTTAGAAAATTTCAGTAGTTGATTTTTTAAATTCTGAATTTCTTCTTCAGCTGTCTTAAGGAGCCGATTTTCATTTTGCAGCAAGGATTTTAGCTCAGCAACTTCTTCGTTACTAGCACCTGTGTGATTCTGCAAAAAGCAATTTTCAATTTCCATAGCAATACGAGGCGAAAAGTCTCAAAGAGTAGCTCGTTTTCACATTTTTCTTCTAATAATTCGAGGGTTTCAAGTGACAAAAAATGAATTGAAAAGGGTCTACAGTGAATTTCAGGTGCACCTACATGTAGAATTGATACAGGATAAAATACTATTCCGTTAACTACTTCCAACTCAAGATAACCCTTTTATTTCTTGTGCCCAGTCCACAACCCCAGACCACCTCTCAAAAGCGATTGATATTGAGCCTCTTATAGTTTTAATTCTTCTATCGGGTTAATACTTTGTCTACATGCTTTGCTCCTGGCTGCAAAATTGATCTATTTTCAAAGAATTTTTCATTACATTCCATAAGAGCTGATTAAATTTACTATCTAACCAAAAATCTTAATTAAAAAACACTTTCAACTGCCTAAAAGATCTCAACCCTGGAGCATTATGGCATTAACTTCCAACTTGAATCCCTTTTTTTCATTTCATTGTATTCCCATTTCACATAAAAAGATGCTGAAGATAGACATTTTTCATTGCACAAACAAAGGCACAAATGCAAAGGCGATTGTCTTCTCCCTGTGACTTCCCCTTTCCTTTTACCCATCATTTGAATAAGAAAACTCCTCGATACAAATTTATCTAGCTGTTTATAATTGAAGAGAACGAGAAAGCTACTACCTCTCCATTGATGCTTTGCTTTTGTTGATTGACAGCCCACTTTTCCTCAAGCATCTTAATTGACTCCATATAATGCATCTGGCATTTCATTTTCTCCTCCTAATATGCCAGCAAAAAAGGATCAATCAGGAACTCGGATATAAAAGTGAATATAATTTATTTTTTCGGATAGGAAACAATAAAGTGAATACAATTTGAATCAAACATTTACAAGCATGTAACATTTTTATTCAAATTTCAAACCTCATCTTATCCCCCACATTTTAATCGACTTTGTGCAGAGATTTTCTAGCACCTCATTTGTCTCCAAATATTGTTGCCACGTAGTGTTGGCCAGACAACAGTATCATGAGATATTAGACCAACGGTAGAACAACTTAGTAATTGGCAAATTGTGTAGCGAAGGAAACAATCTCTTATTTAACCATGTACAAAGGTTTATAGTACCGAATTATACCTAATGTATCTTCGATTTTCTAAGATTGAGCTATAAACTTATAAGGTTATAACAGTGATATGACAGCAACAGTTTCAAATTTTTTTAATATATTTCTGGCAACTCTTACTGAAAAGTTGACCCATGGTTTTGCAATTAAGAAGACAATATACTCCATTACAGATGCTGAGAGGAATTTGCACGCACAAATACCTCTAGAACTTCCACATAATTCCTTTCCGCCTCCGCAACACGTTTCTGTGCTTCTAACCTAATTCTCTCGGTTTCATTTTCATAAACTTTTTGTTGTCTTTCATTTTCAGCAATGAGTTTATCAATTTCCATCTCTAGTCTTTTGGACAAACTCTTGTAGTCGAATTCTTCCTTGATTTTCAGCATATTTTCCACCTTCATTGCCTGCAAATAAAATCAAATTTAACAAACAATATGGACCCAAACATATACAGCAAAGAAACAATTTCCGTCCTAAATAACAAATTAGAAGCGAGAACTTGACTCTTTACTCAGTTCTTAGGGCCTCAAATCTAAAATTCTGATATTTACAACTCACCCTTTGTCCAAATAATATGGTGCTTGAAGTTTCTCCTCGATGACGTGGAGATGGGCCGACTGTGACAATTAATGAAGTTCTTGATGTGCCTGCAGCATAACAGGAATGCAATTAAGTTGCACATGGCTTCGACATCATAAACCAACAAATGTGATCTTTGTATTTTATAATAAACCAACCAAAACCCTTAATTGTAACATAAAAGTATCAAGCATCAACTCTTGAAAACTGTGCTGACTAAAGGAAACCTGGGTAAAAGTTTTAGAATTAACAAACTTAATTAAATTATAGATTAGACAGAATTTTGTTGAAATAAAGCATCAGACAGAAGCTAGAAAATTAACACAGAAAGAAAATCTCACCTCCAAATGAATCTTTAAGCAGCCTCGTAAGTTTTGAATCCCGAACTGGGACATGAGAACTATTTTCTGCCAGGGCATTTATACATTTCCCTAAAGCACTGAGTGAAAGATTTATTGATTTCGCTTCTTCCAACATGTGTCCCTCGCTTCCTTCAGAAAAATTTAAAATTCTCTGAGATAATAAAAATTGAAGCCACTTAAAGCAAACAAGATTAATTAATCTAAACTGTCAAAGTAAGAATACTCCAGTAAAACTCTAATCGAGTGTGTAGTGAGGCTCTAAACAGCCCACTTTGAATCATATATCAAATAAGTTTATCAGTGACTATCGTAAATAATAAAACAACTTTGGAGTCTGTTTGTTTTAGTAATGGCTACAATCTAGACATAGATCAACCGAGTAGGTTAGAAACTAAAAGGTATTTTCCTATTAACTGAACACAGCATCTCAATGAACTTGAGTGAATAAGAAGAATTGATTAACTAATTCAACAACATAATTTCTTCTCCTTAGAACTAAAACAAATTTAAAGATTCATCCCACAGCTAATTTCTCACTTTTAAGCACTAAAGAATCCAGGTCTTAGATACTGAAAGATAAACGCATGGGATACAGCTCTCATAAATAAGCATCCGTAATTGAATTTCAAATACGTCCAAGTCCTTTTCTGTTTCCAGTTAACCCACCAACATTCTCTGCTCCTCTCATTAATGAAAAATGGAAAACAATCAAAGAAAAACTGGCAACTAAAGTCTTAACAGAAAATAGTAAATGTGAACATAGATGCACAGCTAAATGGTTCAGGACAAATTACAGAAAATTGATATAAAGCATCTCAGAACACAAATTATTTTTGTTCAAATAAAAGTAAGGAGTCTCTAAGGAGCACCCAGGGTTGAGGGATTGAAATCAAGGATCATATCGATCACAAAAGCTCACTTTATTTTACATTTATTTTTATTTATGGCAAGACATTTAAAAGAAACTACTGAGTTATTTATTTACTTTTATTCCTGCACAATAAAAAGGCAATTGAATAAAAACAACTTATACAGTTTGCACAAAGCCATCACTTTATAAAAATGAAAATTTCTTCTTCAATACATAGGTCCAGAGTTTCAAAAGGACCTGATTTGTGAATACGTTCAGAACCAGCAAGATCCACAACAATTAGTTTGCTTTTTCGTAGCATTGGTGGTCTCAAATTACCAATCAAATTGGAGCGATTTTCCGGAGAAAAATCATTGTCCCCGTCCGATATAGATCTCTTCACATGGACCTGTCCCAAGCAACATTAGTTGTAGAACCAGATCCTAACAAACAGTTTCATAAGAATAGCATAAAAAAGAATTTTTACGTGCGTGTCAGGACACAGAAACTAGTTAAAGCAAATAGTAAACAACAAGCACTTTATATTATCTCCATTTTTACCATGAGAAGGGCATGACTACGGGAAGATTCAGTGTTCAGTTTAGTATTGGCAGCAAACCTATGGTCTTCACCCAAGCGTAATAGTTCCATAAAATTTAGCTGGTCGCTGATCACCATGACAGTTGCTCCAGGCAAAGAAACATCCCCAGTTTTTTGGTCCTCAACAATAGAAATATTATCATTTGCTGGGTTTAGTAGATCCTGAATGGTCTCCATATAAATCTACAAATAACAGAAATTATTTAATATCATTCATTAAAATTCCAGATATTTTCTAGTAAAATACTACAAAAATGAAATTTCTTTCGCAATATTATCACTTAATCCTGCACGGCTTGCAACCTGCAAGTATGAGACTGAGATCGAATCAGTCTCCGGAGAGATATTTTCCAATAAATCCTCCATAGAGCGAACCATTATACCCCGAGCTGAGGTGTCTTCGTCACCCAGTCGTCCAAGTGTATAAGTTTTACCCGTGCCAGTCTGACCGTAAGCCATCACAGTCCCATTGTAACCATCCAAAACGCTCTGGAAAACAGGGGAATAAATAAGTAAAACAGATAATCAGGTGTGAGCTGCATAATATTATACTACTTGTTACTTCTGCATGTGGCTCCACTTGCAGATAAATTTATTTTGAGGTAAAACATAAGGAATAAACTTAAATTTGTGTCTTTCCATTTGAACTTTGAAGGAATAAATATCATTTATTTAACTGACAGAAAAAAGATTGTTATGATTAATTAAATCATAAAATCTAAAGTATAAATTTAATCATATTTATGTATAAGTTTTTGATTTAATCATAACAGCTAAAGTTTCTGATTTAATCACTAAACACATTAATTCAACATAATTTTGCAGCCACAAAATCTAGCGATAAAAAAGAGACTTTCAGCAAGGAAATCGGCATATATAAATGTCCAAATTTAGAAAGTAAAATGACTTTATATCACTCACCTCGACAACAGGTTTAGCAACAACTTCGTAGACTCGTTTCTGTGATGCGAATTCAGTGAAAACCTCATCAAATTCAAAGGTATCTGAATCCCAATTGTTTTTCCTAAGTTTCAATCTTTTAAGCTGTGGCGAAAAGCAAACAAATAGCATCACACCGAAATATTTACAGATGAGGTTATATTATCCCTCAAGGTAAAAGATCTAAACAAATAGATTTAAATTAATTTGAGAACCTCAGGTTGCAACTCTATGCAATCAGCAAAATCTGCATCAGCTTCCAATTCCTCAGCATTTTTAGGCCTCAATCTTACGGCTACCCGCACTCTTCCTGAAATTTTCCAATAAATTGCATCAAATAGACTCTTTCATCTAATAGGGGTAAGAAAGATTTGAATTTGAATGACTTGATGCAGCCAGTTCTACTGCTAATAGAGCTTAACCAATATGATTCATTTGACATCAATGAAAGACTTAACCAACTGAGCTGAAACCATGAGTGTTTTTTCCAAGGAAAGCCTCACAAAATATGTAACCAAACACGAAATATGGTCATCGTTTATTGTTCTTGCTCCAGACCAACCTCGTCGATCAGTTCGTTATACATATCAACAAATGACATGTACCATAGTCAAACAACGAAATGTGGCATGGAATCTTTTAAATTTCTCGAAGAAAACACAAATTGATCACTGTAGTTCAAGCCATATTTGAGCTGTAGTTAATTTGCACAATACAGCACAGTTCAAATTATGAATCTCGGGATACCAATTAGGCTAAAATGTTTTATTATTGATCACATATTAGTAATTCTCACGCCATAAATAAATCAAACATCCATTATGCATTCCAAAAATGTAATTCGGCTTCTCCTGAATCCACTTCAAAAACAAACCGACGGATTTTAGACATCCCAAACCCGTACATAAGCGAGTACGCATAGAGGCATATGCACGTCTACTCGTACAAAACATTATTCATCCGCTAGCAAGCACTCCATCAACCCGAGAATCCTATTTTAACAGCAGCATTTAAAATTAAAATTCACAACAACTTTAATAGCACAAGACACACTTCAACACGAGCTCTAAGATCGCTGACTAATTCACAGAACTTAAAAAAAATGAAGTCAAACTACATTTTGACCTACATTGCTCGTACAATAAATCAAACACCGGAATCATTACACCTTCTACCAAAACCATCAGATCGAGCAATCTCCAGACATGCTAAAATGAACCAACTCCACGCAACTCACCGGAAGGGGCGCCGCCACCGAGAGTCGCAGGGCTGCTGCGGCGTACATTCGACGGCGGAAGCTTCGATTTGAAAGAAGACGAGTTACGAAGATTTGGCGCTTTGTGTGCACCATTTCTGTGACCTCCGCCTGTAGCCATGTGCGCGTATTGTTTGCTTCTTCTCTCTGTTAAAATTGATAGAATAAAAAAGAAATATATTGAAGATAAAGGCAGGAAGGGTGACGATGGGCATTTAGTAAGAAGACGGGGAGCTTTTGGTACTTTGACTTCACTGCTTTTTTAAATAAAATTCAAACCGGAAGAACAGGGAAAATTGCGACGGAGAGTGGGGTCGGAAAGTCGTCGTTTACATCATGAGAAACTGACAGTGCAGAACAAGGGATTGTTTGGTTACTAGAATATCACGCTGACCTACATGCTGTCTTACTCATAGTAATCCCCAAAAGTTTTTAGTGGAAAAAATAATAATATCTCAAACAGACCCTTGAGACGAAAGGACCAAAAGGCCATTCTGTAGGGGTAGTGAATGCTTAAATTGACGAAAATGGGCTTTCCACTATCACCACGATGGAACTTTAAACTGCCTTAAAAGAAGTGCGAGAGAATCTAGGCATGTCTTTCTGGTGGGTCAGGCCCAGCTGCACTTTAATGTTGATGGCCCAGAGAAGATGTCTGCTTTGGGCCTTACATTTTAATTTTAGAAGAAGACCAAGATATAAATAATGACAGGTTAACAACAAATTTAAAATTCTTCTATATTCACTAGGTATGGGCACCTCAATTCTTGAGGTGTCCTACCCAGGTTTGTAATCCAACATATGACATATATTTGTACGTCTCTAGAATAACGTGTTCATATTTGTGTAGTTTTATTTAATAATTTAATTTTAAAAGCTATAAGTGTTATGAATACAATAATTTTTATTTTCTTTCATATCCATAGTCATACGATTACTATTTCAAGTTGGCATTGTGCTTAACAAAATAAAAAATATGGAAAAACAAAGAATTTATAAAAGTGAAAATAATTAAGAAAAAAATTGAGTTGGTGTTCAGATGAGATAAATTTAATAACATGTCTCAAATTGGACATAATTGGAGTAAAATATTCTTATTAGTTCTTCAACTTTTTCCTAAATCCACAATCTATACATGTACAATAAGGATTGTTTTCTATTGAATTTGGTTGATATATTGAACATGTAGTTAGCAAAGGATGTATACTGATAAATTATAACATAGCAAGTATGTTAAGCTCCNAAATAGGGCAACCCTTAAATAATTTCTGAAATCATAATTTATACCTCAATATATATACCAAAACGAAGCCTAGGACCTAAAGAACAAAAGGCCTCAATCAATTCCCGAACTCCGGCGACGTACGGCGGCGATTCAGCGGAGAAAGGAGCGGCGGGTTTTCGAAAAGTGTCGAGAAACACTTCAATATGGGTACCAAAACGTAGCTCTCGTCGAGATCTTTCCAACCATATATTTATTTGAATTTTTCGAACATCAGTGCGGTCACAATCGAAGGTCAAAGGATACCAAATGGTCGAAGGTTTTTTTGGCAGAAAGTTACGGGGAAAGAGAAAGAATTCGTGTGTGTTTATAGGTGTAGTGTGTGTGAGAGAAAGTATTAATATCTATGCATAAAAGAGGAAACCGAATGCTGTAAACGTACACAACCGCACATTTTGTTACAGCACGAAGTCTTGGTGTGTTGGAGAAAGAATTGCAATCCACGTGTATTTTTCTTGACCTGCAACCGTACTAAAACTGGCCATCACAAACTTATTCGTGCTTTCAGTATAGTAGATAGATATGTCCCAATTAATTAAATTCCACAAATTTATTGATTTGATTTTACATTTAGACTGCTAATAAATGATCATGTAAGCTTATGAAAAGCTTGTTTATGCTATTGCGATTATTTGAAAATGATTATTTAATGGTTTCATTCAAAATATTGGGATCTTATTAAAATAATTCGGAATTCTCTTTTAAGCAATTAAATACAATTTTTCAATTCAATCCGAACCACTTAAACTCGTTGCGGGTTGAACTGGATTCATACCGATTCTGAATTGATCTGGTCCTATAAACAACTCTCCTTCTAATTTATTAATAAAATATAAATTTAATTTATGGTAATTGAATTGCAGTTGGTCATTGTCTCCTAATAGAAGCAGATATTTAAAAATCATAAATGGATTATAAATTGCCAAATCTAAATATGCTCGTGTTATTCGCGCTTTAATTATAATTTATAACCACAGCCACAATCAATCAAAGTATAAAAAAGACGGTGACGGGTTCGCGGCTGTTGATTTCGTCGGCCACTTTTGTTTGGCTTAACAGATCGTTGAATTCGCTGTATTCAGGGTAAGCCTCGAGGATTTCGGTAATGTTGGTGGCAGCGGTGAGAACTGTGATAGCGACGATGGAGATTGGAGAGGGCGAGGAGGAAATGGCGGAATGCGGCCATATTTGGAACTATGAGGCAGCGGCGGTGGAGTGGAGTGGAGTGGAGTGGTTTATGTGTCGAGTAGAGTCGGTGGAAGGCGAAAGAATTTACGTCAGTCAATTCGCCCAAATCATGGGTTTCCCAGACCAATTGCCCTCACACACCACCCTGCCACTCAATTCTAAAAAATATAAAACGAACAATTCATATTTAGTGTTATTTTTTATTTACTAATTAATCTCCATTTATTAAATATACGTTATTAAATATACGAGTTATTTTCTAGGGGAAGTTGGTGAAAAATCCCCAATCAAAACATTTTTAAGGGTTCACTCTCTACCCACAAAGTTGTGGTACTATATCATATAAATTGTGGTACACTTCATGTGGAAGTGTGGTACTAAAAAAGTACCCAGAGACTTAACACAAAAAAACGACGCCTGGGGACTGAAGGCCAATTTCCCGTATTTTTTTCTAACAATTTTTTATCGTATTAAAATACTTACTAAAGAAGAGTACATTAAAAAAATTTTATGTAAAATTTGTTTGCCCATTTTTTTTATCACGTGGAACTCACTACCGGTATTTTCTGTGCACACTAGGTAAATTTTCATATTAACACAATAACATGTAAACCATGATGGTCATTGATCAATTGTCCATCTTACTCCACCAACTTAGACATCTTATAAAAAAATTCTTATATTTTATGATATAGTTCAATTTTTGTAAACTAATACTCAATAAATTAATACTCTTTATAGAATAATATTTTTTAAGTCTCGGTTTGGGTGTCATTTTGTTAAATTAATAATTTCGATAAGTTAAGAAGATAATAATTTTTCAGATTTTTTTTATAAATACATATTTGTCAATATTAAAAATTAATAATTCTCTAAAAATACAAACATAACTAAAACAATTTAGTAAAATATGATTTTTATTGTTTTTTCTTAAAGTTTGAATCTTGAAAATTAAATTTATATCGTTATTTGTGTATATGGTGACTTTTAATTGAAAAATCAATAATATTATTTAATTATTAAAGAAAATAAATATCACCGGTTTATTTTGATAAATATATATGTACAATGTATTTTATTTTTTCTATTAAATAAATAAACAAGGTATAGACATTAGTAAAACACTATGATTTTTATATAATTATATTTAAGAGAAAATTGCATTTTCTGTGATGTATGTTTACTTCTTTGTGATTTTAGTTTTATGTGTTTTCAAATTTCAATTTTAGTCTATTTATCTTCTAAATTTTTTTATAATTTTATTATTTTTTATTGAAAATGTTGATCATTGTACATGTCAGCACCGTATTGATATCAAAATCAACACCACGTGAGTGGAAAAAAGACTAAAAGTTATACATACAAAACAAAAAAAGGACTAAAAATGAAATTTGACCACTTAATGAACCAAAATCGTAAAGACAAATATACAAGATCAAAATGGTATTTCTTCTTAAATTTATGTTCGCATAATGAGAAATGTATTGTTTAAGATAATAAATTATTATTTATCGATTATTTAATACCTCTCTAAATTAATAAAATTTTATGTTACTAATATTATAAATTTATAAATGTTTACATGTATATAGATAGAATTAAGTAATATTTTAGAGAAAATAATACTTACCAAGCTAACAAATCCAAAAAAAAAATACAAGAAAACGCAACCATTTTTGGATTAAATTCCCCGCTCTAATTTCTAAAACATAATCATATATTTAAGTTGTGTATAATTTTTCCGTATTGTTTGCAATCATTCTCTTTTTTATTTTTAATCAAAGTCGTTCTTATATTCCTTGGAAAACATTATTCTTAATTTGCTTATAAATTACTCGAAAACTAATGTCATATTATGATTTTATAAATTATTTTCCGAATTCTTAAATACTAAAAACACAATTATATAACTATATACATGAAGTATATTGTCATTCGCCACACGCTGAAAATATTTTTATTCTTAGGTTATAAAAATGCTAGAAATTTTGATTTTGATGATAACAAAACTTTTTATTGTATTTCTAACATATTTACTCAAGTGTATAACTGCTAGATGTCAAATTGGAAGCTATAACTCAAATTTAGGCAAACTGAAAATCTGGCGAACTAAAGTGTTTTGATGATATTTTATAGCTCAACGATGCAAACGGACAACAACCAAAACGGCTAAACAAAAAACACTAATTTATACAAGTCATATTTATAATCAGTTATGCTTATTCGAATGTTATCTAGACAAGCCGATGGTCGCAAGATCAAGCTTAATGTAATTGAAGCAGGAATCAGCTTGACATAATCAGTTATGATATTTTGCCATCCAGAACAACTTGATCATCGAAATGGAACAATTCAAAATGTAATACAAAGCTAAGACGATGATCTACAAATCATCTTCACAAGTTGAAGTCTGAATCAAAGTTTAATCAGGAGAAAAACCGTGATGGAATTGTAAGTTCTCTACTGAACGAAAAACAAGTTACCGCTTGTATAAAGTATCGTATTTCAAGCACATCTATCTCATGAAAGCTCGAAATCGAGTGATTGTTGATTTTCTGAAAATTTAATTGAAATGTTACAATTTTATATTTTTATCACTTTACCCAATCAGTGAATCAAGAAATATAGTTAAGAAAGTTGAAATCAGCAAAGCTAAACTCAACAGAGCTCTACAGAATTTAGTGGGTCTAAATCAGTCTAGCTGAAATCAAACCCAGCGGAGATGAAGCCTAGCTGAAATCATGCTCACCTGAATCAAGCTTAACTGAAATCAAGACTAGATGAACTTAACCAACGCAAATCCGCAAAGATGAATCCAAAATTGGAAATATACAACACAATCATTTATTTGCGTTTGCAGGCTCTGTTCATGAGGTGTGCACTTGACTCCATATTCAAAGTTGGCTTTGGAATTGACTTAAACTGCCTCCAAGGATCAAATAATGAGGGAAATGAAATTTAATATAGGCGGAGAAGGGACTCTCAAGAAAATTATCAAATTTATTCATAATTTTGTGGACAGGGTTACCAAAATCAAGAAGGAACAAATGGAGGCCAACGACCTTGTGTGGGTATCAAGTATTATATTCTCATGATACTCTGCCCTTTGCTTTCAAGTTAATATACAATCAAATCGAACTTATGAAAGATTCAATAAAAATTTAAATCAATTTTGGGCTATCCATGTATGTAGAATACTGATAAAGAAGACGTACTGTCAAGGTTTCTGGTTGGAAGCAAGGAGCCGGACACGGTGACAGATGAATACTTGAGGGACATAATTCTGAATTTCATGATCGCTGGTAAAGACAGCACTGCAAACACCCTTTCTTGGTTCATTTACATAATTCTGAATTTCATGATCGCAAGAATCCACCAGTAAAATTGTACAAGAATTGAGTAGAATCGTCGGTACGCCAAACAATGACTCTAGCATCGATGGTTTTATACATGGTTCGCTGGAACGGTTGCGATGCTTGGAACGGCAACTACCGTTCCAGTTCCAATGTTATGTTACGAAACGGTTGCGGAACGCTTGTATAATAAAACTTTTATACAAAGTTTAAGCACCTGAGGAAATGCATTACCTTCACGCAACATCGACCGACACCTTGAGGCTGTACCCTGCGGTAACCGTGGTAAGCTTTCAGCAACCTTTTAAGAAGTAAATTGTTGTTATTTTAATTTATCTAACAAATTAAGACCACGTTGAACATGAAGGATGGAAAGTGTGGGGAAACAGACGATACTCTTCCTGATGGGTGTTGGCTTAAAAGGGGAGATGGTGCATATAACATGGCTTATGCAATGGGACGAATGCCCTATATCTGGGGAGACGACGCCGAGGAATTTTGACCAGAGAGATGGCTCCAAAATGGGATCTTTCAGCCCCATGGCCTTTCAAATTAATTGCATTCTTGAATGATGAATTTGAAGAAGAAACATACATTAAACAAAATATAACACAGTGAACGTTGATAAGTTTGGATGGTGTAAATCTTCAAGTGGCATAGAGGAAACATAATCAACAAAGAATGACAAAATAGAAAGTATGTGTGGAAATGTGTTTGATTTTCAATCAAATCTCCAAATGAGAGAAATTTCGGCAATTAATGAGGTCGTCAAGAAAAGTCAAATTCATCCAAATTATTTGACAAATGAAATGTTCAGATGAAATATGCGTTTTTTATGTACGTTTTCACATGGACTAGGAGCTCTATTTATAGAGCTTCCTCCTCTAATTCAGAAATCATCAATTTCTCAATTCTTCTTCTCCCATGACATTTGAGTTTTTAGTTCTATAATATTTGTGAGGTGTTTATTCTCATGTATTAAGAGAGTGTGTATTCTTTTTTGAAACATAGTGAGTGATTGTACACCATAAAATATTATAATGAAGTTATTCTCATCTTATTCGTAGTTTTTACTTTGATAATTTTTATAAATTTTCCACGTAAACATCGGTGTCCAATTTTATTCTTTATTTTTATAATTATATCTCAATATGCTACACTTGGGACCAACAATATAAAGAAAAATCCTTTTTTTAATTATTTAATAAAATATATAATTCTAGATATTTAGTCCTGACATCCTATCCTAGGTTCTTAATATTTTCTTATTAGATAATTGTTAAAGACTGTAATTGTTTTTCACATTAAGTTTTTTGATTATGTCTCTTGAGTTTGCTTTAAAAAAAAAGTGGGTCAGGTTTGAGTAGAATTTTATGTTCTCCGTTTTCATCTATATCTCCATCGAATATTTAATTTCATCATCATCCACATACCCATCGGATCTTATTACCACCTATAATTATTTTTTTTCAAATTTAAATTACTCCGAGTAAGTCATGAATATTTACTACATTGTTGATAATAATAATAAAAATTAAATAAAAAAATTATAAGTTAAAGTTGAGAAAATAACAAAATATTAGATAATTATATGCTGATAATTTTTTATATTTCATTCAATTAATATTAAATTAGACATAGGTCAATTCCGAATTAGACATGAGTCTCTGTTTCTACACCCAAAGATCTACGTACTCGTTCGGATAAAAAAATATTCAGTACACTCCAGTTGGGGATATCAGATTCTCTGCCGGTCCTTTGGTGGGTATTCCACTATATATAGCGATCCATTTGGATTTCTATCGTCACTGTGCAGGCATGGATTTGCTACTCTTCATGCCAATTCCCATGGCGGCAGCAACCTTGATTTCTATCTTGTTTTCTATTCTCACCATTCGATTGTTCGCCAAAAAGCTGCACGAAAAGCAGGGGAAGAAAAAGTCCCATCCGATTGGGGGTACGGTTCTCAACCAGCTGATGAACTTCAATCGACTGCACGATTACATGACTGATCTTGCCACAAAGCACAGGACCTACAGGTTAATTGGGATTTTCCGAAGCGAGGTTTACACTTCCGACCCCGTGAATGTCGAGTATATACTCAAAACCAACTTCGAAAATTATGGCAAGGTACACACAGTTACTTGTGGTAATTTTCAAATTTGATTTCGTGGGTGCTGAGAATCATCCTTCTATTAGGAGAGTTGAAATCTTGAAAAATTTTGGAAGTATTTTTGGTAAAAATGGACATTGTTTATAGTCTGTTTTAGTTTTTGGTGCTTAAATGGGTTCTTTTTGCAGCATTATTATTAATTTACATTTTTGCTGGGATCAATGGAATTGAGCTGTAAAGGTCGTGAACTGATTTTCTGTTTCTTGATCCTATTTTTTGGATTTGATTTTGCTAGTTCAAGATGGTTTTTTTTTTTTATATGTAAATTAAACCAGGTATATGTATGATCCAGTGATAATTAAATTATAAAGATAAATCAGAGTAATTAATAAGACTTTTAATAATTATTAATATCTTTTTAAGATCATGTTGCTATAAAAAATTAGAATAAATTATAGAGTATGACTCTTGTGAGACGATCTCACGAATCTTTATCTGTGAGACGGGTCAATCTATCGATATTCACAATAAAAAATAATATTATTAGTATAAAAAATAATATTTTTTTCATGCATGATTCAAATAAGAGATCCATCTCACAAAATACGACCCGTGAAACCGTCTCACAGAAGTTATTGCCTAAATTATATATACAAACAACCATCGATAAGGTTTCAAACTCACTCATTAAAGTAAAAATAATTTTGAAGAATATAAATAGTTAAATAAAGGAAGAACAATTTACAAATAAATAACATATGTGAAAATGGTAAAATGTGAAACGAAAAAAATTATTTTAGCAGGTAGAAACGATAAACAGAAACAAACTACAAGTCGGGGCCTGTGACCCTAAAACGGATGCTCCAGATAGGACTTAATGTTTTTTGTTTAGGCCATTGAGTTTTCATACAGTTAGCATTAGCTAATACGGGGGAATTTAGTTCTGGTCCGACTTACTGTGTTTTGGATTCAAATTTACTAAAGATTATGCGTGAAATTTGTTTTTATTTTTGTTTTTGTTTTTTGGGCGATTGCTGAACTTGCCACTCGCATTGTCCGCTGATTAGGATGACAGTAGCATATCAGCTACGTTAGATGCATGGAAATCATCTTTGCCCAGAATTCTGAACTAAAGTTATAATATATCAGGAAAAATAACATTTAGAAGGAGTGTTTAGTCGTAGATGATTCTGAAGTAGATCAGTAGATGTAACCTTGTTTACACTTTGTGTTACTCGAGTTTAGATCCCCGCAATGTTTAAAGTCAGGTGTTTTATATTCGGATGAATAATGTAGTGAGTAACTACTATGTTGGGTTGGAACTGTTGGTATGGTCCAAAGTAGACCCTTGATTTGCACAAGGGTCAAATCCAGATTCGTTCATTTTATGAGTTGCCATGATATACTCTCAATGCCTTTGTTTTCTCTCCATATTAGTATACTCCTTTTTAATTAAAACAATTGCAGGCATTTCATGGTTATTATTATTTTTAAATCTTTGCAGGGAGAGTATAACTGTAGCATTTTGAAGGATCTATTAGGTGATGGGATTTTTGCTGTTGACGGTGAGCAGTGGCGAGAGCAGAGAAAAGTATCGAGCCACGAGTTCTCCACAAGGGTTCTAAGAGATTTCAGTAGTGTCGTTTTCAGGAAAAATGTTGTAAAGCTCGCCAAGATAGTGTCCGATGCTGCAGATTCCAATCAAGAAATGGATATCCAAGTGAGTTTTCTCCAAGATTTTCAACCAAACTGATGAATTTTAAAAAGAAAATCCACTGACTATCGTGATATATGCAGGACCTTTTTATGAAGTCCACTCTAGATTCAATTTTCAGAGTTGCGTTTGGAGTTGATTTAGACAGTATGTGTGGTTCAAATGAAGAAGGCACCAAATTTAGCAATGCCTTCGATGATGCGAGTGCAAGGACTCTTTGGAGATACGTGGATGTTCTCTGGAAGATTAAGAGAATTCTCAATCTTGGTTCAGAAGCAAAATTGAAGAAAAGTCTTAAAGTGATTGATGAATTCGTTAATAAGTTGATCTCTAGCAAGACCGAGCAAATGAATAAGTCCCCGGATGAGGCATATGTACGTGAAAACGGACCCATGAATTTTACGAGGGGCGGTAACTTAGGTTGCATTTGTATTGATGAATTTGGATTTGTGAGGAGATTTCAAAATAAAGCATTTAAAATCCATGGATTTGAAATGACTATGTTTGGGGGTGGATTTTAAATTGAAGCAAAAAGGTAGTTAGCTAAAATAAGGGATTTTATACCAATTGGATACAATGGATTTGAGGTGTGGATTCAAATCTTTTAATCCAAACACAACCTTAGGGTATTTGAGGATAAAACTTGACATTTCTATAAAACTCATAGGCAACTGGCTTGCTCACCTCTCGTTAGGTCTGCCCCTGGTTAAAAGTTGTCAATTTCTTAGCTATTATAATTTGTTTGACAGATGCAGTTGAAAAAAGAAGACATTTTGTCGAGGTTCTTGCTGCTGCCCAATACCAATCCTAAATACCTGCGAGATATAATACTGAACTTTATAATTGCTGGGAAGGACACGACAGCAACATCTCTGTCTTGGTTTGTTTATATGCTTTGCAAGCATCCTCCCATGCAGGAAAAAGTGGCTCAAGAAATAAGCGATGCAGTTGGAACAAACAAAGTGACAAATTTTTCGGAATATACAGATATGTTGGATGAAGCAGCTCTGGAGAAGATGCATTATCTGCATGCAGTGTTAACCGAAACTCTCCGACTATATCCTTCAGTTCCGGTGGTAAGTCCTGAAGCTGTTAAAATTTTCCTCTCAAAATCCCTATCTTTCTCGAGTATTATTGAAATTAATCTATTAGTTTCCAAGATTTTAGCTAAGATGCCGAGTAGCATGTTTCATTTTTCATCCAAGGCATATACAGCCACAATTGAGATTTTTTTTATGAATAGGATGCAAAACAATGCTTCTCAGATGATACTATGCCGGATTGTTATAGTGTGAAGAAGGGGGATATGGTGGCTTATCAACCTTATGCAATGGGAAGGATGAAATTTGTATGGGGTGATGATGCTAACGAATTTAAACCGGAAAGATGGCTTGATGAGAACGGCTGCTTCAAACAGGAGAGCCCCTTCAAATTCACTGCATTCCAGGTTAGTTATTCATATTCTGTTTGTGCACCTAATATTGCTTCTCCTGGTGAACTACGTTTGATATGCCATCATCATGCTCCTAATGACTATCCATTTTGTTGGCTCATGACCTGTCACGTAAATCCTGACTTTTGCTATTTTAACCCTATGCTGCTATGCACTTGGATTCAACAGCCTAAGAGTAGTCAAACTTTCTTTCACATTCATTGTGGGTATGTGGAGTATCAGTGTTTGGTTCGACATGAATCTCTTCTTAATTTTGGTCTGTTTAAATTAGTGGCGGAGCCATAAAATGAACACGGGGGAGACAAAATATTGTTTTGCTGTATTACTGAAGGAGGAGTCGCCCCCTGTTGGCACGCCTCTCCAGGCGCCACTGGTTTAAGTTAATCTTAGTCTCTCCATCAGTTTTCGAGTTTATAACTGGTATCAAATCCTACTTTCTCATAGGTTCCTGAACTAAGCAATATTACGGATCCAGAACATATTAAATTCAACAGCAACTATTTTGAGTCTGATTTCTCTAATCTTTCATAAATTATCCCTGATATAATTGAATTGAACGTATACTTGTGATCAATCAGGGTGGACCAAGAATTTGTTTGGGGAAGGAATTCGCCTATCGACAGATGAAAATTTTCGCGGCAGTTCTGGTTAAATTTTTCGTCTTCAGATTAAGTGATGAGAGAAAGGAAGTAAAATACAGAACAATGATCAATCTTCACATCGATGGAGGGCTCCATGTTCATGCTTCTCACAGAGTCGTACTAATGTAACTGTGAGCAAGAATCCATGCATCCTTACCTTGTAATATATTCTATCAAGTTTAATGCACTCACACGAATCGAATAGAAGTTTTCATATTAGGCAAGAACTCTTTGACGAGAACAATGTCGGACAAACGTGTTGGAAAATGTGATTCGATGCGAATGAAAATTGTGGTTTAAATTCTATAAAAATTGAAAATGTTGAATTTGAATTGAGGTACAATCAAGTTATCAATTTGAACATTTTTTGTTTTTTCAGCTTTCCTTCCTGTGGAACATGAATATATCGTACCTGATTAAATAGTTCCAGATTGTGGAATAATAAAACTGAGCCAATCATGTAGGATACCGGATTAGGAGCATAACCCAATCCGGAACGAAAACCAAATTGAATCAGCTTAAAACATAATTTAAATAAATATTTTATTTTTTTTTCCGACCATTAAATTGATAAAAATATTATTTATGAAGTAAAAGAATAATAAAATAAATATACTTCATATGAATTCAATGAGATCATATTAAAATGGTTTGAACTATTTTCGAGCAACTCAATCAGATTCAACAATGATATGATCAGTTCTATCCGGGGCCAATTTAACTAGTTCCAAATTGAACCAAATATAGTCGGACTGGTTTAAGATTGATCCGTTACATAAACATCCTTGTACATGATCCAATCTTTGCGGAGGGCTCTTATCTAAATGCGTATATATTATACATATATGAGTGATGCTACATGTACATCCATATTTGTACAACACAAAAAATTCAATGCAAAAATTCAATTTGTCAAAATCTCAATATATATTGAATACAAAATATCGCGATATTAAAGTAAAATATCGCGATATAATGGTTGTAAATATCGTTGTAACGGTATATTGGTTGTACATTTACATTTATTATGAAATATGAATTTAATAATTGATTATTTCATCCATCCCAAATATATAAATTTGTTTATTTTTCACACATTTAAAAAATTATTAGAAAAACAAAATTTATAAAAAAAAACTTCATATTTTATATTTATTTAATTCATTCAAAAAATAGTTTTCTAAAATTTAGCTAACATAATTATAAGAAAATGAATTGTATAATTTGAAATAACTGAAAAACAAATGAAAACTTCTATAAATGAGATAGTTGGAATAATAAAAATGATTTAATGTGTATATGTGGGATAATAAATGCGATGGTTTTACACTAAGTCATGCATATAACATTAAAGTGAGAGAATAACATAATTCGAGATTTTTAAGACAAATTTGATTATCCTTGATTTCAGATATCTATCATAATTTTGTTAGGGAAACCATGGGGTCGAGGATGGCTTCTTTATCCTCGTCTCAAAATCTAAAACTCGATGCTAACCTATGTAAATTATGTCTTTTTTCTATTATCAGTATTCAATATACAAGAAAGCTTTATTTTATTTATTTATTTATTTATATAAACATATATCAAATTATCGAATATTCACTCAATTACCGATATACATCATGATATAATTTAAATAAACTAACAGATATAAAAAAATAATTGTTCAAATTCAATTAATATCATTAAAAGTTTATTAATAATACAACTGAAGAAAAACCTTTGTGTGAGACGATCTCACGAATCGTATTTTGTGAGACGGATCTCTTATTTGGGTCATGCACAAAAAAATATTATTTTTTATGCTAAAAATATTAATTTTTATTGTGAATATCGGTAGGGTTGACCCGTCTCACAGATAAAGATCCGTGAGACCGTCTCATAAGAGATCTACTCACAACTGAATTCATCAAATCAAGATCGGATGCTAATTAAATCTACAGAAAAAAAAAGATTTACGAAATTGCACCCGAATGATGGATTCGATATTATATTCTTTCACGTCGAAGGTTTTTGAAAAACTCCAAATAACTTTGAGAATATGTTGTCCAAACAAGAAACTTGTAGTACGTTGCAGAGACCGAACGAGGAATGCATAGTAATATGAGCAAAATTTTTAGTTAATTATTCATATTAGTTTCCACGGATGCAACATCAAGATATCAAATTAAAATTAAAAAGATTCTTGGAGCGAGGAGTTTGCTATAATTGAATGTTAAATCGGAGATCTCATCTCAAAATTCGGACCATAGTGTTAGACGAGCTATAAGTCGTCACAAAATTAAAATTTTTTTGAAAAAAATAAATAAATTAGGAAACATTTACTAAATCAGTGGGAAAGTTATTTATCCTAATTGGTATGCACAAAAATTCTTATGAGATTGTCTACCAATTTTATGAGACCTGATCCATTAAAAATATTATTTTTATGCGAAAAATAGTGTTTTTCATTATAAATATGGCTTGAGTCAATATATCTCATATTTATAGATCCACGAGACTTAATAGACGAGGCTTACTCATTGATATGTTGCGCCAGCACTTATATATGATGGTTTAAAGTTTAAACTAATTAAATATCTATAATATACAATAAATCTTAACTAAATCAAGTATTTGAAATTTTTTTCCCAATTTGCCTCAGCCTCATATTTGATATGCAGATTTCATTTCATAGACTTAGTAGCAATTTCAATATTTTTCACTATTTCTTTCTCACTTTTTTTTTAAATCAACTATCTCCATCATTTTAGATTCAATAAATCTTAAATAAATCAAGAATTTAAATTCTTTGTTTTTTTTTTTTAAAAATAAAAAACTAAATCAGTTATTCAACTAATAAAAATATATTATAAATAAACTTCAATCGGGGGCACGATTACATGACTGATCTTGCTACAAAGTACACCACTTACAGGTTAATTGGGATTCTCCCTAGCGAGGTTTACACTTCCGAGCCGGTTAATGTCGAGTATATACTCAAAACCAACTTCGAAAATTATGGCAAGGGATACATGCACTTGATACTGGCGATTTTTCCAACTTTTAGTTAATGTGAACGAATCGAGAAGGTTCGCGAACTTTTCGAGCCGTTTCGATAAATATTTGATTCGTATTTGAATTTATCGAACTAAAATATGTTTGAAGTTTTTTCGAACCGAACTCGAGCAAAAAAATAAAAAAATTCGAGCTTCGAATCGAACTCAAACTCGAATATACTTAATTCGAACATTAAATTTTTATTAATATTCGACCTGATTCGGTTCGTTTACACCTCTAGACCATATACACCAACTGTTTAAATTTTAAAATACTAATATATGTCCCATGATGTTTAAATCTAAACATATACCTGATTAAAACTCGCGTCGGAAATAAACGAGTCAGGATTGTTGTACCTGTTGGATCCATCAAAAAATTTAATTTATTAACATCTCTAATTTTTAACTAATAACTTTATACCAAAACCAAATAAAATAAGTTAAACAACATAGTTCAAGTATGGGTAGTGGAATAAAGTTTAGAAATTAGGGATGCACAAACTTTTCCCAGCACTTATCCATTAATTCAACCAAAAATTAAGAATCAATATAGAACTGATTATATATGGGTTGTGTTGGACAAATTCCACCGCTTCAGTTTCAAATCCCGATCATCCCAATAACAATTTATTCCAATTTTCTAGCCCTTAATTATTGTTGATTCTTATTTATGTACCATTTTGCCTTGTATCTCAGGGCAAAATAGATAATTGAGAGTCATTTAAGTTCAAAATCGAAAAAGGAAGTTATCTTAATTTTATTATTTTGTCCATAAAAATAAAAACTTAAACTAATCAAAATAAAAACTCGAACTCAAACTCAAATTCAATTCAGGCATAAAACTCCACCTCAAGCTCCAACCCCAAAACTCCATCCCAAACTCCACCCTAAATGTGTAAAACTCGATCCAAATATAAAATATTGACCCAAATTTGAAAACTTGATCCAAATATGAACGAATCGACCAGATATGAAAAACTCTATACAAGTGTGAAAAATTCGACCCAAATATGAAAATTTGACCCAAATATGAAAAGTAGACCCAAATATGAAAAATTCGACTCATGCTCGATCCTAATGTGAAAAACTCGACGTAAATGTGAAAACTTCGTCTTAAATAAGAAAAACTTGACCCAAGGTGGAAAACTTGACCTAATATAATATGTATATAATTATTTACGTAAATATTCAATTGAACATGACATGATGTAGTGGTAAAGTACTGTGTTGTGCAAAAACACATGATTTGAATCTGAATTGAATCAAAATGTGATATTTTTTTTATTTTATTTTAAAAAACATGTGTAAAGATCATCTTGCACTTTAAGTTACTCTCTTTGACCAAATTTATTGAGTCTAATTAAAATAAACTGGTGAAGAGTCATATATATTTTAATAGAGTAGGTCTTTTGTGAGACGATCTCACGAATCTTTATCTGTGAGACGGGTCAATCCTACGGATATTCACAATAAATAATAATATTTTTAGCATAAAAATTAATACTTTTTCATGGATGACCCAAATAAGAGATCCGTCTCACAAAATACGACCCGTGAGACCGTCTTACTTTTAGCTAGAATTGTGTGAGATATGGTGGCTTATCAACCTTATGCAATGGGAAGGATGAAATTTATATGGGGTGATGATGCTAACGAATTTAAACCCGAAAGATGGCTTGATGAGAACGGCTGCTTCAGACAGGAGAGTCCCTTCAAATTCACTGCCTTCCAGGTTACTTATTCATATTCTGGTTGTGCATTCCATATAGCTTCTCCCGGTGAACTGCATTTTTTTTCATGCCATCATCATGCTCCAAATGACTACCTATATCGTCGGTTCATAATCCTTCTTGTAAATCCAGAGTTTTTCTAATTTAACCTCTACCAGAAAATGAATCTTCACTCATGCACTTGGATTCATTTCCCTGATAGCAGCCACACTTTTCGTTTACGTTAGTTGTGCGTCGGTGGAGTATCAGTGTTTGGTTTGACATGAATTTCTTCTATCCAATGTTTTCTGTTTAAGTCAGTGGTGGAGTAATAAAATGAACAAAGGGGAGAGTCGATATTGCTTTGCAGTATTACCGGAAGAAAACGTACGCGCAGTACAGATATAAAAGAAATTGGGGTTTAATCTCCGTTTCTTGATCAGTATTTGAATTTATTGTTAGTATCAAAGTGCTTGCTTCCTCACCAGTTTCTGAAATAAGCGACATGGAACATGCCCAGACCATCATCTTAAATTGACTAGAAACTATTTTGAGAGTCATAATTATATATTCTTCATATAAAAGAATTGGATGCAAATTTGTGCTCAAACAGGGTGGACCAAGAGTCTGTTTTGGCAAGGAATTCGCCTACAGACAGATGAAAATCTTCGCAGCTGTTTCGTTAAGATATTTCGTCTTCGAATTAAGCGACGAGAGAAAGGAAGTAAAATACAGAACAATGATCGATCTTCACATCGATGGAGGACTTAATATTCGTGCCTTCCACAGAACATTATGTAATATGTAAACAAGAAACCATGCATCCTTCCTAACTTGTCATAATTCCTATAATTTGTCTATTTTCATGCTCAATGTAATGTGATGATGTGTACCTTTCTCATAATAAAATATATAAAACGAAATTGTAGCATTTGAAAAATTATATGTGATTTCCATTGTAGAACAAGTAGAATCAGAGCCATTGTCGAGATCGAGCCATGTGGGTGTAATCCTCGAATACTTAAACGAAGGAGGTGATAGCTCCCAGTAAATATGCGACGAGATCGAGGCGCAGGCGATGCTCGAAGTATTTCACATAAGCGTGTTCTCCAAACACAGTGGAGAAAAGTGACCTCGAGGAAGAACACATGTGATTTAGTGGATGCCTGGACCATGAGAAGAATGATGATATTTTGTTTGAAAGGAAGATTGTTGATGATTCAACCAAAGTCTCATATTGAAAATATATATAAAAAAAGATTTCAGCACAGTGCAGAGGAGTGACCTCAAGGACGGACAAATATGAAAAAGATTTCAACGCAGTAGAGAGGAGTGACCTCGAGGACGAACGAATGTGATTGAGTGGATGCTCGAACCATGAGAAGAATAATGGTCTTTCGTTTTAGATGAAGATTATTAAGAATTCACCAAAGTCTCACATTGAAAATATATGAAAAATAACGTGTTAATATGATAACAATATATATTCATTTATGAGGCATTTTGGGTAAATTTCAAAAACAAATCCATGAGAGTTTATGCTCATAGTGAAAAATATCATATCATTATAGATATATTTGACTTCAATTATTCACCACCTATCCCATTCGTGAAAAATTGGATGTTCCGTTTGCCAACTTTAGAACATTACAATTGTCGTAATTTTTAAATGAAAAAATAAATATAGCAGAAGAATACATTGAACTTGAAGATCAAATCCCAGATTTGGGTTGACTTTGTATTAAAGAAATGAGCTAGTATTCAGCTATTTTCTGATGAAATGCCTAACTTTAATGGAAGTCCGTATAACTTATGCTCATCAGACTTAATGAAACCATAATTTGAAGGCTTCGCTTAATGAGCCACCCTCCCTACCTTGGAGACCTTGTATTCAATCCATTTTAATGTATTTGTATTTTATTTTCATAAGATGAACGATTCAGTTTGTTAACCATTCATTTGTGGAAATGGGTTGTTTTGATTAATTTTACACAAATATGAGAGTTGGCCCAAAGCTATATTCTAAGTACAAGTCCCTTGCCACAACTCTTAATAGTAAAAAAAATTAAGATAGACATTCTAACTAGAGATGTAAATGAACCAAACAATTCGTCAGTTATTCAGAGCTCGACTCGATAAAAAATTCGTTTGTTAATCATATCAAACCAAGCTCGAGCTCGATATCGAGCTCGAAAATTTAATAAAACAAAGCTCAAGCCTAAGGATATTCGGCTCTTAAGCTCTCAAACATGTTTTTTAATAGGTTCGCGAGCTAGAGCTTGGTTTGTTTAAGTGGCTCGTAAGCTCGAACTTTTCTTATTTGTTGAGTTGACAAATAAAAATATTAGTAGTAATCCCAATGGAAGGAATTGAACATAGATATATTTAATTTTTAACAAACTCGAATCGAGCTCAATTCGAGCTCGAGCCTCTATTTATCTTAAACAAACCAAACTTAAACCTGATATTATTTGACTTGGTTTGGATCGTGTACATTTTAGATTCCAACATGCACGCCCTCTCTTTTATTTACGGGTAACAAGTCATCAATTAATGGTGGACTCGCTACAAGTGTGAGTGGTACGTACGTCATATCGATATTGAACAAATACTTTGGTATAATCGGAACAAATTGCATAATTAGAGTGAAATGGCCTATGAAGAGTCGCCATCGTAGCCAAACCATGTGGGGCTACTTTTTAAAGAAAGTGGGCTAAGTGAGCGGTTCACAAGCCATTTGGTGTGGGACCATGCACAACATTGATGCGTAGGGTAAAATCTAGGGAGCTGCCTGTAACACTCTCTTATTGGTCCTTATTTGGATAAAATATTCAGATAATCGAGATTTATCATTCTAAAACAAATCAAAAAATAATCTGCATCGAATGTTATTATAAGTAACAGTGTTCCATTGAAATACATTTTGAAAAATCCTATGGATAATCACATAATACCACATCACCTCTTTTCTTCTCTTCAAACCAAAATCATGGCTTCGACAAAGAATCAAGAATTGGGAGGAGAACAAGTGAATCCCAACATTGGATCCACCAATTCCACTCCCCAGCCGCCGCCCACGTTTCATTTCTCTCTTAAAGAAGAGGAACCTGAGGAGAAACCAGCTCCACCCCCGGGGATAAAATCTTCGAGAAAGGACCGACACACAAAAGTGGAAGGCCGTGGCAGGAGGATCCGAATGCCGGCCACGTGTGCCGCCAGGGTTTTCCAACTAACCCGGGAACTTGGCCATAAGTCCGACGGAGAAACCATACGTTGGCTCTTAGAACAAGCCGAGCCGGCCATCATCAATGCCACCGGCACTGGTACCGTCCCCGCCATAGCCATGTCAGTCAACGGCACCTTAAAAATCCCAACCACCGCTCCAGTAGCCTCCGCCTCCTCCACCGAAGACATGCCGAACCGCAAAAGAAAGCACATCGACGTAAACACGACCACAACTAGTAACCATTTTTCCTCTACGAATGCTAACAGTTCTGCAATCATTTCAAGCAATAACGCTTCGATTTCAGCTCCGTTAATGTCCATAGTACAATTCCCCACCATGTGGGCTATACCAACAGTCATCACAAACAACGCGAATTCATCTCCAACTTTCTTCGTACTTCCACCAAATCAAAGCCCACAAGTTGTAGCATTTCAGCCCTCTGCTGCACTCAATCTTGTGAATATTTCGGCCGCTGCCAGGCCTGTTTTCGCGTCCATCGCCGCCACACAACCAGTTGTCGTTACTGCCGAAGGTGTTAATTATCTTCAGGATCCCAGCGCTCCAATTAGCAGCAGCAGTAGAATGGGAGCCCCGGTGGAGAAACAGAGTTTTCCGAGTTCGAGTCATGGCTCTGGATCGATCAGGACACAGATGCTGAGGGATTTTTCTTGGGAAATTCGAGAGAAAAAGGAGTTCACTTTTGTTCCCACTCGTTCGGCAGAGCGCTGAGGATCGATTTCTTGGGCCGAAGTGAAAAGTTGGTAGCAAAAATCGCTTTCTTTGTCCTCTGATCTATGAAATCTATAATCTTACCCACTTCCTTTGATCTATAGCATATTTGATCTATGAAGTTTAGCAAATCTGATAAATTTCATATTTTCTTTTTTGAAATCCAATATTTTAGCAACCTTTCAAATTTTCTACACATATAGTTTGTCCATGAATTTGGCCATCTAGAAAAGTACTGATCTTATACAGATTCAATCACCTTCCCTCTAACATAAAAACTATAGCTCGAATCAAAATGTATGTAAATATTGAAATAATAACAGATGATTATTAGTCATAATTCAATCGTAAAATGATTGATATGTTAGGAGTGTCGTAGTAATTTTTAGGAATTGTGATCCGAAGAAAGATGGTTCCCTTCTTGGTAAAAGGAGCAATTCGCACGTGCTAATCGAATTAAGTTTCCGTGGGGCCCACAGACATTTGTTTACCTTTTAAACATTGAGCAGGACCCACATTTCATTAACGTATTAAAATTCATGTGAGACGATCTCATGGATCGTATTTTGTGAGACGGATATCTTATTTGTATCATCCATGAAAAATTATTAATTTTTATGCTAAGAGTATTATTTTTTATTATCAATATCGATATGGTTGACCCGTTTCACAGATAAAGATTTGTGATATCGTCTCACAAGAGACCTACTCAATTTTATTTATTTTTTTAAAATTGATGTTTGAATTTGTCGATATACTATTTCTTTAAATAACTTTTTTTATTAAAAAAAATACTTAAAAAATTCAATAAATAAGAAAAGAGAAAATTCAGGAAAATATAACAGACAACTAAAAGTTAAATACAAAAATATGATGTTTCCAACTTTCTCCTATATTCACAATCATTTTTTATATTTAAAAATTGTTTTTCCAAAATTCAAGTAAATGTTTTACCCATTTCCCAGAAACGACAACAACATCAATAATTATTTTTATTTTTTTTTATAAAATTTATATCACGAGTCCCTTTTCTAATAAAATAATAATTGTTGTATAAAATCTAAAAATAGAAAAGTTGCGATGAGGGAGGAGTGTGCAACGGTCGGTTTGGTTCAATTTTAATAAACTTCAGTTCGGTTTTTTGGTTTACGGTTTTTCGAATGCCTAATCCTAAACCAAACCATTTTAATTCGGTCCGGTTTGGTTTTTTTGTATTACGGTTTGGTTATTACGGTCTGTTATTACGGTTTGTTTAATAAATTTAGTTATAACTGAAATTGTACGTTATAAATTTTTAAAAAAATATAATAAAAAACCACAATCAAATTGGTTTTGACTATCTTACAAAAATCAAAATAAAGTAATCAAAAACAGGCACACCTATAATTTTTGTAACCAATTTGTTAAGTATCTCACAAACATCAAAATAAAATAATAAAAAATATAGCTATGACAATTGTAAGCAATTTGAAATTTGGATATGTTGATAGTGAAAAGTTTAGAAGAAATGCAAGGCGGTAAAATTTTAAACCTAATGAAATTACTTATATTAATTATTTATTAAATTATTTTATTATTTATTATATTTTAAATGGTCGGTTCGGTTTTTTCGGTTTTAAATTTTCAAAAACCGTTAACCGAACCGAAAAACCGAAAGTACAAAAAATCAAAATCATAACCGATCGAAAAACCGTTTAAACCGAACAAAAAAAACCGAAATCTATGATTCGGTCGGTTTTTTCGGTGTAAACCATTTTATGAACACCCCTAAGCGAGGGGAGATCTGCCATGGCACCGGCAAGGTGGTCCCGCATCCCGGGCCTATATGTTATCCACTGATAACTGGACCCCTACACACGAAGTTTGTGGGCTTAAATGGCATGGGCCGCTATTAACGATCTTCTCATAGTTCAGGGGTGTATTTGTCCTTTTCATGCTATTTTATTAAAATATTAATACTGGGCCATTTCTTATTATTGTTGCACAACTAAGGTTATGCTTGCAACATACTATGTGTAAACTGGGGCCACCAAATTGTTGTGATAGAGTTCATTTTATAAGATGAATCTTCAATCAGATCTCGATTCATGAAAAATATTACATGTTATGTTAAAAGTTTTAAGTATCATTTTAAATATGAATCATATTGACCCGTATAACGGAAATAGATCCGTGAGATCCTTTTTATGTATACTATCATATATAATAATTTTCCTCCTTGATATTTATTTATTTTTCTCTACTAACATATATTGTAGAATTCTCAAAAAATCGATGCTGAAAGTGACGTATATTTCAAACATACAACCTTAATTTTGTCTTCAACACAAGGAAACCACCTCTCGCATAAAAATTAATATGTGGGCCTTATTTATAGTGTAGAATTTGGCCCGCGATGGTATGGACTATTGGCCCATTACTGAGTGGAGATTGGTCCACATTTGAACAATATTAAAAGTGGGCTACACAGCAAACTACCAATGACAGGGGCACGAACTTAAATGCTCATTTACCTCACAGCCCAATCAGGCATCTTTCTTTAAAGTTCAAATTTGTAATATATACACACGCACACGCACAGAGTAGGCTATCTAAACCGGGTTTAACGAAGCCTTGAACTACAAATTTACTACTTCAAATGGTGTATGTGAAACAAGTACATATGCGTTTGTAGGGATATGCCGACCCGGAATAGGGCGATGTCCCGAGATAGAACTGCGCACGCACCACGCACCTGCGCCACATTCTGCGCGACGAGGCGTGCAGGAACCGAATTGCAAAATATGTCGCACTTATGAAAAGACCGAAACCCTAGGTAATGGAGAAGGGAAAAACGAAAGAAAAAAGACACATAAAAAAAGTGGAGAGAATAGGAGAGCTCAAAGCGTGAAGCAAGATACGTGTAGAAACTCAAAGACTAAGACTGTGTCATCCGAGAACGGAGTCGCATATTTGGATACAATACGAGTGTTCCTTTCTGTTATTTTCATAGTCTCTTAGTATTAACGATGTCGAAAAACATAAATTCGTTTGGCCGTTTTGCTGTCATGAACTAACCTATTTAATCTAGAGGACGACGTAGTTTGGTCGAATTTATATTTATGAATTGTTGATTTATATGTGCAAATTTTTTCTTGATTAATTTTTTTTTTCTGGATTTTATTGCATTCGATTACTTGATAAATAATTGGACTATCATATTTATTTGAGATCTATCACTCAGGAGATAGGATTCAAATAGGATCATAGGAAAATATATCGTTTGTGTTTATAGAGTTCGGAAGGCCTATAATTCTATTGAACCCAATTAAAAGAATAATTTTTCTATTGAACTTATTTACTATTTGATTTTTATAGGGATATTGAAATCGACATTAGATAATTAATTCCTACATTTCACTTGGTAAAGAGAGAGTGAATATTTGAGGATAAAAACTTGTGTAAGACGGTCTCACGGGTCGTATTTTGTGAGACGGGTCTCTTATTTGGGTCATCCATGAAAAAGTATTACTTTTTATTGTGAATATCGGTAGGGTTGACCCGTCTCACAGATAAAGATTCGTGAGACCTACTCATATTTGAAAAGTCTTGGGTAATAAACGAGTTTAATTTATGAATAAATGTCAATGTTAATTTAATATAATGAAGACCAAATGAAATCTCACATCTAGATGATTCCTATTCTCGTTAATTTTAATTTGTTTGTGTTCTACAATTAATTTCACTTCATAATTAATCATCAACATTCAATTTAACTTTCTAAATAAAGTTGGACTATTCTAATTATAGTAATTAATATATTGTTAAATTACACTCTATGTAGGAAAGTGCTTAATCGAGTGCTAAAACTTGATATCGTACACTTGCGGTTAACAAAATATTGCAACAATATTCTTTGAAAAACCCGATATACTATACCAAACCAGACCTATATGTGACGTTACTAATAATGAAGATGCCACGATACACATACACAAAGAATAACATATTAATTAAGCCTAGATTTCAAGCACCATAACTTATATTATCGGAATTCAACTTTAGTCTTTTATCTTCGTTTTTTTCCTCAATTTTTTTTTCTTATTATGTCCAATATCACGAAAAAACTTCTTAAAATAAAAAACAAAATTGTCAAAAAAAATTAATATACGTAACTAAACTATGTTCTACTCGCAAATACATGCAATTAGTATTTAGCAGTAGGGGTGTCAATTCGGGTGGGTCGGGTCGGGTCGGGTTGAACAATAATACTATTAAAAAATTGTTCAACCCAAACCCCAGCCAACCTGAAAACTCTCAATCCGAATCTGAACCCGAATCAACCTGTATAACCCGTATAACCCGATTTTGAATTTTTTTAAAATTTTTTAAAGAAAATTAAATAAAATTCAAAAAAAATAATATTTTAAACACATAATAACAAAATATCCCTCATATATATGATTTAAATTTGAAGTTTAATTGTAGAAAAATAAAGTATACTTACTAAATCAAATAAACAATTATTTAAAAAATAAAAATATTCAAAATAAATATTAAATTATGAAAATTTATTATATAAAATATATAATAAATATTTTTTCAGTAATAAAATATATAAAAATGTAGGTAATATTTATTAATTATATATTTTTTAAAAAAAAAACTAAAATTTTCGGGTCAACTCAGATTGACCTGAACCCAATTCAGCCCGATCGTTTTTTTGGATTAGCTATCAAGGTCCAACCTGATCTGATCCGAACCCAAAACCCTCAAACTTAAACTTGATTTTTTTTGGATTGAATCATATCGTATTGATGAATCATGTTTAATTTTGATATTTTGACATCTCTGTTTAGCAGGGCCACGGGTGAAGGTGAAATGAGCGCTGTCTAAGTCGCATCAACATTATCAAGGATGATGACGGCCGATGCGTTTTCGATCTCTCATTGGCTACTTTTTATACGGGATGCGGACCGTTATTTGTAACCTTGTACTCCTTTTAACTGAAAATAATGTAAAAGAATCGAAGATCTGCAATTGGGGGATTGGAGTGTTTGTTTTAGGTAAAATGATTTCATTATTTATTTATTTTTTAAAGATAAAAAACAATAATAAAAAAATCAATTTGACGGAAAAAATTTGATATTTTTATTTATATTTTTATCAGAAATGATATAAGCATTTTTTATAATAATTTTTAAATTTAAATATATTCATTACATAATATCAATAATTTCAAGTGATGTTTGACATTTTTATATTGAGTAGGTCTTTTGTGATACGGTCTCGAGAACCTTTATCTGTGAGACAGATCAATCCTACCGATATTCACAATAAAAAGTAATACTCTTAGCGTAAAAAATAATATTTTTCATGGATGACCCAAATAAGAGATTCGTCTCACAAATACGACCCGTGATACCGTATCACAGAAGTTTTTGTCTTTCATATTTTATTAGTTTTAATAATTAATTGTATAAAATAATTGAAAGGTGAGATACTACTACTAAATCTCTACTACTGATCAAAATTCGTGTGGGACCATTGTATTTTTCATTTGTCTTTCTCAATTTTGCCCCTTTTTACACTCAACGCTGTACTCCTCCAGACACACCTGATTTACTTCTTCCATATCTAGTCCTATATTCTCTTAGTTTTTTTCCAAATTTGTCGCCGACTCTTTTCACCAATCTCATCGATCTTACCTTCTTTTCATTCAAAACTTGCAAAAAAAAAAAGGTACGTACAAATCAAGAAACCCAACGAAAATTTCAGTGGACTTGCCAGAAACAACATAAAATCTTTAAGATTTTTCTTGGATTTTGAAGGTGTAGGTGAATTAAAATGGTGAGAGGCAAGACCCAACTCAAACGAATAGAGGACACGACGAGCCGGCAAGTCACCTTCTCCAAGAGAAGAAAGGGACTGCTCAAAAAGGCTTTTGAACTCTCGGTTCTGTGTGATGCTGAGGTTGCTCTCATCATCTTCTCTCCCAGAGGCAAGCTCAATCAATATGCAAGTTCAAGGTCTGCCATTTTATAAATTAATTTGCTTAAATAATTGTCTTATATCAAGGTGAATTGTGTGAAGCTTCTGATCAAATTTATATATATGTAAATCATTGAGATATAAGTACTTTTCATCCACTGTTCTTGAAATAGGGTAAATTACATATAGATCGTTGTGTTATGCCGAAGAAAGTAAATTAAAAAAAAACATACGAAACAGCTTCTCTGTATTTATTTTTTTGGTAGTTGCAATTACTCTGCGGCCTCTTTTTTCATGGTACGGCTGACTTTTTTCCCATTGTGAAAAGTAGATTTCTCAAAGTCAAAAATAACATGCAAAATTTGATAAGAAACATATATGGTCATTTTTCTTATGGTAATTTCATGTATTGGTTTATTAGAAGAATGTGCAGCAAAAATATTGTCGGAAAAAGAATAAGTTTTTGATAAGTGACTTCTCACAGAGATTTCAGGTCATTAATATAATTATAGTGTAAATTAATAAGTCAGAAATTGATTTGAGTTTATTTTCTTTTAGTTATTTAACAACGAAAATAAATTCTGAATCTGATATTTCAAATAACTCAATCTAAATGCAATCTTATGCAATGCTCTCGATTTGCCTCTTTATATGTTTCATTCTTAGAAATTCTCTTTATATGTATCATTCTTAGAAATTGATTGCCATGAATCCTTAAACAAGGATAGTTTTTTTTTAACACGTAATTATCCTACATTTGATTCACTAATTACTTATTCAATTTTATCTTTTATCATATAAAATCAAATGATTTGTCATCCAATAGATACTCATTCATCATCGTATCAATCGAATCAAACTGTGCTTAAAGATTTATTTATATATACGGCTAGCGGAATTCAACAAAAAAGAAACGATATTATAATTATCTTTCGGACATGCTTAAGAAGAAAAATAAAAAAAAATGGGTTTGTATGATAATGATGATCATGTCACGTAGAACCCGAATTTTTTTTATGTTCTATCTTTTTTTTATTGACATACGAATTTTTTAGCATGGAAGAGACCATAGAACGCTACAAAAGGCATGTTAAGAACACTCAGGATTCCACGAGCCCACTTGTGAACCAGAACGCACAGGTTGAAATCATTTCATTCAATTCTGTATATGCTGATTCTTGAATATTTCTTATCCATGTTTGGATAGATATATGTTGGAGTCTTTCCAACAACTGTTAAATGCCCTACGTCGGCTGGATTAAGTATTTGAGAGTTATATATATGAACTTGAATAATCATTCAATTGAGTAAGTATTTGGGGTTGAGTTAGATCAACGTCTAAATTTTAACATGCTATCAGATATCAAACCCGTGGTTATGTGTTAGACTACCTATGGGTCATCTGACAATGCCTTTTAAATTTCACACTCCAGTTGTTTATTATTGAGTGTGAGAGAGGTGTGTTAAATGTCTCACGTAGGCTGAATTAAGCCCTTAGGAGTTGTATATATTGACTTGGACAATCTCATCTCTTGAGCTAACTTTTAAGATTGATTAGGTAAAAGTCTCAATTTTAACAGCTACAGACATTGTAATTATTTAAATAAAAAGTTCCAGCCAATAAAACATGAGGCGCGAAGAATGTCGAAGAAGATAGAGCAACTTGAAACTTCAAAAAGGTTTGAACAAACACTGATACAAAACCTTTCCTTATCAATTTCTTACATCTTTCCATATATATATATTTTCTTATTTCTCATTAACATTTTTGAATTAAATTTTATTTGCACACACAAAAACACAATTCAGGAAACTCCTAGGGGAAGGTTTGGGGACATGCAGCATTCGAGAATTGCAAAAATTAGAGAGACAGTTGGATCGTAGCATCAGTTTCATCCGAGCTCGAAAGGTATATTATAACCAACTAATATACCAACTCAAAAGTTTCGATGACAACGTATATTGTATTTCACGAGGAGTTGAAACTTGTATTATTATTATTATTATTATTATTATTATTATTATTATTATTATTATTATTATTATGTTGCCCCTCTCTAGCTGGCTCCTGTGCCATTAATATATTTCATCGATGAAGATTCATTCATGCGATAATCGCTTGATTTAATGTTTCCATGTATATATTCAGATGAGCTTATACAGGAAACAGATTGAGCAACTGAAAGAAAAGGTAATTAAGCACTTAGTAGAAGTACGTAGCTAAATTCTGTTTTATGTTCCACTGTGATTAATGCCATCAAGCTTCTTATATTCTTCCATATTGGCACATTTAATTTCCAGGAGAGAACTCTGGTTGCTGAAAACGCCGTGCTGCGTGAGAAGGTAATTAAAACAATTCGATATATAATATCAGAATATGGTTTGGTTGAAATTACTATAAAAATATAAATTTATAGCACGGTCAAAGTAATATATATATGTAGTATAATTTTTTTTAATTAAAAAAAACATGTATATATGTATTGGGTTAAGCATGTATAGGTGAGAGTAGTACTTGGATGAGTGACATAAGCTCTCGTATATCAAGCTACTGATGTTACGCCGTTTGATCTTGTTAACTAAGTGGACCATAAAAGAGGGACACTATATCTTAAAGGGTAACAATGTCTTTGTTGAGGATAAAAGTGATGGTAGGGAAAGGATAATGTAGAACCAAATACTTGTTGCTTTACTGAAAGCTATAGCTGACCGTTACTGTACTAATCAAATCTTTTTAAACTGTACAACATTGCAGTCATTGCAATCATGTGAATCGAACACATGACCTTGACTCTGATACCAATTGTAGGATCGTACACTTACCGTTTTATTAAAGAGATATGAGACAATACTAACAATAAGGTACGCCCCTTCCTGAACTCATGACTTAACAACCCGACTCATCGACACCCAAGTAAGTGCAACCCTTCACGTTCACTCCTCGCTTAGTATGGGGCTATATAATGCCACTAGTAGAGGAAAATAAAATTGCGTCTTGGCTAATAGCTATAACTTTTTACTTAGTAGTAATCACTTGATATGTTGGTTCAATAAAAGAGATTTAATTTTTTAGGACAGGAAAAAATAAAAATGCATGGAAATGAATTACGTCACACAAATTAGTTAAACTCAGATACTAAGCTAAAAATATCATTCATTGCCACTCTGCAAGTTTCATGCAATTATTGCTAACAATTTTTTCCTTCGCCGTTGCTTGCCGGTCGTGGTAATAATACTAGGCAGTGAATCTATAATTGTTACAGCTTAGACTCTATCAGCATCAAATATCAAATGAGGATAACGCAGCGGTTTAATTCTATTGTGGAGACTGCGTTGTCTATCGGCTTGCCTGAGATTCGAAATTATACGCTCTTCCTCCAACAATGATTCGTGATCCTGCTAGTGATTAAAATATTTATGGCTGATATGCAGTTCTCTGTGTCCATTTCGCGACCGGACCTATTGGTTCTCGCTTCCATTAAGCCAATGTTTAATTATACTCGATTTAAGATACATTTTCTGCCAAATGTTTTTTGCGTTTTTTGGCCCCAACTTGATGTGGTGCGATATCAGGTTGAGTTATCGTTCATATGTTTTCTGCAAATTGTTGTTGTTATTTTACTGTTAATGTTGGAAATAACGAAAGTTGAGTCGACTATTATTTTACACCTGAAGTGAACTTATATCAATCTTACATATATGAAAAATTACCTTCTCTCCAAGTATACAGACTGACAAGCCAAGAAAAAATCAATACTAAATTATTCAAATGGTGAAAGTCAAGTCCCTGCAGAGAAACAAATTAAATGAATGCAAATCTTTCAAAAAAATAGGCTTTAATTAAAATTTTCTGGAAGAAAGTTGTTCTGGTTGATAATGGTGATTCTCAATATTAGTAATTAAAATATTAACTTTTTCTTTAAAAAAAATTATTTGTGACACATTCAATTTTGACGTGCTATTACATTTTCGCCCATAAAAATATAACACCCAATAATATAAGATGATAATATACAATCTAATATATTATAAAATCACTAATTAATATAACATCAAATAACACACGTTAGTTAGATAGGCCAGTCAATTAATAGCTATTAGATTAACATTAATATGATTTTGTTAATTGTAATTTTTTTTAAATCAAAATACGTTATTTAACTCATTTGACTACAAAAACCAAATGTACGTCTTCAAATCATAGTTACTCTTAGGATATAATGTTTATCATTAGACAAAAACTACAATAATTAGCAGATAAAGAACTTTTTTTTTTTTTTTTTTTTTATATTTGTGTCAGCGTAGAATCTCATACTAAGTGACAAAAGAACATGAGGGTTTACACCTACTTGGATGCCAATTGGTAGTGTTGTTGGTCTCATGAGCCCAAAGAAGTACGTGTCTCACGGCGGTGGCTCTACTAGAGATCGGTCTTACCTATTAAGGTTTGACATTCCTCTTTTATGTCTCACCCAACCAACCAAATCATACAGCAACATCAACAACTTGACACGTGAAAGCTTCCAAAAAGGTCGCTCATCCCTATACTTCTTTCACTTAAGAACACTTAACCAACAATTATCTCATAATTATATATCTACTAATATTTATTTAAGTTAAAGTTATAAATTCAAACTATGTATCATTTAAATCTGAACTATTATTATTTTTAAAATTTTGAGTTGTCAATGAATTTAAGTAAATTATTATTTTAATGCAATAAAGTATTTATATATTAAAGTAAATAAATCGTAAATAACAATTTTTAGTAAGAAAATTGAACTCCAATATCTTAAGAAAATAGCATGTTTTGTTTTCCTCTATTTTTATGCAGCCAACAATCTGATAGCACGTCGACCACATTGGCTAAGAACTTCAACAATGACTTCAACATTGTTTTGTTTGATAAACTCTCTTATACATACATAAATCTTAATCATTAAATCATTAGACTTTAATTAGGTAAATTTTAACCAACGTAACCCTTTTGGTAATTATTTTGACTCAAAAGAATTTTAAAAGAAAAGTATCAATCATGAAATCAAATTGAATTTCCTCATTGTTTTGATATTCCACTACAAAAAAAACGGATTAGCGACGGCTTTTAATAAATCGTCGCAAATTAGCGACGTTGTTAAACCGTTGCTAAATTAGCGACGGTTTTGTATTAACTGTCACCAATTTTCGACAGTTTAATAAAAGCCGTCGCTAATTTAGCGACCGATAATATATTCCGTCGCTCAATTAGCGACAGTTTACAGTAAACCGTCGCTAACTTGATCGGCGACGGTATCGTAAAGCGTCGCTCAATAGCGACAGTTTTGTACACCGTCGCAATATAGCGACAGTCTTTCGCCTTGTCGCTAAATAGCGACGGTTAATATAAAACCGTCGCTATTAACGACGGATCAGTCAACAACCGTCGCGCAATGCCTTTATATTCGACCCCACCAAGCTCATTTCTCACTACGATTTCTTGTCTCGAGTTTGTGTCTTATCCCACCGATAGAGGTTTGTCAAACGCGAAATTTCATATTTTGAATTTTATTATATATTCTTAAAATTACTATTTTTTTGAATCTTATTTAAATTGTTTTACAAATTTGATATATATTAGATAAATAGAGGAGGTTATTTATAAAATGTGTACAAATAATACTTTTTTTTATATAAATTAAATTTTTTTTAAAAAAATTAAAGAATTAGCGACGGTTTAAGTATTTATTAACCGTTGCTAAATCTCGATGATTCTTTTTTTAGTTTCGCTTGATATTTTATACAAACAATATTTTTATCATTTTACTTTCAAATTATTAATAATTTGGGTCATATAGTTATTCAACTACTATTGAAAACTTTATCTAACAACAATTTACTTATAAACAATATATTAGTTAAGCCACATTCATGCATCTTTTCCATGTTAAAAAAAAATTACATTCATGAGTGACTTTAATTAAATGCAAGGGATAAATTCGAATACTGGTGTGTACATGTAAATATGGTTAAACGATTCATGGATTGAACCACTCATCCTCTACCAATGCGCTTCCCTTGCTTTTGTTCCAAATATCTCCAATCTGCAGCTCTGAATCCATCCTGTTCCCCACCGCGGTTCAAGACTTTTGAGATATTTGATACACTCTAGATATGGTAAATTTATTTAAAATAGTTTATTTCCTAATGAAACTATTATTTTCATATCTTGTAAGATTCTACTCAAGGAATAAACTCTATGACAAAGAAAACTTATAAACAATCAAATACTGATGCTGAGATCAATCGATGAAGCATAGATTTTAAGATGCAACAGGAGATCAAGCACGCATATCGGTAGTTTAATAAAGAGTTACGTTAGAGCTAAGGGGTATTGAAGTGTTGTCGTGGAGTGTTGAAGACATTTATGCATAACACCTAATCACTATTGATTAGAGTAGTGTTAATCAAAGAGGATTTTAGCTTTACAAACGTTGCATCCGTAGTTTTGGTTATTTGGTTTGATAAGTATCTTGAATGCACTTTGCTCCCTGACTTTGTTAAGGAAGTTAGCTTTTCTTTATTAACTAATATTGGTTTTGTAAAATGACAAGTGTTTCTAGTGAATCTTTTATCCTGAGGCAACACACAAGTGTGCACACTTGAGCATGATTAATTATGTTTTATTTTATTCATGAAAGATTAATTGTGTGATAAATAATATTATTCCGCTGCATGTTGTATTAAGGTGTTAAAACACTAGACACAACATCTATATATGATTTACACAATTTTCATCTATTTAATACTTTTATGTCAAACAACTCTTTCAATTGGTATCAAGAGCGAGAATTGATGTTTACTAAGTGAGATTCTGGTTAATTTTGTTTGAACAGGAAAAAGTAATATGGACGTGTCAGTTGTTAACATAGCCGCACTTCGACCAACAATTTTAGATGGATCAAACTACTCTTTTTGGAAAGTCAAAATGAAGGTCTACATAAAATTTATTGAAGAAAGAGCATGACAATGTGTTTAGATGGTTGGACTCCACTAAAGACTGTTGATGAATATGGTGACAATTTGATTAAATTAGAAAGTGCATGGACGATTGGTGAAGTCCATATTTCGAACTAAACTCAAAGGCACTCAATGTCATATTCACGTCAGTTCACTAATTGTATCTCTGCCAAAGATGCATAAGAAATCCTTCAAAAACAATGTGAAAGATCTGAAGTGTGCGAAGAACCCAACTGAGAATTCTAACAACCAAATTTTAAAATTTGAAAATGGAAGAAACATAGTCTATTACTGCTCATGATCGTCGACTGCGTGATATTGTAAATGAAGCCTTCAGTCTTGGTAATCCGATTTTTAATGAAAGACTAGCCAGTAAGGTATTAAGATAACTTCCAAAACGATTTAACATCAAGATATGTGCAATCGACGAAGCCGAAGACGCTACCAAGCTTGGTGTAGATGATCTGAAAAGTTCTCTCAGAACCTTTCAGAACCTTTGAGTTAAATTTGGATTTACAGAAGAAAGGCAAAAGAAAACCATTGCATTCCAAGTCTCAAATGATTCTTACCATGATCTATTTCAACTATCTCGAGAAGTCAACAAGTCTGGTCTGTGTGAAGAGTCTATCTCACTGATTACAAAGAAATTTAGAGATTACATAAAGAAATATCAGAGACAAGAAAAAATCGGGCCAGCAGCTTAAAATTCCTAGCATAACTGCTCCTGAGAAAATTCAAAGGATTGCACCTACTCAAGGACAATTTCGGCAAGGAATGATGGAAAGATTCATTCAGAAATGTCAAAATACTAGACTCGGTTCAATTCAGAAAGTGTTCAGGCTTCAGACATTATGATAATGAATGTCCCAACATACTTCGCAAAAACAAATGATTAAATGTATCCCTAAGTGATGAAGATTCTGACGAAGAACAGGGATCCAGTGAAGGGGAGAATCACAATTCTCTATTTGCGTTGTTACAAGTAAAACGCTCAACGCAAGTTAATCCACTGGATATTGCCTCTGATGTTGCAACACCTTGTAGGAACACCTCTCCAAATTCATCAGGTTCTATCTGCCTCAGTGTGACAATCTCTACTGATTCAAGTGATATGGAAACTCATGATGTAGATGAAGAAGAAGTCACTTCTCAAAACGTATAGAAGCTTCCGAACTATATGCTGATTGGATCAAAAGGAACAAAGTGAACTCGACTATCTCGAAAAAGAATATAGAGTCGAAAGGTTGTGTGCCCTCACTTGAGGTTTGACTACAAAATTTCTGGACCATACTAAACGACTATCTGCTGCGAATCTGATTTTATTCTACTCCGTTCTACATAAGATTATGATCTGGAACATGACTCCCTCCACAAATACTACAGTGGTTATCAGATCACATGCCATTGTCCTTTTTCTCAATTGGTACTGGGAGTACTACATTTAATTTTGGTAGTTTGGTGTTCAAAATCGTGGTGCAGTATGCAGATGGTATGGTGAATTAAAATCAACAAAGTTGTCTTTTTTCTCATTGATCTATGGGATTCTAGAATCACAGAGCTTTGTATGTGACATGAGTGAAGAACTTTCGGATGTCAGTGACTTGCTGAAGGTTTAACATGCATACTTCAATGGGAATCGAAAACTTGATTTGTCATGATTTGGGCCTGGTGTTGCCCCGATGGTTGGCAACATGGCCTCTTCATCTTGTGCGAAACCTTATGAGTATGTCATGCTATCTACCTTTTTTCTCTTAGCCCATATCGATTTTGGACTTCAAAAATTCAGAATGCCAAAGAGTTTATTGCGCATTATTATACTCAGGTGGCGGATTATCGATTGCTTCTTGATGTGACAGTCCATTATAGCCAAAAAAATGGAGATGATGTTGGAGTAAAATTTGTTGAAGCCACTGCAAAAATGTCTGATTCTGCTGGTTCTGACCATGGTGAAGCATGAGATACCGATGAACTAATTGATGGAGATGCTCTTTAGTTTGTTGAAGATGTTTGCTTAGTTTGTTTAGTTGGTTTTTATTATCGTTTTGTTATCCCTGGTTAATTCGCCTATATTGTTTGTGTGTTGCTAAATATCATTTAATGAATTGCTCAGTATTATGGTTTCCTGTGATGCAACACTTCTAACAATACTGCTCTAACAACACGTGAAAAAGTATTCTGGGAGAAACGTGTCTCTAACTCAAAGTGAGATGCGTGCTAACTCAAGGAAGTTCCGCTGATTAATAATTTTGCGTGTTTTATCCAGATACGCAAACAGTGAGAGATTGAAATGAATATAATTTATTCCTTAATTTTATATATATATTTGAGAATATTTTGCATATTAAATTATAGAGTTTTGTCTTTCTATACTATTGAGATATTTGATAAACTATAGATATGATATATTTATTTAAAAGAGTTTATTTCCTAATGAAACTCTTGTTTCTATATCTTGTAGGATTATTTTCAAAGGAATAAACTCTAGGATAAATGAAGATTATAAAAAATCAAAGATAGATACTGAGATCGATCGATGAAGCAGAGATTTTAAGACACTACATGAGATCAAACACGTACATCGGTAATTTAATAAAGAGCTTAGAGCTATGGCCTATTGAAGTATTGTCATGGAGTGTTGAAGACATTCATGCACAACACTTAATCATTGTATTGATTAGAGTGATGCTTATCAAAGAAGAGTTTGGCTTCCCAAACGTTACATCCGTAGTTTTGGTTATTTGGTTTGATAAGTGTCTTAGATGCACTTTGTTCTCTTAATTTGTTAAAAGAGTTAGTTTTTCTTTATTTATCAGTTTTGGTTTTATAAACTGACAAGTTTTTCTAATAAATATTTTGCCATAAGACAACATATAAGTGTGTATTTGTGCATGATGGATTCTGTTTTATTTTATTAATAAATTAATTGTGTGATAAATTATATTATTCCGCTGCATGTTGTGTTAATGTGTTACAATATTGGACACAAAACCTATATCTAATTCACACCATCTTCATCTATTAGTACTCTTGTATCAAATAATTCATTCAGAGGTGACATGTCATTAGGATGGTCATACTTTTAACTTCAGATCATATGAAATTGCTTTTAGAAAATAATTATTTTATAACCAAAAAATGCAACTTCTGGTCACACTTTTAACTTAAGTTTTTCTTTATAAACTTTTTTTTTTCAAAAATGGTATCTTTTAGATCCCACATCATCTCAATCATGAAGTGGCAAAATCCTTCCCCATGGTTTTTCAAACCTGAGTGAATGCCTCCCTTTGAGATCGAGAAGATAATACGAGGTTCCCACTGAAAATATATTTTGATAGGTATACTCACGGCCTATGTAGGTTGGATAAATTAGGGATTCCCTATTTTCAGTCCTATGATGTCTTGTTTTCGCTGAGGACCAATTCGTTAACACACCGCGGAGCCATTTGTATTAACAACACTATAGCCTGGCCGGGTCTTTATTGAAGTCGATGCTTCTAAATAAGCTGCCTTAAAACCGCTTTTCTCGAAAATTTTATTATTCATATACGCTTTATTCACAATGTGATCTCAAAACAATTCATAAATACATCATCATATAACTCATGCATGCAATTATCCTTACATTTAAAAAGCACGTAGAGATTCAAATATCCCCAAAATACAAGTTTTAAATAGTCAAATTAATGGGGTCGATAGATATAAACAAACGAAGATTAGAGTGTCCACCCTTGGATAAAATTACTTTCGACACCCATGCTTCTTGGAACAGATGATCCTTCTCCAAGATTGTAGTGATGATACCTATGAAAATATTCCAGTTGTCTGATAGGTAACGATGACATATGTGGCATTTAAAAACTGATAGAACGAGGTTCCTCTTCAATTAATAGATTAGGAAAAAAACTAAGAAACTTGAGCTAATGTAGTAATATTGAAACATACCCTATTTCCAGCACGGGTTCTTGTTCCATGTCCATCGGTTGGGAAGCCTGTTGGACAAGATAGTTATTGGTTCCAGCCAATGTACCAGCATTCCAAGGGAAAGGAAGGGTTCTTAGGCTAGTTTGTCTTTCTGCTCCATACTGCAAATTGCAAAGGTAAGCATATTTGGATTGGCTAGTTGTGGGTATTTACACAAATCTGAGTCTTGTAGAAACAAAATACCGATGACATTTTTAATGAAACCTTGATCTTTAGTTGTTTGTTCATGTCTCCGAGCTGCCGTTCCTGGCAAAAATAGAACGATGTTTTTGCAGTTATCTTTACTTCACACTAGCTGTATTTTATATTTTCTGTTTTATGTAACACTTGAATAAGTGGAATACATATTTAAAAGCCTTTCGAAAAGCATACGATCATATATTCACTACTTATTTATATATGGATCTTGAAAGTCTTTTAAACAAGAAAAAAGATAATTTTTTCCACTAAATTTAGGTTATAATGTTATAGTATGAGGCATGAACCAACACGAGAGCCCGATTCATGATAGTCCATTTAATGTTTCATCCAATTTTGGCAACATTAACTAACCATGCACTAAGAAAGATCTTAGGGAAGAAAGAGGATATACCTTTCTGCGAAGCTCTTCCATTTGCTCCATCATAATCTGTGTCTGTAATGGTCACGAAAACAGGAGAAAGATATCCATCATAAATTTGACCCATTGTCTTATTGAGAACAACATAAGAAAGATGCATTTAGAAGTGATGTGAATGCAACCAAAGTTTCTCATTAGAATATCAAAGTAAGATCAAGTGTTAATATAAGTTGAAAGATATCTCCATTAATATGAGAAAACATGGGAAATGTAGTACCTTCCTTTGCCTGGCTTGAGAAAGAGCCCCTTCAAGTTGCTTTTCAAGATTCTGCAATTCTTTCATACTCAGAGGTCCAAGATCTTCTCCAAGCAAATGCCTATAATTATTTATCTCGAAATTTAAACATTCATGAATCACCAGTCCAAATTATTTCCATCTAGCTATTCAATAAATACTTATAAGCTAGGATTATTAACTTCAACTTTAGTTGGCTACACTCAAGTGTCAAATTTTTTTTATTGACTACACATAGAAAGAGCAAAGGTTATCGCTATCTTTGAATCTCTATCTTTTGAAACCATGGTGAAACTCATTATAATTTGGAGAATATTGGCAATGACCTTTGAGTCCGTTGAAGAGATTCATACTTGGCCTTTAATTTTTCGACTTCTTGATACCAGCTCTGAGTAGACACCAAAAATAAGTAGATAAGAAGTTTGAACTTTATGGATTAAGTTACAACATATATCAAAACGGACTTATAAAACTAAAATTATTTCACATCACAAAGTTGTTCTAAATCAAATTAACCTGTGCTTCATTTTGATCAGCACTGTTGTCATGAGGATTATAGCAGCAACGCTGGTAGCGCTCGAGGGTCGTAGTCATACTGCCCAAAAAAAAAAAATACAGATCAAGAAGTGAATAAGAAGGAGAAATTAGGTAAAATTGAAATGACAAAGTTGATGTAATAAGATTAAGGTCAATGAGTGCTGCACAAGAACATATCGAAATAAGACATATGAAGATTATATCAAGGTTGTGTAAGATGGTTTGCACATTTTTAACGAAGATAGTTAATTAGATCATATCTTAACTAGTGGTGATACATTATATTAGAATCAAATAATAATAATATAAAACGACCAACATAATTAAGAAATTAATTAACTATATATGATAATAGACCTAAGAATGATAAAGTCAATGAATTTATTTTCTTGATTTGTTTGGAACTTATAATGCTAATTTCAAATTAGACTTGTAGGAGAAAGAGAGTGAGTTTTAGTCGAAATGGATTTTTAGGGATGAGGTTAAGTCGCAAATACTTAATGACCCAAATTGTTAATTTTTTAGCGAATGTACCATGATTTGTACACTTGACGAAGGAGGTAAGTATCAATACAAAAATCTCTAACATAAAATTTTAATTTCCGTTGAAAAAATGTAATAAAAGCTAGGAAAAAGGGAGGTAAGTACATCATTTTCAGTAAGAAATCAGGTTTCAGAGACATAATGCCAGTAACATAAATCATTATTAATTTTCTTGGATCTAAAATCTGACAAATATTTTCTTGAACTCTGGATGACGTAAAAATGATTATATCTTGAACGAAGGAAAAGAACAAGTGAAATATTTCATTTAGCAAAAATAAAAAGAATTATTTTCTAAAATTTAAGTGTCCTTTTCTTTTAAAAGGCTTAATTAATTTTATATTTTATTACAAGATCAAGAAATATAATGACTTTATTATGTGGTTAAACAATATTTATCACCGTGAAACAAAAAATTTGGAAACTACAGATTTTTCTAGTCTAAATAATCTAACTTTAAAGATGATAAAAAATTTCACCAAAATTCGCAGAAAGAAATCTAGGAAAATAAAGAAAAGAAAAGGAGATAATCTTGGTGGACAGCAGTTAATGAAGAATTTCCCCACACAGTCCCCAAAAATTTCTTTTTACTAAAATGCATAGTCAACACAAATTCATGCTTCAAATCCTAAAATCATAGAACCCAAAAGAATAGTACCTTCTTTTCCACAATAAAGAATTTCACCAAAGTATGCATCATGGCCTTCCCCAAAACACATAAGCCTCACATATTTCAGTCTTTTCTTGAAATATGCGTCTCTTTTGTAAACACAGTATTTTTTCTTCATGAATCATAAAGATTCTCATGTTGCCAGAAAATCTTTGTGTGTGTGTGTGTATATATATAAATATCATGATTGAAGGGGTGAAACCAGTGAAGAAATTAACCACTGATATAAGGATGCAAAGAAGAAAAAGACAAAATCTGAAGCTTTTTCTCCAAAGGGTGTAAACTACAGTGCAAAAGACAAAATCTGAAGCTTTTTCTCCAAAGGGTGTAAACTACGGTGCTTCATATATTTCTTGGGTACTCTTTCCCACTAAAATTCTGAAGCATTCAATTTAAGAGAAGGCAAAAAAAAAAAGTGAAAAGAGAGAGAAAGAGAGCACGGAAAGGAGAGTGCAACCCTAGATCTTGCACAGAGGTCCGAGAAGAAGTATGTAATTGATCAACAGTAAAACTAAACGACCACCTTACAATTCACAACAAACCTCGTCACTATGATCTTTTGCTCTCAGTAAAGCAGCCAAACGTGTCGATCCCTCATTGGGAGATTTGCAGAAAAAACATCAATCTTGAGTCCATAAAAAATTATATATATACCGGAAGAAATAGTTTAATGCAAACACAGGATAAAAAAATAATTAAATCAATCCCGAAACTTAAAACCATAGGCTTAACAGAATTCCAGTGTCATGTGAATCTTGATGTTCTTGGGAGCCACAAAACCAAAGGGATCTATCGAAAAAAACTAATCACGAATTTTTATTCTACTTTCTTTATCCTTCTTCATCGTGTCCATATAAATTCGAAGAAGTTTCTGCGAAAAATTTGCTACCTTTTGGTTTTTAGGTAGGTTTCAGAAACACCATATGACAAAAAATCCCAAAAAACACATATACATCAGACATAAAAATATGAAATGGATATTTAAGTACACATGGAATCATGAGTACTTAAGTGAGATGTGTCTGTTTTCATAGATGTATGCTCATATATGTTTTGTACGTATGTGTGTATGTATACCTTGTGCTGCTAAATTCATAGAGCTTTCCCCTGCTAGAGAAGATGATAAGGGAAACCTCGGCATCACAAAGCACAGAGAGTTCATAAGCTTTCTTCAACAGTCCATTTCTTCTCTTAGAAAATGTAACCTGTCTGTTGATCTTGTTCTCTATTCTCTTCAGCTCCACTCTCCCTCTCCCCATTTTTTCCCAAACAGTGCTAGGTGTAGTGTGAGTGTAAACGTCTTTCTGTGCATATATATGTGTGTGTGGTGGAAGGAATTTGAGGGAAATTAATGGAGGTGGGGTGAGTATATAATAAAGTAAAGGTCACTGAAATTCCTTCTCTTTGTGTGAATGTAGAACGCTTAGTTCTTGGATTTTTCTCTTGCAAGAAAATGGTAATCTAATAATTCTTCTCTTTCTTCTCCCCCTTTTTTATATTTTCCTTTTAGCAATATGTGCTGATTATGTAAGCTGAAAACTTACCTCTGCACAACACTATCTTTTCCTTTCATCAGTAAAAAACTAAAACTAAATCCTTCCAAAAATATAAAATTAAAGACTCGCTCTTTCTAGTGTGACAGTAATTTTTTGGGCATGGGAAGATCAAAGCTTCGAGGAATCAGTCGTCTCTGTGCACCCGTATTGTCATTCTTTTATTCGAAATACTATGCTTTAAGATTAAAACCCTAATTCTAAATACAGAATTATACCCCAAATTACAAAAAGAATACACACCGCAAAGATTATACAAGCACTACTTAATGAAGGCCAATCTGTGTCAGGATAATAATTAAGCCTCACAAATAATTAAAAAAATCATGTTCATTGTGTTGAAAATTTGAACCATATACAACACTTGAACCAAGAGAAATGAATTAAGGTCTTAATTTTCATTAGTCTTCTGATTTCTGAGTATAGAATTTTGAGGCCAAAATTAATAGAAATCTAACTATATCGTAACAGTCACCACATATTTCGTTTAATCGCGTCTTGGTGACAATGTATAAAGAATTCTTTGAAAATTCAATTATTTGCTTGGAAAAGTTGTTGATACAAGGCACACATGTAATCTTTGAAGGAGTAGTACTAGATCTCCAATATTTTGTTTAATGATTAATCTATCATTCTCTTTTAAACTCTATACCTCCTTGGTGTGTATTCCGAAAGTGGCGATCTCTTATTCCTTGTATCCATATCTAATCAATTCCGTTCGGGTAATATTTATGTATCCCGTGGGTTGTTACTAAGTGGAGAGCAATTCTAGCTTTGTTATCTATCTTTCATCCTTTTAAACCAACAAGTATCATTATAGATTGTGGACTATAAGTTTAGTTTCAACATTATTGTGTGAGCTATATTATATTGCATATAGAAAAGTTTAAATTAAATTTCTTTACTTTTAAATATGTTCTTGGGTAATGACTGATGCACGTACGCATTCAATAAAATTTGGTGTCCAAAGGCAAATAAGATTTAAAATAAGACCAAGACTGTCGTTTCCTTACTCCGGCCTGAGTAGTAAATTAGCTGCAGTGATTGAAGAATAGAATTCGTAGTACATGTGACTGAGTCAAACTAGAAAAAGAAAGGGGCAGTTTAAGAATTATACGAGAACTGGCCTGCGCCCCATGTGAAAATGGGCTTAAATTGTGAATGCTTACATCCATTTGGATAAGAAACAAGAATGTTTGATGATTTCAGCTTCACAAATACTTGGCTGTTTTAGTATGTTTTGTTAATTGCATTAATCATTCATTAAACTTATGTATATATATGTGTTTTAGTATGTTTTGTTAATTGCATTAATCATTCATTAAACTTANGTGAAGTTCAATCAAGAAGGATTGTACATGATGTTTCTTTTCGAAATTTAGCTCGATTATGGGTAAAATTGTTATAATTAAAGTACCTCCACAAGTCCTCGTCTCTAATCGGTCCATGTTGTTACTGATTCACGAAAATATCCTTATTTAACTGGAGAAATTGCAATTTTGGTTTTACATGTTTATTTATTTGTGATTTTGGTAATCTATATAATTAAATTTCAGTTTTAGTCATATTTTTTTAAAATTTTGACAAATAGTCATTTTTCATCTGGAGTAGTGATGAATTTGAGTTACATCAACGTCACGTCGGAAAAAAACCAAAATTATAACGAAAAAACAAACAAACAAATTAGATACCGGGCTCAGGTCGAAATTAGACGATAGAAAGTATCAAAATCGCAAAGAGGCCAATATACATAACAAAAATTGCAATTTCTCTTATTTAACTTTTCTATACTTCAAATTAATATCTTCCCAATTTTGCAAGCAAATACAATGGAAAAATTACAAGATTCCTCCTACAAATTGGCTTACTTTTGTTTTTAGTCCTATAACTCTGTAAAAGTTTGGTCTTGTTATAATAATTTGGTTTTTTTTCCCACTTAATCATTTTTTACATGTGTGTTGACATTATGTCGGGTATTGGTGATGTGATTATATTTTTATGACATGGGTTGAATATTGCTGATCTGTCTGCAATCAGCACGTCAATACTCCGGTGAAAATGAAAAAAATCAACGTATTGAATTGATAGTTAACACTTAACATTGACAAATTTTAGAACTTAAAGTGAAAATATGACAAGGACAAAATTTGTAATATTCCTGAAATGAAATTTAATCCCTAAGATCATTCATGGAGGTTGTGTAATAAACATGCACAACAGTAAAAAAAAATACAAGCTAAAAACTGCAAGGTAACAAAAAATTAAATTAAACAGATATGTTTGTCAATTTGTCTTGTTTGGGAAAAAATAGTAAGATATATAACGTTTTTATTAACTTGAAAAGCTGTAAGCAAGTGTAAATTGTTTTGTTTTCAGACACGTATTTTTGGATCAACAACAAATGGAATTAAGTTTACTATAATACTTTTAAGTAATATAAAGTAAAATTAATTGTTTAAATAAATTAAATTAATTATTCAAATTCATTGAATTAAATATATAAACTTATTTAAACATATTTAATATGTAAAAAAATATTTATAAATTTATGAATAGATATTTAATTAATGGAATAAAAAGTAGTTTAGAGTACTAAAGTTTGACGCAGATTATTAGTTGGAGCTGACTAACTTGTGTTCAATACACACATATTGTACTATTTTGATTAAAATACTCCTCTAAACCATCGCATTTTTTCATTAAATCAAATCTAAACATCATAAATAAAGTCAGGATTAATGTCATAAAAAATATAAGGACTATCATAAAAATTGACCGTTCTAACCAGTATATGAGCAATCATATTCGTATGTCTTCCAGTAAAATGAACGTTGTATGTAGGCAGGGGAAAGTCAGGATTCATAAGTATTCGGGGTTGTCTCCATCATGTGTTAGACTGTAATAGGTTTGGTTAAAATCGAATTAACTAAACTTTTTTCGACAAACCGAACCGACCAAAATTTACTACGAAAACCTACCAAACCAAACCGAAAAAATCGGTTATTTCAGTCAATAACACAATTAACCGAAATTTTAGATTTTTTTGAAACAATCGAGTTGTAAATAAAAAATGCAATATAAAAATTGGATTGAATAAATTTAAATTTATTTATTAAAAAAATATTTTTTAAGTATAGTTCTATTGTCCAATAAATTTTTTAGAAATTTGTAATATTTATATCCCTATAAACTTTATTAGAAAATTTAATATTATTAATTTTATTTATAAAAGTTTAGTTTGTTAGGTTAACCGAAGTTTTTATATTAAAAACTGAAATCGAACCGAGCTAATGTATATTTTAAAAAATTTAAATCGAATTTCCTAATAAACCGAATGTAGGACCGAGCGCTTCCTGTTTTACCAAAAGCTATAATTAGTGGTAATGATGCAATTCAAATATTTTAAATCGCACAGCAGCCCAAGCGTCATGGTTCGTTCGCTCTACCCAGTAGGAACAGTTATTGCACCTCAACACCGAACCGATTTTTCAAATTAATTCAGTTTTTTTTTGTTATTTTGGTTGAAATCGATATTTTGTTCACTTATATACTGTAATTGATGTTTGCCCGTTATTTGTTAATATATGCTCTTTTGGTTTAAAAATAAATTGATAGTTTTTCTTTTCTTCATTCCCTGAGTTACCTAACTTGAAAAATTCAATAATCCCAAAAATTTACAACAAAGAATTATTTTTCAAATTTCATAATTATTCAATCTTCGGTTATTATAAATAGAAAAATCACAATACAAGCTCAATAATAATTGCACATCATGCATGTTTGTAAGTTCTTAAGAAAGAAGGGAGCAATATGCAGCAACAATCAATCTAAATTCTCTATGATCTATCGACTTCGAAGATACAACATCTACCACCGATTTAGAGTCAGTTTCAAAGATAATATGTTGCAGCCCCAAAGAGACAACCCTATGGATGGCGTCGAGCAGCGATATTGTTTCGGATTCACGGACCTTTATTAGCCCAGGATAATTTTAAAGATGGCTGCATCAATATTGTGTTACATAAATCCCAAAGGCATCTAATGGTTTTAGGAGACGCCACTGTCGATGTATGTGGGTGGAATCGGAGGCCAAAGAGATATTGACGCTTGTTGTTCTATTAACGTTATGTACTATTAATTAAAGTTAAACCTTCAAGTTACAAACTTTTGGTATGTTGGTAAAAAAATTTATAACTCCAAAAATACTCTTTACCCACATAACTTCACATTCCACATTTATATTTTTTCTCATACCATTTCAAAACTTGATAACTTTCGTTTTAAAATGATAATAAAAAAACACTTCCTTCTCTATTTTTTTCGGAACATACATATTGTGTGTGTCACCACCCGCTAATATTAATAAATAGGTAGGTATCTATCCTTGTGTGACGGGTCAACTCGGTCCGTACATGCAGTGAAAAGTAATATTTTTAACATAAAAATAATATTTTCAGGGGTTGAACTAAGTTGAAAATTCATCTCATAAAATTGAATTGTGAGAACATCTCGTAAGAGTTTTTTAGTTAATGAATTATCACTCATTTATAAAGTATCAATACCCATTTGTTAAGATAATGCACATTGTACTTATTCTAAAGTACAACGAATAATTTCCCATAACTTAGAGGGTACGTAAAACGTGTTGTGAACTGAAAATTAAGGTATTAATGGTCCTAGGTGGATAACAACCAAGAATTCGTACAACTTGTAACTAGGAATTTATTACACATTTAATTATAATAGATTTCATGATTAAAAAAAATATTTGGTTAATGTTTGATTGTATATCCAATATTTTGATAATACTCCCAAAATAGGCAAATACATTTTTAGTCTTATATCTTTATTTTTTTTTAATTTTGGTCATCTATGTTGTCAAATATCAATATTATTGATCATGTTTTCATGAAATATTGGTGATAATAAATATTAATATATCATATATAACAAAAAAATGCTTGCTTCGCATGAAGAAATTTTCATTAATTGAATACTACGTTAGGATCATTAATGTGTTTAGAGAGAGGTGAATAAACACTTTATAAAATTTTTACGATCGGTCTTGAAAGTGTTAGCTATGCAACACCTGCTTTTCTCAACTCTAAGGAAATGTCTGGACTAAAAATATCGGACAAAAACAGTCTGATGATTTCTTTGATTATTATATACTCAAATATATAATATCAACAAGATAAATAAATAAGTAGAGTAAATGACATAGAATACATGGAAGTTCAAAGGCAAAACCCTTATGTGCCTCTTATTATTCCACTTAGTAAGGAATTCACTAGAAGACTATTTTTACAAATTTTTTGTAACAATCCATTTCAATCTTAGGTGTTATCTATTAACTAAGTTGAAACTCTCGGTATCTTTTACAACGGTTGAGACCCTCACTCAAACAACCAAAGCACCACATATATATCAAATCATGAATCCTAATATTCAAAATGTTTACAACTCCTCGAACTTTCTTTGATAGAAAACGGTCGAGTAGTTGTTTTTCAAGATCTGAATGATCTTTGTAGATCTGATAATATTTTGAAAAAATGGATGTTGAGCAAAGTAGAATATATGATAAGTGTGCTCGGAAATCTTTGAGTATGCAAGTTTTTTTGAATTTTTTACTTCGAGTGAATCTCTTTCTCTTCTCTTGCTTGACTTAGAATTCTTGCTTGTATTATCTATATATAGTACTGGATTCTTTTTCCTCGTTCAACGATACTTTGTAATGTAGCCCGACAATATGGACATATCAATGTCAAATACTGCAGGTTTCATTAAATGCTCTTTAGTGTATTTCTTGCTTTTGCGCTTTTAAAAAGTTCACTTTTTACAAAAGCTGTCAGATAACGGACCGATAAATATACCTTATGTAAGATAAGAGTTAGTAAAATATGTGAAATCTTTATATTTTAAGCTATCGACTGATCTACTGACTTTCACAAATATCATTAACTATTTTCAGGCGAGCGCTGATTTAGTACATCACTGAGTGATCAGATCGGGTGACACATTAGTCTAGTGCTACTGTTGAATAATCAAAGAAGTGGTGAGTAACTTTACCAGTAGAGAGACTAAGTAACTTGTGACCGTTTACCGAGCTCTTGACACCAATAGCATGTTGATCTTTGTCTTTGGAAGAACGGTAAAGTACCTGTGAATATATGAAAAATGGCAGCTTGTTATAATACAATAAATTATTGTTTGTTATCATCGAAACTAAGGGATCTAACATACTATCACTCATCAATTTCAAATATGTTAATTAAATATTCATCATATTAAGAGAACGTACGTATCGAACATATATCTAACTAGAGGTGGGAAGAATACAAATTTTGGATATATCGAGGTTATTGTACAAAAAAAATAATGAATTTATCGAAATTTTTGGTAGGGGTGTCAAAATCAGACACGAACCACCAACCCGACACGTTTCAACCCGAAAAAAATCAGGTTTGTGTTTGAGATTTTCGAGTTCGGGTCAGATCGGGTTAGACTCGATAGCTGACCCTAAAAAAATGATCGGGTTGGGTTGGGTTGGGTTCCGGGTTGACCCGAATTGACCCGAAAATTTTAATTTTTTTAAAAATATATATAATTAATAAATATTGCCTATATTTTTATATATTGTATGTCTGAAAAAATATTTATTGTATATTTATATCATAAATTTTCATAATTTAATATTTATTTTGAACATTTTTTATTTTTTTAACAATTTTTTATTTGAATTAGTAAATATATTTTATTTTTCTACAATTAGACTTTCAAATTTAAATCATATATATGATAGAGATTTTGTTATTATGTGTTTAAATTAAAATATTATTATTATTATTCTGAAATTTGTTTAATTTTTTTTAAAAAAAAATTAAAAAAAATTCAAAATCGGGTTGATCGGGTTGATTCGGGTTCAGGTTTGGGTTGAGAGTTTTTAGGTTGTCTCGGGTTCAGGTCGAGCAATTTTTGAACAGTACTATTGCTCAACCTGACCCAACTCACTCGAATTGACACCCTTAATTTTTGGTAATTTCGGTACGGTATGGTATCGATACCGAAATTTTTGATACAGTAACGATATGAAATTTGAAAATTATTTATATACTCTGAAATACTAAAATAATATATAATATATTTAAATAATGAAGTTAAATTTTTTTAAAAAAATATAAAGTATTTTTTCGATATAAAACAATATATTTACCGATACCGTACCGAAATCTCGATATACCACAATATTTTGGTATAACATGTATCGTAATTATACATACGAAAAATTTCTTTATTGACTCGATATATCTGTATGATATTAATATAAATATTTTTAATGTCGTAATTTTCGGTATAATATAGATATACATTTTTCAGCATGGTACGATATGATACGGTGTATCACCCCTATATCTAACATTCAGAAACAATTCATCATATTAAACGATCGTACTACATACATATATATATATATATATACAACAAAATCGAAGATGACGTGAAAAAAATGTGTCTGAGAAAAATAGAAATTTAAACCTATATTAATATTTTAAAATAAAATAAAAACACATAAATATCTTTGAAAATTGGAGAAAGAAGCGATAGAATCGGCCACGCACATATGTCACCTCTCCCTCCACCTAGGCCAGCACAATAACGCTCCTATTCATCCTCCATTTTTCTTTTCTTTGAAACGACCACACCTTTCGTATAATCACGTAAATCAACTAATGTTTATATATATATATATATATATACACACAAATTAAATTATAAAACCCATAAAATATTATTGGACCCTGCGCCTGACACGATTGATATATTAAATTCTTAAGATGATTTTTAAAATTTATCCAGTTCATATTATATAAAATATAACCAAAAAAATTAAAAAATACATTAAATAATATTTACATTTTCAATATCCAACCCACCCTATTTTAAAATCTTAGCTACGCCCCTGTAAGCTCCCAAACGATAAGAGCTTGCTAGACCTCCACACTTTTTAATTTATCAAGCTCTCAACAACTGCTTACTGATTGTTGAGTTCTCGACTGATTAATATTTCGGGCTGCTAATTTTCTACTTCAGTTAAATTAATTATCAGACATCGATCACATTTTTATCGTTTGTTGATATCCTAGACGCTCTGTGAGATCGATAGAAATTTATGTTTTTTATAAGGGGAAGTTGGTGAAAAATCTTCAATCAAAACATTTCTTTGGGTTCACTCCCTACCCACAAAATTGTGGTTCTATGTCATACAAATTGTGGTACACTTCATGTGGAAATGTGGTATACTTCATGTGGAAATGTGGTACTAAAAAAGTATCGAGGGACTGAACAAAAAAAAAACGACGGCTGAGAACTGAAGGCCAATTTACCGTTTTTATAACTAACTTGAACCTTGCTCGAGTTTGATATATCAGGCTTATCTTGACGAGAATATTAAAGAACGAAACATCTAAATCAATGTGATGAAAACTGGAAAGAGAATACAAGAAATCAATGACGACCGAGGGAACCTTTTTTTACCAAACTTACCATGGTATATATCTCACATATGAATAGAACACTTTTCAATAAAGGTACAAAAAAGAAAAAAAATGACACCACATGCAACTTCACCTGCACACATTTATTCTGTCCAACGTCCCAAAAGCAATAACTATAGCCTTGCCAAATTTATTTGGGCTACATTTTAGAGTACAATCACATGCTCCATAGAATAATGGTGAATATATCACTAACTTAGTAATTTGTATGATACTTAAACCACCTCTCGTACCATGTTATGTAAGTATACATATGCATATGTGTAGTATTGTATAATTTGTATTTTTTAAATATAGGTGCCTAAGGATATACTGTCAATCGTATATTATATCGTCGTTAGAGTATTTTTTCGAAATTCTTAATACTGATATAATTAAGACGAATGAAATTCTTTATAGAAGTTTCATACAAAATTTACCACGAAGAGGTGCAAATAGGAAAATAGCAAAGAGTAGACCTGGCCACGGGATGGTCTAGGTCAGACACGCCGGGTTAGACGGTTATGGTCTGGGTTGTAAACCCGGCACTCCGGGTTCGGTTACGGGTCAACCCGTATTTTTTTAAAATAAAAAACATTGTTATTTGATAATAAATATTTAAACTTAAAAAATAAAAATATATTAATTTAAAAAAGACGTTCACTTATGTAGTTATAACAATATAGTATAATTATATAAGTTGCTTATGTATTATCTTTTGATGTGGGTGAATCTAAGTCTACGTTATTCGCTTACTTTTATATAGTTACCTTTAGGATTGACGTTGTTCAATCACTCACATTTCATTCCGTCGTTTGTTCGGATCCCTTAATTTCGTCTTGATCATCTTCATCACTTTTAATATCTTGTATATGAATAGCGACTTTTGACCAATAATTGAACAAGCAAAGAGCTTCCAAATTTTTTGGTCTCATGGTAGACCGTCTCTCAGCTAATGTATTTCCTCCTATACTAAAAGTTTGATCCACTGCTACACGTGATCGTGGATATACAATTTTTTCCTTAAAAAATTCAGAAAACAGTCAACCCATCGAGTTCGATCCTTCCGACCTAATACATTGACTGTTTTTAAATGCAAAAACCATAACCTTCGCCTTACGGTCATGGATCCAACCCGAACCATTGTCATGTCTAGTAAATAGTCAACAAAAATTATTTGGCATTAAAAAGTTGCACATTGTAATTATATATATATCAATCTTTTTTTATATATATGAATATTTTTTAAATAAATAAATGTACTATAATAGGGTCACAAACATTAAAGGGTGATAAGCCCTAGTAGTGACTGTAGTGTACTGAATATTGAATAATGTATTGTGGGGCATTGCTAGGCTGTGGTGATGGTCAAAACCTTCTATATAAAGGATGTTTTTGTGGCCAATTGGGAATTTTAATTGCCCTTTCTTCTATTTTTCACCAAACCTTCCTTATCGCCTGAGCTTTCACCATTTCTTCAACTATCGAGAAATCCCCTTATGGTACCACTCGTGAATTTTTTTCCCCCTTAAAAAAAATTCAATTTTGCTTCCTTCTTAATTTTTTATTAGAGGGGACCAAACCAAGAAAATTAGAATCAAGATTTATAACTTTTTCTATAGTGCTACCACTACAGAAAAACGGTGAGATTACGACGGTTGTAGGAAAAACCGTCGCAATTATAGCGACGGGTTTAGAAATACCGTCGCTACAGTAGCGACAGTTTTTAATAAAACCGTCGCTTACAAAAATAAGCGACGGTTTATCAGAACCCGTTGCTATTGTAGCGACAGTTTATCATTCCCGTCGCTATTTCAGCGACGGGTTATGTCAAACCGTTGCTAATATTGCGACGGCTTGAACCAACCCGTCGCCATATTAGGCGACGGGTTTTATGACCGTCGCCTTTGGCGACGTTTATATTTAAGCCCGTCGCCATATTAGGCGACGGTTTTTTTACCCGTCGCAATATACGGCGACGGGTCTTGTTCACCGTCGCTAGTAGCGACGGGTATAAAAACCCGTCGCTACTAGCGATGGCTTGCATAAACCGTCGCCGATCTAGATCGGCGACGGTGTATCAAAACTCGTCGCAATGAGCGACGGTTTAAATTAAAACTGTCGCTAATGGCGACGGTTTATGAAAAAAACCGTCGCTATGGTTCTTTATATACCGAGGTTCGCGAACATTTTCTTCATCGATTTTCGTCTTTCTTCTCTGGTATTAGCGAGACTATATAATTTCGTAGATTCGCTCGTCGGTGTGTGATCTTCCAACGTTACGTGGATCTGCAAATCTTCGCGCACATCAGGTTTTTAAAGCGTTTTCTTTACAAGATATGAAATTTTAATTTTCACGTAGTAGTTTATTTATGAATTTTAACGTAGTATTTGATTTATGAAATTTAGCGTAATAGATTATTTATTTTGTTAATAATGCATGATTTTTTTCATATTTAAAAACTTGTAGGCTTCAATGGATAACACAGATAGAAGTTGGATGTATCGTAGGTTGGAAAATGGGTTCTTGAGTAGTGAATTTTGTGTTGGTGTTGAGACATTTGTGTCATTTGCACTAAGTCATCCTGAGTGTTTATTGGATGGGAAATTACGATGTCCATGCAACCGTAAGAAGTGTCGAAACAAATGTTTTGAGGAAGCCGAGACTGTAAAGTTTCATTTAGGTAGATATGGTTTCGTACCGAACTATTATTGTTGGCAGTTTCATGGTGATCAGTACGTCCCTCCTATGTTTCCAAACTTCAATATGGAAGCTCCTTCTTCATCTACTTGTTTCGTAAACAGATCAACTCAACAAGAATTCATTGACCCGATTCAATCTGATCAATACTTTTGTAATACTGAACATGGAAACACATACTTCGATGACACAAATCAAAATGAAACGAATGAATTTGCCGAAGAAAATCCCCATACAGACTCTGGCAATGATGATCCTCAAAGTCCAAACAGTCCTGTAAAATCTCTGTACGAAATGATTAAATCTGCTGAGAAAGAAATTTGGGATGGAAATCCACACGGTCATTCTTTGTTGTCTGTGTTAGCTCGATTATTGAAGATGAAACAAGAGCATAACATGTCTGAGCGAAACTATAATGATATGTGTCAATTAATGTCTGAGCTATGTCCTTCCGATAACTCAGTGCCTGAGAGTTTTTATGCGACAAAGAAACTTATTAAAGATCTTGGACTTCCAGTCGAGAAAATAGATGTATGTCAAAATAACTGCATGATATATTGGGGGGAAGACGACTCATTGACAGAGTGTAAGATTTGTCAACATCCTCGGTACAGGCGTAGCAGACGTCGATCTACTAATCGTAAAACACAAACTCCGTACAAAAAGATGTATTACTTTCCAATCACTCAACGTTTGCAACGATTATATGCGTCAACAGCTACAGCCTCACATATGCGTTGGCACAAGGAACATCATTTCGATGGTGAAACAATGACACATCCTTCAGATTCTCCAGCGTGGCGTCATTTCGACGCGATGCATCCATCATTTGCATCTGAGATTCGAAATGTGAGGTTAGGAATGTCAACCGATGGATTTCAACCTTTTGGTCAAAGTGGTCAGCAATATTCATCATGGCCTGTTATTGTCACGCCATACAACTTACCCCCTTGGATGTGCATGAAAGAAGAATACATGTTCTTGACGGTGATTGTACCTGGGCCACATAACCCGAAAGACAAACTCGACGTATTTCTTCAGCCGTTAATTGCAGAACTCCAATCACTGTGGTGTTCTGGTGTGCAGACATACGACATGCATTCGAAACAAAACTTTAATCTAAGAGTTGCTTTGCTCTGGACCATAAGTGATTTTCCAGCCTACGCAATGTTATCCGGGTGGAGCACTGCAGGGAAGCAGGCTTGTCCTCATTGNAGATGAACTTTACGAGAGGATGCAGGCAACAGAGGCGGAGAACGCCATGCTGAGAGATCGCATGGTGTCACTAGAAGAGCAGGTCCGAGTCTTAGTTGCAGGCATGTCACAGGGAGCTACTGCGCATACATCAGGCCGCACGCTGCTTGGACCAGGCACTTCTCACAGGGGTCGATCACGTGGCGCATCAGTTGCTTCTTCATCTCGTACCCACAGATTATCACAAAGTTATGTTCCTCCGACGCAGGGGTACGAGGATGGAGATGACGACGATGACGAGACCCAGTCACCTGAGGATAGTTTTTTTTGATTTTTTTTACGACATTTGTACCAAACACTTTCATTAACCTTTGTGGATTAGTAATATGATTACATTTCTCAAATTTTGTTATTTTTTTTTCAATTGTACTGGACACAATATATTTTTATACATATTTAAGGGAAATTTTAAAAAAAAATAATAGAAAAAGGCGACGGTTTTTCTAAAACCGTCGCTTAATATAGCGACGGTTGTATATTACACCGTCGCTTAATATAGCGACGGCTACGTCAAATTCCGTCGCTAGAGCGACGGTTTTTATATAACCGTCGCTTAGTATAGCGACGGTATTGTGATAAACACCGTCGCTAATATAAGCGACGGTTAAACTAAACCGTCGTTATATTAGCGACTGTTTAACAAACCGTTGCTAACATAGCGACGGTGTTGTTCGACAAAACCGTCGCTACATTGTAACGGTTATTGAGAAACCGTCGCTGAGAGAAGGCGACGCGACCTCCGGTTACGGATCACTAAACCGTCGCTACAACCGTCGCCTAACCCTTTAAGCGACGGTTTTAGCGACGGTTAAAACCGTCGCTCGCCGGTTTTTTTTTTTGTAGTGTACGATAAAATGGATCCTTATCTCTCTTTATATTACAAAAAAGAAAGGCGTTAACTAGGGGTTTGTTTTATCAAAATATTTCAATTTTATTTTTATGTTAACAAAATATGGTTTTTTGAGTTGTTTATCAAATTATTGCAAATAAAAATTGAAAATTTAAAAAAAAAATTGATAGTTGTTACCTCGCCAGTGGAAGAGTTGGAAAAGAAAAACTTCCCATCCCCCGCCCTTGCATGAGGCCGGGGAGTGGGGGTTTAAGTACTATTCCACTCCCCCGCCCTTGCAAGAGAATGTAATCAAAATATTTACGTGAAAATAAGTTTTTCAAAGATATGTCAAAATATTACTTTTATCATAACTATGAATCCCGCAAATTTGGTTATCTGAATGATTTTTTTATATGTGGATAGAAGACGTAAATATTTTTTTAAAATACATACAACTTTATGCATTCAGTGTTGTTGGTTATTTATATGAAAATATCTCTTAATGTAGATGAAAAATCCATGAATTGTTTTTCTTCGTTAAATTTGAGGAAAAATTGGTCATCAGTAAAGAAACATCCATGAGTTCTCGAGATATATCTCATACTTTCTGAAATTTAATAGTATGGATTATTTTTAAAAAAGTACATGCAACTCATGAAAAATATTTTTCATATAATTTATGGATAATTTTTTTCGTCATGAATTGATTTTATGAGAAATTGAAGATTTGATCACACATGTATGGGTCTCCGTCGCCATCTTTCATGAATGAGAGCTGTGATCAAATAATTATCATATTTGGAAAAATCCACAATGAATAATTCCATAGAGTCCCATATGAAAAATGTATATACTAAAAAATGACATTGCATTATAAATTTAACAAGTTATATACTAAAAAAATACATTTGAAAAATGTATGTTCACGTAAATATAACACAATGACAAATAATGATAATATAATAAAAATTGAGAAAATAATTATTACCTAAAATTATGATTTGAAGATACTAAAAATAAATAAGAAATCATACGATTATAATTATAACAAAATTTTAAAATATTGGTTACCTTGAAATAGAAGTAGATATAATGAGATTATAACATAATTTAAAAATAATTGTTACCTTGATATAGAAGTAAACACAATGAGATCTCGAGATCCTGCAAGATTATAAAAAAAATTCTTAGAATGATCAAATATGATAAAAAAAAAAAAAAAAAAAAAAAAAAANGCGAGGAACAAAATGCATGAAGAGGGTAATATTGTGTAGGAGAAAAAATTACTTTTTTCGACGTGAACGAAAGAGTAAGCGAGATAGAAAATGGATGGAGATCGAGGACAATATCAAATAACAACTCAATTTAAAAATTTCACTCCCCCACCTTGATAAGGGCAAGGGAGTGGAAGTTTTAGCCGCCCCGCCTTTTGCATTGGCGAGGCAGCTGGAAGATTTTTTTTATTTTCGATTTTTTTTATTTAATTTGATAAAGTTTTACGAAACTCGATATTTGATAAAAGAAAAAAAAACATATTCTGATAAAAAAAAAAGCCGTTAACTTGTTAAAATTAGAAATTGGACCTAACTCAACTCCAAAAGTTATCTCAAGGGGGAGGATTATCCAAACTCATATATGCAACTCTCACGTATTTTATCCAACCGATGTGGGACAACTAACACACCCTCTTCACGCCCAAGAATGAACATATGGAGCGTGAAGTTTACAAATGACTCAACTATAGGCAGAACGAGTAGCCGAATTATAGACAGTTCAACACATAACGATGTAACCTGAGCTCTAATAATATGTTAAGATTGGAACTTGTACCTAACTAAATCCCAAAAGCTAGCTCAAGGGAGAATTATCCAAACTCATATATGCAATTCCCAGGTATTTTATCCAATCGACGTGGACCACTAACATAACTTTACATCTTCTCCAATTCGTTAAGAAGATCAAATACCAGTACTAATTAAGATACTGATATATATATATACACGCACACACACACATCCATTTATTAATGTAATACTGAGAGTTTTTAGCAAAGAAAGCAAAGCCGAAAGCATTTCTTGGTACTGACGGCCTTTTTAACTGCTCGCATGTATAATTTGGCGACTTCCGTACAAAAAGACTGATCGAATCTACCGTTCCAATGCATCAGATTTAAATTGTAATCGTGATCTGTGAAGTGCGACTTTCGACGATTCTTGTTAGTGCTAAAAGAGAAGGGTCCCCCGGTATTCTTGACATCTTTGAGTTACTTTAATTAGTGTTCCTTCAGTAAATGCAATTCCCATGCGCAAAACATTATTGTCTAATCACTTTTATTTATTTTCTTTTTTATAAAAACAACATTTTTTTTTTCTTTTTGTGATTTTTGTCATATATATTATCAATTCCAATATGATAATTTTAGTCTTTCTTTCTGACTTGGTAAAATTAAAAACATTTTTGTGTAAGCTTTCACTATCGGCCCATTCGACTAATTCGCGTATTCAATTATCTTCGATGATTAAAATTTAATATTCTAATTGCTTGTAACTTATATAGTGTAATCAGCGACATTTTACTGCTCAAGATGCAATTATATTGTTAAAAAGTGAATTTTTGTATATATGATTAAGAAATAAACTTTTTACTTGTTTAAAACACGAAATATACATTTATCTAAAAAAACAAAAACAAAAACAAAAACAAAAACAAAAACAAAACATGCACAACCAAGGACCCATGTTTGGGACGAAGTCTTGGATTCGATATCCAATTGTGACAAACTCGTGTTTTTTGGCTCCGATTTTTGGTTAATTGAATTGAATTTGGAGAGGTCATAAAATTAAAATCATTCTTTGAATTATATATTTATCAATCCCGTCCATCATTATAAACTAGATAATCTTAATGGGTCGGTCATCCAATTGTTATGAGTTCCTACTTCTTAATGTGGGCCTAAATTCCAAGGGAAAATGCCCAATTCTATCGGGCTAAGCCCGCCAAATAAATGGTCGTACAAGCAAAATAAAATATAGTACACACCTTTTTATGTATATAATTTGATATGTTGCTTATCTACCGACTACCACGCACACTTATGAGCATTGATGAAGTGACACTCATTTATTGGATGTGATGAAATATAAAAAAATTGTACATTCAATAAGCGAGTATCAGTATGTGATTGACGCCTCATTGATGTTTCACGTAAATGTGTACAATAGGTGTGGAACATATCAAAACTACGGCTAACACACACTTTGAGTTCTTTATGTGTTCTTCTCTCCCATGCACTAATTAACATATATGAGTGAATTATATCTTAACTGTGATCTCAAGTTCGACGAAGGATTCCCATTTATGGATGCAAAATATTATGTTAATCATATTTGGGAAAGTTTGAATCACCCGACACGCACTCTATGCATTATTATCCTCTTGTTGGTAGTTATATAATCCTTGAGTAGGTCTCTTGTGAGACGGTCTCACGAATCTTTATCTGTGAGACTGGTCAACCCTACCGATATTTACAATAAAAAGTAATACTCTTAGCATAAAAAATAATACTTTTTCATGGATGACCCAAATAAGAGACTCGTCGCACAAAATACGACCCGTAAGACCGTCTCACACAAGTTTTTGCCACAATCCTTTGGGGGAGAAATTATAGATTCAACAAATTTAATAATATTTAAATATAATTTTTAATTTGACTAATATTATAAATAATTTAATTATTATTGATCATATTTTTATTATTATTATATTATTTTTAACCGTAATATTATAATTGTTATTAACCATTATTTAATATTCAAATTTGTATTACTATTTTAATTATCACAATAAATGCATAATTATCCCTTGGTTAGGTCTAAACACAATTCTAGATTAATCATTTTCATTTTCTAAATATTTTTGTTATATAATGATAATAGAAAACTGATTATCCCACTAAAACTAAATAAATGGGGTTAAAAATGACAGATCAAAACTTCAACACAAATCACAACAAACATTTCCAGAGGTAAATTCAAACTGCAGAATTCAGTATTCAGAATGGAGTCAAAAAGATTGGATTCATAAGTTTTCAGTTTATAAATTTTAAAAAGTGCACTATTTTTAGAATTTTTAATTTTTTTTCTTAAAAAGCTGATTTTACGATCTTATCTTTAAATAATATTAGGTATATGATATGATCGTGTATGAACAAATGGGAAATTTTTTGTATAAAACAAATGGATATTTAATAAAACCAAAATTCACCCACTAATTACCATCTTCGTAAATTAATCATGAATAAATCATTTATTTAATATAATCAAATTGGCATGTTTCATTCCTCAGTTTCACCTCTTGCTTATTTTAATATTTATTAAACATAATGCACGTCTAATCAATCAACAAAACACAAAATTACGATATCCTAAGAATCGAGCTCCTAAAAGAGAATTTTTTTAAAAGAAAAACCTTTTTTTTTGGTGACTTTTGACTCCTTTGTTATTTTTCATTTGTCACTTCCTTTTCTTTTTATATTCAAGATCATAATATTTTCATCCCAGAACGTCATTGGAAGTATCCGTTTCCACCATGACTAAGTCACTCAAAAAGAGATGCGCCTTTAAGACCCCCATGAACTGCCAGCAACTCCGCCATGTGAACCATAAAAACACCATGTAATCTAGTGGCACGGGCCGTAAGCAGAACCCGTGATTATCTCGCACAACAATTCCACGCACCGATATAACGACATCCTTGATGAACCGCAACATCCACATTAATCTCACTGTTCCATATGTGGGAGTGAGTTTGGGAGGAAGAAAATCCAATCCGCAGCCTCATCTTTTGACCAAGCAAATACACAGGTTGCCAGTCCGAGAGACGATATCCTTGGCCGACAACACCTTTCCTTCAAAGATGAATTGATTTCTAGATACCCAAATACTCCAAGAGATCATAAGCAAAGGTTTCAAATTCATCTCTAGTACAATTGATAACAATCCATTTGCCAAAGGAACATAAATGAATGACACCTCCTTTTGACATTATGACATATAAATTATTTTATTTATATAGAAAAGAAGTTGAAATAAATGATGAAACACGGGGGTTGGGTGAATAACATTCTCATCAGAATTGAACAATTTGACGAACCTTTACATTGCTATGATTTAACAAACAACGACACACAATTTCATCCCTCCATCCAAGGTTTCACAATGCAGATGCATCTATAACACTGAGGGATCGTGAAATTTTTAGACCAGAGACCGTGAACAGATAAAAGGCCACCTAATCACACACACACTGATTTCACAAAAAAAATATTAATAATAAAAATAAAAAACACCTTTAACTCACAGAAGGTCTCTACAAAGGCTTAGCACCGCCATTTTCTTGGACAGAGTTCACGGGTGTGGAAGATCCACTCCTCCTAGATGCACCAGATTGCCCTGTAATTGTCCTGCCCATGAACTTTCCTGCTTTACTCAGACCGCTGCCCACAGCTCCGAGGCCACTCCCTACTATGCCCACACCAGCACCTAAACCAGTTCCCACTAAACCGACACCAGAACCGACTATTGAGGCAGCACCATCGAGGGCATCCATGGTGCTCCCGATTACTCCAGCTTCTTTAAGTTTCTTTCTTTCTTCTAAGATCCTCTTCTCTTCTTCAAGGGCAGCCAACTGCTCTTCCTTGTTAAATTCGTGATATAACACCTGAATAACCAGGTCAAAGCTCACTAAGAATATGGATAACAAAATGCTACAACTTCACACCACTAAGAATTATCACATAATCTAAGCAATTTCCAATTTTTCAGGGTGAAACAGAGATAAATCGTAATCATAAGCTGTGTACCTGAACTGTAATGGTTCCTCTGTCCTTCTTATCTATAATTTTAAGCATATCAAGTGCTGGTAGCAACCTCAATTCAATTTCTTTAGCTGCGTCGGCTACCAGCTCGATCAGAGGCAACTTGGCAACGCCCAGCCGCTTGTCTTGCCCAATGTCTTGATCAAACACCTTTCGTGGAAATAAGGATCCATAACTACGATAGTTTCACATGGGAAGAGCCCAAAGATGACTCCACATATACACAAAACAGACAGAATATTCTGGAATAACATAAACTCATTTGTTTGGTATGGGTTTTCGTAGATATGCAACAGCAGATAAATAAAATACTGTTGCGTTCAAGTAGGAGAAAAATATCACAGTTTATAGATGTGGTTCATATAACACCATTATCTGATTACCCCACATTTCGTTACAAATTCTTGCCTCCATGTATGGCACATAGATTGATTTGGGTTGCCGATGCAACATAAAGCCATGAGGATGAAAGCAACCAAAGACTACATGACACTTTGATAAGTTCCACTGCATCCATCATTCATTATGATTTAACTTTCTTAGAACAAGACCGAGGAGTTCTCCTTGCTAATCCTACACATATAACTGTTGAACATTATTCTTTTTTTTAGTACTTATGGGGCTACGGTGTGAGGAGCTACTTGAGCACGATCAGCAGGAAACATAAATGTTAAAATTATTAAGTGCTTAAAAAAGGGAAATGAAAAACATGACGTAACAAAAACCAGACAATAACACAAATTGATGGAGCAGGAATGCTCATTTTAAGGTAAGTGAGAGACGTCATTGAGGTATTCCGGAGGGAAGCAACAAAAAAAACCTCAAGAATGAGAGACTGGGTCTCCTTGTCTTCTATGATTAACTCAAATGTCTGATTCCACACAGGATTCAGGTTGTTGTCCACAACCTTCGTTTTGACTTTAACCAATGGACGGATGTACACAACAACGTACGGATCAGATTTTCCAATCAACTCCTTATTTTTCAGTTCATTTGCCCTTACGACAGTTACAGTAAGCTTTCCCACTGGCTTAAGCTCCAACTCACTGCAATGATATTGTTTAGATTTAGTCAATCCAAATACATAAAAGAATGTAAAATATTTTAGCTGTCAAGAGTTTTTCATTTTCATATTTATGAAAGGGGTAGTCAAAATCGATTCATTAATAAAATAGTTAATAAATTGGATTTCATGAAACAAAATTATTATAATGATTGGACATGTGAAACATAAGATTTCACCATCCATAACCTTTAAGATTTCACTGTTCAATGATAACTAACTTATACAGAGTCACCAAAAAAATGTATTTAACAATGATGACTTCCTAATATAGAGGGATTAACAACAAAATTCTAATAATCACACAAAACAATCTTAACTCAAATAATGGGAAATAAAGAAAAAATATAGCAGCACATTACAACAAGAATATATTTATACCGAAACAATATGATGCATTCTCCGCTATGCTAAAACAATATATTATTTAATTACAAGGAAACACTTGGATGAATAATTTGCCAGGATTTTACTTTCTGTAATAAGTTTTTAGTTTTTCTCATAAGGTTATAAATAACATTTGGAGGTAAGAGATGAAAATGAATTTATTCTTTTAATAAAAGGTTGATATGAATATTACAAAAAAATTAAACAAGTTTTTGGAATTTTGCCATAAGAGTGAGATTGACAAAATAGAAAACATAGCGATGAATTTGAGTTGGAATCATGTGACGCAGGTCAAAGAAAGCAACCTTAAATCTACAGGAATGCCACCAATAGGAACAACAATTCTGTGGGGCCACTGCAGCATATCTGTTACGATGGAATTAACAGTATCCTAACAGAAATAAACATTGAAATCGTTGGTCAGTCCAAATAAAAAGAATAACATCTGAGGAAAAATATGCAAGCTTACATCTATCATATCAGAAAGCCCAGGAATTGCTGTTAAACTTCCACCAATAGCTTTCAGAGTGTAATCGATCCGTGGTTTTGGCTGAGTAACATGGAGAAGCACAAATCACCACATTAATTCAATTACACAATTTTACCAAACAACCTTTATGTAATATTGCCCAAAACTTTTACCCTTGAACAATGATACCAAGAAATTATGTCGCACACAAACAACATACAAAGGCAAAGCACAGAAAAAATGATTAAGTAGTCATTCAACTGTAACTCCACTTAATATTTAAAAAATAAAATTTCACATCAAACTTAGAAAAGACGTAAAACAAACTATAAAAAGTATTGTCAAAGCTGTAATACATGTATTTTCTTTTTTTTTTTGTCTCATCCACACATAATTAAAGTCCACGAGAAATGAGTCCAAAAACAAAAACATTTACATCATAAACTTGAAAGCATAATCTTAACAGAGCATACACAGTCCACCTAGAATGACCTCTTATATCTCGTATTTAATTTATTCATGTTGAAAATTCACTTATTTATTTTGATGCATTGAAAACTGAATCACAGAGGACCAATAAACTAAAAGGCACACGAAGAGATTAAAAAATTAGCGCAGGTATATGAGGCTCAAAAATGGAAGAACGTAAAATTTCCCTTGATCTTTCAAATAAAATAGCCATCGGCATAGAGGCCAACCTATTCCTGTTCCTCCATATAGACCCAAAATATGGGGAGAGAATTTCCAAGATTCAGATATTTCAATCTGCAATACATATACCTTCCAGATACCATATTTTGACACAACCATTCATAACCTTTGAGGGTCTCTCGGATAAAGGGAGAATCATCCAGAAGGTGCGAGGATTTGATAATAAGCAATTGGCTTGAGCATTATATATTTACATCTAGTAATATTTTCCATACCCTAGCCCTTCCGCTCAAAAACCTTAAGTTTATTTGAAAGGCAGTTGTACATTAATGATAGGTATTCTGAAGGTGTACCTCTGCAAGCAGAGCAACGACAACTGCGGAGATGCAAGGAATTTCATCTGCAAGTTGGAATATAGCACGAACTATTGTAAAAACTTGAAGATCCTTCAACTGAAATTGACATAGAAGAGAAAATTTCAGGTACTAAGTTTTACCATAATACAACAGCATATGACAAGGAAAAAACGAATGCAAGTCATAGAAGAAAAAAGAATTGCAAAAACAGCATTTCATAGCAACTATGCCGGTTGGGCAGGATAGGCAGTTTGTGCACCAACCTGGATGGGAATGGAAGCAACAAGAGCAGCTTCAACAGCTAGAATAATGCTTGGATCACCACCCCACCGAAGGTCAATATCCATCGTGATTTGACCTTCCTTAAGGCTCTGAACACGAATCCCTGCAATAATCATGTAATCACGCAGGTAAAGAGGCAGAAGCACTTACACATGAAATAATCCATTGCAAAAACAAGTAAGAAACATAAATGCCAAACCCATTACATAAGGAAACAATACTGAAAACCCCAAACCTACATTAATTTTCTGTCCATAATAAGAATGCACTCATATTGTAAAAATCTCAATTCAAAAAGAAACTTATATAAGTAATCTCTAAGAATTATGCACTTTTCAAATTATTATTATTTGGGAACCCCTTCAGCAGAGTCTTCAGCACAAAATAAAAAACTGTCAGTCACGTTAACATAAAACTAGTCGAAAGCCTCAGCAGCAAAAAAAACATTCATTTAACTCAAAAGAAATCATGATGATCAATTCACAACATCAAGGGATTCAAGCAGGACTGGAACTTTGATACAAGACAATCATCAAAAAACACTTGAAACAATTTGTCTGATTTAAACCATTGGAGATATACAACAACATAGGGCATAAGCTAGAGAAATATCCTTGTTATTACCTTCTATTTTAGGAGCCACAGTTCCAAGAGACAGTTTATTGAATTTCAAAGAAGTGATCCCCGTTGGTCGATATTGTTCCAACAATGGCTCCACAGATTCTTTAATAACAGCTTCTGCAGCCTGAGGAAGTAGTCAATCGTGAAAATCAGTAATGCCAATTCATAATGATCTAACACAAGAAAAAACAAAACTAATCTGCCAAAGAAAAGAGAAGGCAAATGCCACATTATCATAAAAGATTCCATGTATGAAACTCGAAGAACTGTAGTATTTGTACTCATAAAGACATGAAATCTATTGCCCGAAATTGGAGTAAACAATATACCAACTGTGTGTCACATAAAAAGTCAACAAATAACACGTACTCTACCAGGAAATCAAAGTTAGCATGCACATCACTGTATCAGAAAGCTAATATCAGTAATCATTCATACAAAAGTAAGACTTATAATATGATAAACGAGAGAGCTTACATCAGCAACAAATGGCCACAGTTTGCCCAGTTGTTTGTTTAGCCATTTCACCTAACACAGTAAGCAGAGCAAGATAAAATATAACAGATTCCCCATATAAAAGTGGGGGAAACGTTGCATGTTTATGCACACTAATTATCAAGTGAAATTTAAAACTAGAGTGGCAAAAATATAGATGTTAAGCATCCTTCAAATATTTATAGCTGTTATTGACTCAAAGCATAGAAGAGTGTATGAACTTAATATCTAAAAAATTTCCTATTTCCCATTGTCATTTCTAAAAGACTCCCAATTTATCAAATGCATCATTAGCAACCATGTTTGGTACAAATTCATTTATTGATCATGCCTCCTCAATAAAGGATGTGTTCAACGACCGAAAAATACTGATGATATAAACTTTTGAACAGCATACATGGCATTCGGGGACAGTAAAGAACTATGGTAAATAATCAACAGTCCATCACCCCACTTTGAAAGCGCAGCAGATCACAGAAATTCAATTTATTTCTAGCTTCATCAAATAAATTCAATGTTATATTAACAATGCATTTCACTATACAAGTTCTCCAATGTCCAGTCCTATCCATTTTATCAATCTAACAGATGCTCCAGACAACAAAACCTCACTCACACCACCCCATGCTGAATCTGGAACACATTACTTCCATGTTTCATGACCCATATGTAAAAAGAAAAAAAGATTCTAACTTGCTCAAAAACAGGGAAAGATATCCATTCTGGAAAGTTGTCACCGCAAATTTTCTTCAGATCATCCCTGTCAAGCGAGCTAAGCAATTTAATATCAACTGCCTGTCAACACAAAAAGAAAATACACTAAAACACTAACAATCTAACCTTTAAATCGCAGGAATGGACAACAGCCTATAACAAATGCACTCAATGGAAAATTAACAAGTAAAATCCAAATAATCAGAAACTATTCATCTTCAACTCATAACTTCCGAAATAAAGGCATAAAAAGAATGCCACAGAAATCATAGATGAATAAAATCATCACCATTAAACACTAAAAAGCATGTAAATTTAGCAAAGAAATCACTTCAAAAAAAAATTTAAAACCAAGAAATGCAAAGAACCTTCGCAATACGCTTGTCGCTACGGTAGCGTATCATGTACTGCCAACCCGCCATCAACGCGATCCCGGACAGGATCCCCATAAACATTCCCGATATTAAACCCATCGAACTCTCACGTTTGCTTCTTCTTCCCCGAAAACCCAACCCCTAAAATCTTCAAAACTACCCTTAAATACACAAAAGAAACGGAAGTATCAAGCACTCTCTCGAAAGTTACATAAACCCGCAGTTGAAATATAATTACTTTCACGAAGGAACCTGCTATGACTGTCGAATCATCTCATGCGTTGTTATCAAACATGAAATTTATAAAGATTGCATCCACAAGTTTCGAATTTACCGTCAAATGAACATAGAGCGGTTGGGTGGAATTATAAAAATGAACGCTGTAACCAAACTCCGAAGTTCGGATATTTATTGTATTATTATTATTATATTATTATTATTATTATTATTTAATATCTATGAAATTAAATAACAATTACTTTTTTTTAAAAATAGTTATACAACAGAATATACTATTTTATTATCCATGTCAACAGGACACATGTCAACAGGACAAGGTACTTCGGTATTATAACTTTTAAATAAGTAAAAATAAATAAATAAAGTGCAGTCCATTATCATCATTATTATTATTATTGTATCATATGCCAAAATGTTTACTTCGATTTAGTTATGTATTAAGCAAAAATTTTTGTGAGATGGTTTAACGGATCGTATTTTGTGATACAGATTTATTATTTGGGTCATCAATGAAAAAATATTATTTTTTATGCTAAGAGTATTACTTTTTATTGTGAATATCGGTAGGATTGACCCGTCTCAAAGATAAAGACTTGTGAGACCGTCTCATAAGAGACCTATTTATTAATATGTTCGATAGACATAATAACTTGCAAATTATATAAATCATATTAAATAAACTTTGTGCAACAATTTGAGAAAATATTGATAGAACAAATCGAACTGATTATTAGTATTCAAACATCTATTCTATCAACTCGATGGTTTGTAATTTAGTTGAAGTTAGGGAGATATTTAGCATGCGAACTGACAAATGTCACATTGTCGACACCCAAATTATATCATATCATATTATATTATATTATATTATATTATATTACATTAAAATCATTAGTTTTGCCTCCTATATTTATGACTCAGCCTAGCTTACACATTTTAAACGGGCCACTCTTGGGCTCATTTAGAATTGGGCTTTACGGGCCGGTTTAAACAAGCTTTTAGCCGGATCAAGACCGGTCAGATTGATCAAGTCGTTAATAATAAAATTCTATATATTATATATGTGATCTTGTCACAATATGAAAGCTTCTAAACTACGACTAAATACTCTCCTATTCAAAAAATTTCGAGTTTCGTTAGTTTGTTTTTGGATGAAATGATTAGAATGGATTTGATTTAAATTCCACGTATCAAATACAACATTGTATCCATCTATCTATCTTAAAATTGGAATGCAGAATTTGAATTAAGTAAAATTATTGGAAAAAACTTGTGTGAGACAGTCTCATAGGTCGTATTTTGTGAGACCGGTCTCTTATTTGGGTCATCCATGAAAAAATATTAATTTTTATGTTAAGAATATTATTTTTTATTGTGAATATCGGTACGATTGATCCGTCTCACAGATAAAAATTCGTGAGACCGTCTCACCATATACCTACTCATAATTCTTTTGTTTTAATTTCAAGTTCATTCTTCAATCTAGTCATTATTCTCTCATAAATCCAAAACCTTCAATCCAAACATAACATATCGGTAAAGTTCCACTCGAGCAAAGATGTAATTATTCAAATTAAATTAATTTCGTATTTGGAAATATATATTTTTCTATGAAATCTTAATTTAATTTACGTTCTAAATAAACATAGTTAATTCTCTTCACCTTCCTCGAAACTTTTCGAATTTGCTTTCTTTCAAGGTTTGACACATTGTTCCCACTTACAAAACTTGAGAAGGGAATTATGTCCCTCTCTTTCCAAAAGTATTAGAGAATTAGATGCACCATCTCATTTCAACATCAAATCAAATACTTTCATTGCATGCATCGTCAATATGTTGCACATATTATTTATGATTGGATTCTAATATTGAATGACCATTTTTTATAATTATATGCTCATTTTATACATATGCTATTCCTATAATAATTAATTATTCAAATAAATATGGGCAACTAGAGTTGCTAGAATTATAGGTAATTAGATTAATACAACAAGGTTTAATTTTAATTATTATCTTGTTAATACCTTTTTTATTCAAAGAAAGATAATTATTTTGTTATAGTAAATGACTAGTAAGTCAATTTGTAGTTTGTGTTTTATTTACTCTTATATGTAAACAATATATATTTTAATAATATTTTATTGTTTTATCCAATTGTGACGTTTATTTTATCTATATACATATGCAAGCTGTATAGATAAAGCATTTGAATATATTATAAGTACCATGAGGTCCAGAGGTCACGTATTCATTCTTATTAGATTCAGTCACCTAAATGAAGGATAAAATCGCTCGAACTCGTGACTAGTATCAATGATTTTAACGTCACGTTTCATTGGTATGGACATGGAGATATCTAATCATACAGATGAGTGATCATGTGATGATTATACTGAACAACCTTCTTCTAGAATTTCTAAGTGATTATTTCTTATCGAGTTGATTAGTTTGTGATTTTGGTTGTACATTATTAGTCTTCTGATTCGAGACAACATGGAGATTCTACGTACTAGCATTGCACTTTGATTCGTTTACCGACTTCATGAGGGTTATCAAAAGGAAAGGTCGGGTATAGTTTTGACATATGTAGGAGCCAATGCATTGTAGTCAGGGATTCATTGCTCACCTACGTGTGTGGATATCCTTTGTAATATGATGAGTTAATAGTGCAAGGAATCTCCGGCTAGAATAATACATGTACATTATGGAAATGTGTTTCTTTAGTTACACATATGATGTCATTATGATTATTCAAAAATACATCACATTATTATCGAATTCATTGGCAACTTCTGATATACTAATGGTTGCAGATTCAAACGGTATGTATGTGTTCAAGGGACCGTAATATACACTAACCGTAACATATTGGTTCTTCATGAATATACAATCAGTGATACCTAGGAGATCATGGGGTGACACTATTATATGCTCTTATCTTAAACTGATGGGTGCAATCAGACTTGAGTTTTGATGTTCTTAATCAAGAATGCTGATGAAAATAATATGGTTAATTAGGATAAACCCGAATAAGGACAAATGATTGTAATGAATCACTCTTAATTGAATATTAATTAAGTATTTTTTACTAATAGGTGAAATTATCATAGAATAGTCTAGAATTAATTTATTAATTAATAGTTATTTAATTATATCATGTATTGTCAAAAGTTGAAAATACTACATGAGATCATGACTCTACGTGAGTTATTTGAATAATTGGATTGGATTGGAGAATAATAATACAACTTTAACTAGCAGGAGTCCAAGTAAGATTCAAATTTAAGAGTCTTATTAAGATTCTAATTTATAGTCCTAGCAGAATTCTAATTTAATCAATGGAAATTATAAAAATGACAATACAATTCATATTAAGATGGTAGATTTTCTCTCTCTCCTCGGAAACATAACACTCGATTAGCCCTTGTTCTTTGAGAACAACACATGGCCGAGCTTCTCCACAAGTATCGTCGAACGCTGCCTCTTCCCGCCGTGGTTCTGCCAACTTCCAACAACCAATTCTCAACACAAAACTTCGTCTAAATTTCTAGTGTGAATTAGACGAAGAATCTAATCTTCGACTGTGGACCTCATTAGAAGATCGAAGAACGATGGGACTTCCAATTGATCTGAAGAGATTTACAAAAAAGATTATTTCCACTTAAAATACATAATAATTTGGTGTCCAACGTCTTAGATAACAAAAATAAATAATAATAAACATCATATTCATGGATTTGATAATTCATACGATGCACAAGATTATTTTGATTGTCAAAAAGAAATTTCTTTGTAAATTTTAAACTTCTGTTGAGTTTTTGGTGTGAGAAAATGATACTGCAACATAATTAGTTGTTCAAACTTTGCAATATAAATCACCAATAAAGTTTTAGTTATCTTATCAATATTTCACTTGTGCAATGTACGAAATGTTATTTTATATTATTAACATTAAAAATTAGTTAGTATGAGCATTCGATAATTAAAATATAATAGCTACTTGGATTACAGATTGTACAATTAGAAAACAAACAAATTATCCTACAAATTTTTTGAAAAAATTCCTTAAACAATGTTTTTCGTTGTATTTTTCTAGTTGTTGTCACTATCACATATAAAAAATTTTGGACCCCTAGGATTAATAGCTCTAGATACATCGACATACAGCCAACCATGATCAAAAAAAAAAATCATACATGAGCTAATGATTGACCCTGACTTTTGTTGATTGTCATTGTATATGGTACAATCAAAAGATACTGTCTTTGTTGGAATTTAAAAAGAAATTTTGGATCAGAAGAGGTCAATGACATTCTTGAAATAAGCACTTTATATATGACCCGCATTACTTCCGGTCAGAATTCGAACTTCCAAAACACGGTTTCCGAGCCTCGTTACGATCAATCTATTGTCATTGCATAATCCAAAAGAATGATCGATGTTCCACATCAACATACCCAGAGTTCCAACCTTCAAATTTAACTCATGATTAGGTACTCCAGAACATCTTATTTCATTTAAGAATTTAGAAGTACGCACATCATGTGCAATGTCATTTTAGTCCCGTTTTTTTCAGAAAATCTTAATTTCATCTGATTAATTAACATGTCATTTGTGTCCGGTATCATGTCAAGATTTCAGTAAATATCGGACTTAATGTGCCATAATAGGTGTAGTATTCGCCTCGAATATAATATATGTCTTTCGTACTTGCCATAGTTACATCTGCTTATGAAGTCATTGAATAATGACCTTTGTGGAAGCATATATGCATTTTCCATACGTGAAATCTATATAATATTCCACGATATGCAATTCCAAGTTGCATTGATTAGTGTTAACTGCTCGTTAACAACAGTGAGAACATAAACTCCACTATAAATATTGTTAGTGGAACATTTATACGAACACAAAATAATACTGAAAAAAACAATTTTGGTAAAATGAATTGCATTGAAAGCTGGAAGCCTGTGGCTGCAATGGTAGCTGTTGAATTTGCTTTGGCAATTCTAAACATACTGTTCAAGAAGGCAATGGATGGAGGGATGAACCACGGGATCATAGTCGTTTACAGGCAATCCATATCTACTATTTTTTTGACCCCATTTGCCTATATCTGGGAAAGGTATTGCAGTACTTGGAATTAATTATAATTGGCTTTAACAATTTTTCACTAGTAAATTCGGGGAGTCGATTCGAGTGCCAATACTATAAACTCAAGTACTGCATTAATGCAGGAGTAGCTGGAGTAAGCTGAATATTTGGCTGTTGGGTCAGATTTTTTTGTGTGCATTGTTCGGGTGAGTGTAAATTGTGAAGTAAATATTCTTGAGTACGTTAAGTGTAGTGGCTCGATGTGATTTTCATACATAATATATAGATAGATATGAGATTCTTGTTTATTTCCTAAGTTTAAATTTTTGGAATGTTCATGTTGTAGGATGACGTTAACGCAGTACCTGTTCTTGGTTGGGCTTGATTATACCTCGGCAACATTCATGTGTGCTTTCATAAATATGGTGCCAGTGTTTACGTTTGTGCTTGCATTGCCCTTAGGGTAAGTCCATTTAAATCAAGTAGACCAGCAATATTAGATCGTTTGCTAGCTATTACTAATTATAAATATGATAGTGTGTATGTATATATATATTTAGCTGTTGATCAATGCCTGGCGCAGGATGGAGAGTGTGAAAATGAACAGCAAGAGTGGGAAAGCTAAGTTTTTTGGCACACTAACCTGCATCGTTGGAGTTTTGATACTCGCACTCTACAGAGGGATGCCATTAATATACTCCGCATCGAATGCGGCTAAAAAACTTGAAAAACCAAGAAACTGGGGCGTGGGTTCGGTGTTTCTATGTGCAGGAGGCCTGGCTTGGTCTTCGTGGTTTCTAATCCAGGCCAGGATTGGACAGAATTACTCTCATCGATATTCCAGCACCTCCATTATGTCCTTTTTCAGTGCTGTCCAGTCTGTTGTTTTGTGCTTCTTCACAATCGACAGAAAGAACATTATTTCTGTTTGGATTCTTAGAGGAGAATTACAGATTCTAAGTGTCGTGTACGCTGTGAGTATTCGTCATTCTTTCATGGAATTGGCTTCCAAGTTGAGCATTATACATATAGAGCCGCGCTTGTTTAGGGTTTTCGGCTTGGTTTCCAATCGCCCAAGTTTACGGTTTTCATTTTAGCCATATTAGTAGTGGTCTTAATATATTAAGCAGTACTTTTTTCTTACAATTTTACTTATGTTTTATTGGAGTCAATAATATATGTCAATCATGTTATCATTTTTTGGTATCATGTCACTACTTTAATAAAAAATGACTAAAATAAAAAATGGTTGTGTTGTATGTATAATGAAGTTTGCACACATCGTTGCATCTTACTTTTGAAATTACAAAACTACATGCCTTTAAATTAAAGTACATTTGGGTAGTTTTGTATTTTCAAAACTAACGTGTAACCTTCATCGTACATATAACATTTCTCAAATTAAAAAATGCAAACTAGTGTACTAAAATCGTAAATTGACTGATAACATTACAAAAAAAATAGAAAAACGCAAATTATAGGGCAAATAACGTCATTTTCCGTGTTTCCTAATTAATGTTAGTTCCCTCTCCTATTTTAGTTCACTAAATTTTTTATATGCCATGCACATTCAATTGTTCCTCGAATTTGGTCATCCTTAACTATACATTTGATAGCAGTAACAGTTTTCTCACATCATTCTTTGGATTTATATCCACACAGGGCGTAGTGGCTTCGGGCGTATGCTATGTGGTCATGTCATGTTGTGTTAAACAAAAGGGACCTGTTTTTACCTCAGCTTTTACTCCTTTGATTCAAATTTTTGCTGCCATTTTCGATGTTGCGGTATTGCATGAAGACATTTACCTCGGAAGGTAAGCCTTTACGCTTGTGTGCATGTGTATGTATATATTAAACCAAAATGTGTTATATATATATATCTACTTTGGTCAGCATTGTAGGATCCCTTGTAGTCGTTGTGGGCATGTATGGTCTTCTTTGGGGCAAAAGCAGAGATCAAGAGACTCCAAGTACAGATAAAAATGATTCCGGCCAAGAACCAAGAAATTAAAATATGAATGTAGCCTTCTATAAAAACATTTATTTGGATATTTGTGGTGTTACCTTTTATTAATTCTCTCTTTTAGACAATTCAAGCAATCGTGTATTTTCATAGTTAGCTTAATTAGGTTTTTATTCAAAAGTTGACGGTTTAGTTGTTTCATTTGAGTTCGATCCATCGAACTAAATTGATCGCTTTGGTAGTTAAAGTCAAACTAGTTCTAATTAATTTTTTCCCTAAGTAAATGAACCAACAAAATCATGTACAAAAACCGAACTACTATATACGGGGAAAGATAATCAAACTAGCTGAACAAAGATACAAAAAAGCAATAACAAAACTATGTACAAAACATGATGTAATCTCCATACGGCAGCACCTTAAATCCTGTTGCTCTAGATCGAAACAAGTGCAAATGTAGAAGAATATGTAAAACTAGTCGAGGAAATTGTGCTATTATCTCAATCTTGAATCGCCACCAATTCCTGACTCGAGCTGCGATGGAAATGGAATCTTCATGTCTTTGACTGTCTTCAATTACCCTCAGCACGTGAATTAAACGATTGAGTCGTGGACAAATGTAGCTGTTCCAAGATGTTTTGTTTCGAACGAGTCTTGTACTGAGAGACGACATATAGGACATGGAGTCTGTTTTCTGAGCCATGTATCGATGCAAGATAGATGAAAACTACGCCCACAGTTTGGCATGATTCTTAGTACTTCCTTTTCTTGATACTCTGCTAAACATATTGTACACCTGCAATTCAGTTTTTTAAAATATTTTGTTGAAAGAAACTTCTTGATTTATTATATCTTGGATCACCGCGCCAAAAGATTATTAAGTTTGATGAAGAATGAATCGTTAGTAAACTGAGGCTCTGAAAATATTAAGATGGCTAGCTAGCTAGACTCACTGTGCATCTTCAACCGAACTGAATGCTTCACTATTGAAGTTCATCGCGGGAATTGCAGCAATGACAACCGGTTCAAGGCCATTAATCCTGTGTTCTGGCTGCCAGAAAATAACCTCTCAAGTAACAGGTATCCACAAAAATGATGCACGCAGAATCGTTTTTAGTTCTTGAACAAGAGAGGTTATAAGGAGGAAAAAGTAGATTTCATGCACGTGAAAAATACATCTATAATTAAGTGTGTAAAACAGCATCAATAGTAGTACATGCATTCTTACTTCTATCTCATTTCTGCTCATGTTTTTTCCCGAAAACAGATGATGTCTCAATCGAGTAAGTCAATAGCTCGCCAAAAATTAAATAAATCAAAGCTATATGCATTGTTATCTTTTAGCAAAGACTCAATAATCCATAACCAGAACAAATGTTCACAGGGTAAGGTCAAAACGGGCCGACATGAAATCAAAATACTATGTCTTCGTGAATACACACAAAAGTCGGGGAGGATGTGGAATATGTCTTAAGTTTTCGCCCTACATGCAAAAACCTAGAGCAGAGAAAGCATCATTTTAAGAACACGGACAAAATAAAGAAGCTCTAGATGCTAAAATGAAGCAAGCTAATTTCAATAAACAAGCAGATTTCAATACTTGCATCACAGTACTCTACACTCAACTAATGAAAACCAGGCATCATTTGATGATTTAAAGATTATCAAGTGATCAAATAATCATTCATTTAACTTCCAAAAACATTATCCGGGCCATTCAGCTCTAAAAGCACATCAAATCGTCTCTGTCATTGAACAACATTCAAGAATGCAGCGGTATGAAATATATTAAATGAATCGAACCAGATCCAGATCGATCCCCGTGTCAATCTCGAGCATTTGCCGTTCCTCCATGCGGCGGAGCCTCCCATAAATCAGACTAGTGCAAACAAACACGATAAAAGTAGCACTCATGCCAAAACCAATAATTGTTGTGATTAAATTCATTCATGAACCGAATATGTCACCACAAACCTCCTACTGCTTCAACTCTCAATCCCAAAAGGGATAAAGAAAACGAAGTCAAAACGTAAATGAAGAAAATAAGCAAAAGGATCTACTAAACTGCCAGATCCAGATTCGTGAGGAAATTGACAAATCATCAGCTGGTAGAATGAAAGTCAACCATCATATATACAAGAAATTTAAATGCCAGTTCAAGAAAACATCAAACAACCACGGTATTCATCCCCAGAAATTAAAATCAAGCGGAAAAGAAAAAAGGAAATATCCAATATCAAGAATTTCCAAGGGAGGGGATAAATCGTGTAAATTTTGTGGAACCAATGACGGGACAATTCAAATCTCTAAATACAAACAAAAAGAAGAAGCCAGATAAGTAAAAGAACAACGACAATAATAATTACGATAATAATTAATTACATTATCCCACTAAAAAAATTACAAAAAAATAAAAAAGGAGGGAAAGAATATGTCTCAAATGAGGACAAGGATCGAGAGAGTTTTGGGATTTAGAAACTAATTAAGAACCGAAAATGATGAACAAACATCAAACTCAAGTAAAACTAATGTCTCCAAAAATACTTCATAATCCGTTTATGTGAACTCAAAGTCAAGAAAGAAAGAATTTTAAAGGAAAATGGGGTCTTTGGCATTTTCACTCGGGTCCACTTTAGCTTCAGAGTTGGATTCTGGTAAAGACATTCTTGTACTTTCAGATCAATCAAGCCTTAAAATTTGGGTCCGTATTATTTTCCCATACTTGACATGCATATTGAAGTACATGTTACCCGAACTGATTTATCTTTACCGGTATATCATTTAATTTTTATTTTTTTTTAGTTTGGGGAGATTATTGATATAATTGAGTTTCAGGCTCGATATCTCGTCTTAAACTTGAGATTTTGATTGACAATATCATTTAACCTTTAAAATAACCTCACCCAACATAACCAAGAGTTCCAAATTAGTAGGGATAAGCTTATAAGGACATATATGTATATAAATTTTAAAAACTTTAATAATTTATTACTACGTAGCAAAATAAAAATGTTATCCGAAGAAAGGTGACAACTGAATCCGAGCGAGCAACTATCACTCCGCGAACTCAAAGTGCTACTTTAGTTTATCATTGTGTACGTATAACGGACAAATGTCATATGCGTTGAGGATTAACTGATGAAAAAACTCCTTCACTCAAGTCAGTTATTACCCCAAAAATGATTTCATAAAAACTTCATATTTATTATTTAATTAAATATGATCGGGCCGATTTGGGTTCCCTATCAACAGAACTGAAAAACCGAATTTTATAAATTTTAAAACTGTAATCGACCGGAAAACCGACAATTTTTATATGTGGTCAGTTTTTTTTGTTTTAACCGAACTATGCTCATCCGTACTCAAGATAATAAAATCGATTCCTCGGTCGGCCCTGATATGTGACGGTCAATTTCTTTTAACCATGAAATTATCGAAGTTCAGAAGAATTTGCATGCAACCTAACATTAATTAAAGACAAAATTCTACGTTTCAATTAAGCACAACTTACCAAATAACTTAGAGTGGATTAATAGCCACATTACGGACAACCCTCTTTAAACGCGATTCTAATTGTACGATCATCTATCTAAAATTTTGGACAGAATATGATTTAATGTATTTTATGGCTAAGTCTATGTTACATCGGAAGGGTCCATATGTATTTTCATATGAGATGATCGCGTGATAATCTTCTACAATCTTGCACAAAAGTAGACACAGAATAACACTTTGGTATAACATAAAACAAACCATATTTTATTTTATAGATAAAAACTCATATTTTCACAAAATTTTATAACTAATTTAACTGATTTTTACGACTCAACAATATTATTTTCTGCTAAGCTAACTGATTGTTTTCCTTAAATTTTTAAATTTTCGCTAACAATCTTTTCACACGCATGTACTAAAAAAAATATCAAATGCAAAGCAAACAAATTAAATCTGCCTGCTCAATTATTATAGGAATCCAAGGCTACAATTTATATGAGCAGAGTCATGCATGATCAAATACTATTTAATTTAGTTGGAGAAACATGACAAAATTCTTTTTCAATCGCTATTTAAAATTTTAATAAATCCCATATTTTAAATATTAAACGTACGATTAATTACTAATTAGGAAACAAACACCACAAAGAACAAGTTACGCTGGTTTGGAGCCCACATATCATTCCATCTCCATTAGCAAAAAACCATGTATTTTGAGTTACCCCACAATCATTATATATATTAATCTTGAAAAATTCTTGAATTGAGATCTAATATCAAAAGCTTGAAAAATTCTTGAATTGAGATCTAATATCAAAAGTTTCGTTCTAAATTTGTTATCAGGTCAATATTATTTGCACTCCACTTTATGCGTATTTACGATATATATTAATTATGGATCGGAGTGTAAATAATATAACTCCTTTAAATATAAAAATCTACTGATAGATATTGCATGAACTAATTACATTGTTTACATATAAATGGATTGTCTTTGAGGCGAAATTAAAAAATAAATTAAGTTCATTTTGTTTCCTTACGGCAATCATCATAAGTAGACGCTTTTATACATATATACGTGTGTGTGCACGCTTGTTTGGTGAAATGAATAATTTGTTTATAATTTATTTGTTTCCGTCGTTGGTAGCAAATAAAGTATTTTATTGGGAGTTTTCGTTAGCCACGCATTTGAAGATCAAGCCAAAGTGATAAGAATTTGGGATTAAATTAATCAATCACAAAGTAAAGGGTTAATCAAGATATGAACAAAAATAAATAGTATAGAGGAGAACTGATTACAATAATTTAGCCCTTTTTTAATATTTTCTTTATTTAGGCTAAAAAATATACTTTACTTGGATCAAAATGCAATTTACACGACATTCTTGAAATGGTTTAGTATAAATACAGACACGGATTGGCACAATATCTCTTTCATGCATGTATATATATATATTCGCTAATTAAACTTCACAAACAAAGCCCTTATATATAACATAACAAATTTTGTGTGTCTCATGGCTGAATGTGAAGCTACAACATCCGTCGTAGCCACGAGCCACACGAACAAGCCGCAACGAACAAAATCGACGACACAGCAACGTAGATTTGTGGGTGTAAGGCAAAGGCCATCCGGCAGATGGGTAGCCGAGATCAAAGACTCCTCTCAAAAAGTACGCTTGTGGCTCGGAACCTACGATACACCTGAAGAGGCTGCTCATGCCTATGATGAGGCGGCTCGTGCCCTCCGTGGAGAAAACGCGCGTACGAACTTCGCTGCAACGAATCTCAAGACAGACAATCCAGAATCCAATAACTCGAAAACGGGCTCAAGCACTGATCACGTAGATACCAAACATGGGCTTAGTTTTTCATCTTTAAAAGCCAAGTTAAGCAAGAATCTGCAGTCCATCATGGCTAGAAAATCCGAGAACAAGCCGAGTAAGAGCAGGGTAAGCGACCACTTTGCTTTTGCAAATCTTTTTCACTTCAAGGGGTACAATCAATACAACCAAAACCCTTATCCTGATGATATTATGAAAATTGATCCAAAAATAGTGCAACCAAGTGTCATTGTGCCACCTCTTTGTAAGGAACAATCTTCTTGGGAGAGCTCGAGCATGTCGGATTGCAGCAATGAATGGGGCAGTTTCAGACACCAGGGTTTGGATAATTCGGATGGATCGGATACAGGAGAGCTTTACGGCATAAATGAACTAGGTTTCTGGGGGGATCAGATGATGTCCGGATGCAGGATTAGTAGCCCGGATCCAGTGATGATTTCTGGGATCGAGGATGAGTTTTCGAGGAGTAAAAGGTTCAAAGTTTTTTCTTCTGTTGTTGTTCCTCCAACATTCGTTGAATCTCCATCCTACGGATCAAACGATGTCCTCGGAGCTAGAAATCTTACGTAATTCGCCGAATCAACCACTAAAAATATGTAAGGGTTCGATGAAATCACGTTTCTTAACCTCAGGCTACACATATGATAACCTATAAAAAAAACCATATACAAATCTACTGAAAAATGTGATTTTTCTTCTTTATTTCTGGAAAAAGTTTTACTTCCAATAAGTTTTGGCTCTGCCAGTTGCTGCGCCGTACTCTATCTGTCTTCTCGTACTTACTCTTTCATGAATATTGTAATATGATGTAGATATAATAAATCAGAAGTCTCACACAAATGAAAATTATACGTACGTGTAATTGTATATATAATATCCCTTCAAGAAGCAATATTATTATAAGTTCTGCCATATGTCGGTTATCTAGGTTTTTTATTATATCCTAATTAGCCGTCCTATTGGAAGTTTACCACGCTGCGAACTTAGTCCTCAATGATATCAAATTTTAGTTTTAGTTATATATATATATATATTTTTTTTGTAAATTTTAGTTTTTTTTCCCATTGAGAGTACTAATCTAGCAATATACACATCAGCGTCACATTAACAGTGCATTAGTGTCACACTAGTGTCAAGTCAGAAAAAGACCAAAATTGTTAAAAAAAAATTTAAAATAACACATTAAAACATAAATTTTGACAACATAGATGACCAAAATTGCAAAGAGACAAAAATACAAGAAAAAAACAAATTTTCTTCTGTGTATTTATCTTTTTGTGATATTGATTGAAATGATAGCGAGACGAATCTGAAGCGGGTTTAATACTGGTTTGGGTTTAGACTCGGCCCATTTTTATCCCTAATTTTGATCATCTATATTGTCAAAATTTGGTGTTAGTCAATTATCTTTGTTTTTTTTTTTTTTACAATTTTTGTACTTAATTAGAGAGCTGGTGATAATATGACGTTGATATAGCACTTACGTGGTGCTGATATGTGTCACGCCAACACTTTCATTGTAAAATGACCAAAACTTCCAAAAAAATAAATAATACACAACTAAAACTGGAATATGATATCGTATATTAAAAAAATCGCAAAAAAAAACACACACACACACAAAATATAAAAATTAATTTAATGCTTTCCATATGGCGTTGAAAACAACTACAGTGATTAGTTAAACAAAGAACTCAAGCCAGACCAACAATTCTGTAGCCCAAATCATGTGCACTAACATTATAAGATATTTTCTTTCCACATATAAACTGAGTTAAATTATATTAGAAAAAATACATTTGTAAAATATATTGGTAGCCATATATATGTGGAAATTTTTAGGTTGCGCTTGGATTGTTGGATGATTTGGAGGGAGATATTTAATTTGATTAATGATCCAAAGGATGGATTTCAAAAATTAAAGAAAGAAAAACAGAAGAATCGATTCTTGATATAAATAACTCTATCGACGAAAATTGTTGGTTTATGCTCGTTCAAGGGAAGCTGGCAATATCTGTTCGGAGGGCTATTCATAACCCTAAAACATTTAGACCTATTACAATAGATTTTTTGGAGTTTCCTTGTATTAGATATTAACACAAAACAAATATCCAAGTTCAACTACTTTACTTGATTCCTATTCGTTTTCATCTTCATCAAAATCATCAAGAAATCTGGGCAAAAAAGCCTGCAGCCGAGGTGAGTTCATTGTTTCATCCTCTGGTTGATGTTCTGTTTGCACTTTATCGACAAAAGGGTTTCGCAGAAATGATTCGAGGGTGTTAGGACTGTACTTAAGCACGAGATTTCCAGATGTGTCCATCTTGAGCAAAAACACAGGAGGCAGTGGATCACCGAGAACTCTAATGTAACCCAAACTGAAACATGGCAAAGATTAATGAAAAGCTAGAGCAGAATGGTATGATTACTATTGCCAGTAAAAGAAAGGACTGTAAGATCCCTTGAGCCTAATTGCACTCAACTTTTAAGAATTTATGGGATTTTCTCAAAAGCCAGGGCTTCGGGAAGTGTCTCAAGTCTTAACGATAAGTTTATACTTTAATGCATCATTTACATGGGATGTTAGTAGAGTATTAGGTAACAAAGGTCACTAATTAACCATTCAATACCAACTCATTGAAATGTGATGCGGATTGCGTTGGCAAGAATCAAGCCAATTTTGTCAAAAGTTTTTAACTCAAATTTTATTTTTATATTTTAGCAGTTAATGTTTTATTAGGACAAAAAAAATACGGTTTATTTTACTAATTGTCATCTCTATGGCATACCAAAACGGCTAAGAAATAATGTATATTTAGAGGAGAAAGAAAAGGACAAGTCGACATGACTCACCGTATATAGAATAACCCATCAGTTTCTTGCCTCTTAGTCCGACCAAATAGTTCGATCAGCAGATAACCACCCACGCATACAGCAGGTTGTGGGAACTCAAATACTTGAATGCAAGATTCCTTCTCACAGATGAAAATCATAAGAAAAGGATGGTTGAAGAGAAAAACAAAGGGAAAGTAGCATACGCAGCCATATAATACCTGTGTCATAGCAAACTTGGGTGAAGTATATGTCCATATATAATCGTCCGCATTAAACTGAAATGGATGAAGACAATTGCCAAATTCCAATTGTGCTATGGACCTAGGATGGCCCATGCGGAATCGCACAGAGTCGGCTGAATACACGGGACTTCCAGGTTCCCATGACACTGAATGACAGCACGCAAGAAAGAAATGATTAGCATCATCTATGTTTCATTTGTCAAAACAAATTTGTTTCGTTCCAGCTCATTCAATACAGGAAACAGTGGCGGTAGCGGTGCTGGCAGGGGCATCACCCCACTCCTTATTTTCAATATACTAAATCGCTAATGTGTTTTTTGTATTATACATAAACAAAAATTTGATATAACAATAAACAAAAATATGATATAACCCCCTAAAGTTTTTTAGTTTTAGTTTCGTTCTATCCACGTTAAATGACTGTGACACTAAAAGGAAATGATGGGAAAAAAATAAGCAGCCTTACAGAACTTACCTTTAAATGGTCGTATGCCAATCTCACTAACAACACAAACATCGGCATTTAACTTGAATAAAATAGACTCAGGCATGTTAGGATCAGTCTGTCCTTTACTTGACCAGTAGGAATGACCCCAGTCATATCTGTCAGTGGGTGACAGAACATTAACAATATTTTGCACCGTTGTAGTATCTGTGCTAGAAGCACCAACTACATATGATACACATTCCTTTCGAGCAATCACAGGTTTCGCCAGAGCCTGAAGGAGAGTAGAATATATGTTGTGCTCCATCTCAAGAATCTCCCAGTTGATGGGATTCATCGGCATTACATACATGCATATATTCCGTCCTCTCTTTTCTTCAACCACATGGTCAACATAGTAAAATGAAGGAACCTTTTTGAGCCATAGATTTTTGCAAATGCTATTTGCAATCACTGCCATAGATAACAATAATCACATTGGTATCCCATTATGTACTGTTCAATTACCTTTTTTAGAGTATAAAAAGGAAAAGAACTGAATCTTACGTAGAATAAATAAAAGTACAAACCAAACAATTCAACGGCATAAAACCAACCAGGACGGTCCCGAAGATTACTGTACTGAAATATAACAGAGTGTGATGAAATGATTTGCTTGAGTAAATGCTATCACAAGTCATGTTACAACAACGGAATGTATCTCACATGATTTAACTTAGATGTAACCAACAATAGGATAAGCATGTGCCACACTACTCCAGATTAATATATATAACAGCCGATGTTGGATATCACACGCATGATAAATTCAAACAGGAAGCTTGTTGCACAGTTTTGATTGATGATTGATCAGTAACAATTTCAACGTAAATGGAGTGATAGTCTGAGTAATTGAAGCTGTTTTTAATCCAATGGTAAGGACATCTTACGATGTATATATACCTAGGATAGAGAGACAGAACGGTCAATGTTCTGGACTGATTATTGAGCAGGAGAAAACTAACGCATCGTAAATATATCGGATATTTAAGAGCGCTGCCATCAAGAAACTGGTTAATATCTTCGAGTTGAAAAATCTTAAAACTCGAGAACCGTATAAAGCTATTAAGTGCAACAAAAGAGATGAAGAAAATTCATAATTTTTTGGCCTTGATAGACAACAAAAAACATATGGAGAAAGAAAAAAGTCTGAAATACAAAAATAGGCATATTCTAACCAGGAAATGTCCACGTATTTTATATCCGTTGTATACAGAGTAACTAATTAAAGCATTCATGAAAAAATAATACAAAAGTAGTATGTACAATAGCAAAAAAACAAAACAAAAGCATAGAAAAACTTCAAATTTTGATGGCCCACAAGATTGTCGACAAATGAGAAGAGTAGATGAGATAACGAAAAACCAAATCTAGTGAAAACCAGCGTCATGAGATATGATTAATGATCACATTCCTGAAAAGGAAAGAATCGTTTTAGTACAATGAATATAGCTAACCAAAATGATGCCAAGAGCGTGAGACTGAAGTAGCACGAATGATGTCGGATGGATCATCCAAGAATTTCAGGATACTCAAAACCACATCAGTTTCCAAGCACTCCACAAAATTTATCCGGTTCTCCATCTAGAGTTATACACTCTGCCAGGCTAATAAAGTTCAGAATCATCATTCTATTCGAAAAATATAGATTTATATTACAACGCCACTATAGCAATCAAATAAAATTAGATGTTATTCAAAGATGGCTGATAAAAAAAATAGGAGGAATGGCATGAAATGGGCTCCGATCTTATAATTTACACAATGCATTAGCATAAACTTCTGCTAAAAATTCTGAAAGCGTGAAAGAAAAAAGAACATTCAATAATCCCCAGAAAAACTTCGAAACTTTCAAATCTTTACTCTTGTATTAAAAATCTTTATTCTTATGCCCATATCAAGAATCAATAACAATTAATCCAGTCAACATTCAGCAAACAAGGAACAAGAATTTCAATGCATCGGTTAAAAGTAACATTTTTTTCCGTAAAGTTTCAACCTTCTGCACAAAACTTTAGCACTTCAAAAATTAAACTCGCAGAATTTACGAAATAAAACAGGAGAAAAAGCTAGGAACATATTCTTGAATTATTTTCTTCTAACATGGGCTAAATTAGACAACAATTTTACAACTCCAGTTTAGAATACGTACGAAGCGAGCTCTAAAACTGGGAAACGTCGGGGGAAAAAATGAGAAAGAAAACTTACTGTCGTCTCAGGTTAGAAGGGCCCTGCAGTAGAAATGAGTGTGAATGTGAGAAAACGGTATGAAGTGGTGGCCGAGTTTGGTCCAGTTTTCTGTCGTTTGATTCTGTTCAATTCGTTTTCTTTTCTTTCCTTTTCTTTTCTTCTTTGTTTTCATTTTTTGCAACATACATTTAGTTTTTTTGCTTTTTGAAAACAATAAAAAAAAGACACATTTATTTGTGAAATAATATAAATATAAACAAGAAAAATACACCTCTACGAGAATCTCAACGGCCCGTATCATCGAAAATTTCATTAGATTTGCACTCGAAGTTATTATTAGGGGTGTTCATTAAACGGTTTACACGGAAAAAATCGACCGGACCATAAATTTCGATTTTTTTGGTTCGGTTTAAACGGTTTTTCGGTCGGTTATGGTTTTGAGTTTTTGTATTTTCGGTTTTTCGGTTCGGTTATCGGTTTTTGAAATTTTAAAATCGCAAAAAACCGAACAGACTATTTAAAATATAATAAATAATAAAATAATTAATATAAGTAATTTCATTATGTTTACTATTTTACTGTCTTATTGATATATAGTTGTGATTTGCAATCAGGTTTGTTAAGTTGATCTACTTTATATGAACTTATTATTTTCATAATAGGTTGACATTTTCATTTCCCTACATACGAGGATTTTTTTGTAGGAGTTGATGGATCCAATGCTGGAATTATTCAATATCAACATATCCAAATTCCAAATTGCTTACAATTGTCGTAGCTATATTTTTTATTATTTTATTTTGATGTTTGTGAGATACTCAACAAATTGTTTAGAAGAATTATAACTATGTCTGTTTTTTATTACTTTATTTTAATTTTTGTAAGATAATCAAAACCAATTTGATTGTGATTTTTTATTATATTTTTTTAAAATTTATAATGTACAACTTTATTTATAACTAAATTTATTAAACAAACCGTAATAACCTACCGTAATAACCAAACCGTAATACAAAAAAACCAAACCGGACCGAATTAAAATGGTTTGGTTTAGGATTAAGCAATCGAAAAACCGTAAACCGAAAAACCGAACCGAAGTTTATTAAAACCGAACCAAACCGACCTTTGCACACCCCTAGTTATTATTAATTATTAGAAGAAATCAATAATAAATTATTTTATCTTTAAAGTCTTGATGATTTGATTTGATTAAACTAATAGGATTGATTAACAAGCATAATCTTAAGATCACGAAAATTAATAAGATCAATTTTGTATGATACATCTTCAATCAAACTTGACCCATAAAAAATATAATTTTTATATTAAAACTTTTATTTTTCTCTACAAATATAAATTGGATCGACAAAACCTACTCATCTTCGATTAGCCATGTGATATAGAAAAACTAATTGTGAAAAATATGATATTAAAAAACTCAAAATTAAATCATGGGTTTCGATAATTAAAAAAACAGCACTCTTCGGGGTATTTGGATAGCGCATTATATTTTGAGTAGGCCTAGTATGAAACAATCTCACGAATCTTTATTTGTGAAACAGATCAACCCTATAGATATTCACAATAAAAAAATAATACTCTCAACATAAAAAATAATACTTTTTCATGGATGACCTAAATAAAAAATTCAATCACGAAATTGATCCGTGAGATCGTCTCACAAAAGTTTTTGTGTTATATTTTTTCTGAAATTGTGGTTAAACTTCACTTTTGTCACAAAATCGGTAATTAGTACAAATTTCTCAAATGATTTGAATCTCTATTAGTTAAATTTCCTCCGAAGTGAATATATCTAATCAACTATTTTCAAGACAGCCATAATAGAACCTCGTAAAACCGCGCTTGAACACCATATACAGGCTCTAATTCACAAGAAAAATAGCACCACAAAAAAATGTAAATCATAAAACTTAGGGTGAAGCTTGCCAAAGTCAGATCGATTCTTGATTCGAGGGATGTAAAACAAGAAAATACCCATTAACTGGATTACAAAATAAGACCGTTTATATCATCTTCATCTTCTTCCCAAAGGAAGGGATTATTCGGGCCTTGTTGAATACCACGTAGTAGATTCTCCAGTAGACCTATTCGCTCCCACAGCATCTCTTCTTCAAAGCGTCGCATATTAGGGATTTCGTCGCTTGGTGAGGCTTGCAGAACCGAGCTAAGATTTTCGGGGTAATGCTTCAATAAGAACTTCCTGTCTGGTTCAACAAGCTCTATGTCGAATGCAGGAAAAAGGGGGCGGCCCAGAACTCGTACATAACATATGCTGCAAACATGCAAATGATTTGAGAGTGAGCTGCAAAAATAAGGTGTAGGTTGGATACAAAAGTATTAACTTAGGAAAGGCATGAACACTATATTAAGAGCGACTTTTTTACAAAACAGAAACAAATTCATTTTTGGATATAATAATAGTGACAATATAGTGTTACTCATATTTTAAAACGAAAAAAGTTGAAATGCAAGGCCTAAAAGCGACAATTTCCAACTTCTCGATTTCCATTTTTCTAAGTAATAACTAATAACTCGACCGAGCATCGCTTTTTTCTTAAAAATAAATTTCTAAAATTAGATTATTTTAAACAACTAATCAATCTAAACAAATTCAAAACAGATGTGCTTGTCTCATACTATACTGATAAACTTACCATATATAGAATAATCCATCCATTTCTTGTGTTTGAACCCTACCCAATAGCTCGATCTGTAAATATCCACCGATACAAAGAACAGGTTCTGGTAGCTTAAATGGTTGCAAGCTATTTTCCTGTTCAGGTAGAAGTGAAACACGTCGTGAATCTTGATAGAACCACTTTTTACTGAAGTGAGAAGGAACGGGTCATAGATAAGACGAACAATTTGGAGGCTGGTCTTCGGATTAGCCACGAAAATCATGATTTTACTCATAAAGGACATTAAAGATGTAACCAAAGACTTAAAAAATCGAACATGTGAAAAACTTCAACCTGCATCATTGGAAACCGTGGAGAAGTGTAACTCCACAAAAACTTGTCATCAGCACATTTGTGGGAGGCATCCTTTTCAATCTCATTTGGGTTTTTAGAATAACCGATGCGAAATCTAACAAATTTCGCAGAGTATATAGGTTTTCCAGCCTGGAAAAAAGCTGAAGATCCAACAAAATATTGTACATGCAATTGAATTAGAAATATCAAACAAGTTAGAATTGAACAAAGAAACAAATACGAGAAAGTTAAGCTTAATTACCTTCAAAAGGTTGGATATCAATTTCAGTAATAACCCAAATACCGTCCCGCAGTTTATATATTAATGACTCCGGGGCAGCAGGATTACTTTGTCCTTTACTTGACCAGTATGACGCTCGCCGGATAAATCTGTCCCTCGGATTCAAAGTATTAACAACACTTTCATCGGGATAATTATCAGTGCTGGACGCGCTAATAGCATTTGATATGCAATCTTTAGGAGAAACATTTGATTTTGTGAGAGCCTGGTGTAGAGAAGCATAAGCCTGGTGATCACGTTCAAGAATCTTCCATTCCATGGCATCATTCATCTCTTCCTCAACCGAATCTATTGATTCTCCACTCTCTTTAATGATACCAACAATGTTGGCGAGTTGTGGGAAATATTTCAAGCATAATTTTTTCGCAAGTCCATTTGTAATTACTGGAAAAACAAAGTCATTGTGAAAAATGAGGACGCCACATGCTAAACAAGTTATTGAAATGGTATTAACTGAAAGGAAAAAATTAATTAACATTACTAAAAGATTTATACATAATTCCTCATTAAAAATGAGTGATTCTTTTATTTGTATTCTCACGAGATGAATCGAAGGCTGCAGAGTCCAAATATTTGTGTTAACTTCTTGTAAAACAATATGGGTTCTTCACGCTTTCAATTTCACCCAATTCATTTTATTACTTGGAGACCTTAAACCGTTACTGGTTCCTTGGATCCATGGCCACTAAAGCGGAAGAATGGTGTTTGTAGTCAGAGATACCACCTAGAGAAGTAGGTGGTGGTTTTATTCAAAACAAGAGACAATGATTTGGCTCTCAGACATTTTGTATACGGAAGTATGATTCATGATCGAACCATGTAAATCATGTCCAAAGATCATTTCTCTCTTCCCTATTCATACAATCCAGCATTTAACATTTGTCATGATATGAAACATTAATATCAGCTGCGAAAATGAGACAGAAAGATATCTTGTTTAAAGACATAATGCTCATTCGTAAACATGCATGTGTGTTTTGTAACCGTATGGGTGCATTCGGTACGCCATCAAAACAATCAGTGAGACATCGTGCATCATACTCATATTATAAGCAAGGACTGTAACCACAAGAAAAGAAACACATACAAAGCCAACCATTATAACAGAAATTCAGATTATTAACTTGTACTGCTCACCGAAATGGCGCCAAAAGTGTGAGGTAGCACTTGCACGAACTATATCCACAGGATCATCCAAGAAGCTCATGATATGTAAGGACATGTCGGTCTCAAGGCATTGCAAGAAATCAATTTTAATCTCCACCTTTTCACGATCCATCACTTTACTGAAATTTTGAAAAGCTGAATCATCAACTCCGCGTAACATTTTCATATGTTAGAAAATCGACAAAACCAGAGTAATAGAGAGAGTGAGAACAGTCCATCCAAAGTATCATAAATCTGTTTAATCCCATTTTTTCTTCAAATGTAAATCATACGTGAATAATCAGCGAAGCATTACAAATTGTAGACTAATTTTCCCGCCGCCTAAAAAGAAAAAAACCCCAAGTTATATGGTTACTCTGGCTCCAATAAAAACCAATCAAGCTAGAGTCATCACACCAGGGCTTCAATGATTGAACAAAATTTCCAAAGAAATCAAGAAATTTTCCATTTCGCCCGCAAAGCTTCAATCTTTTCGCATAAAAAGAAGCCAAATCCAATGATGAACTGATCCAGAGTCAAGAGTAACACAATTTTAATTTTTTTTTAAAAAAATCGATCGAATTCGTCGAATCGCCCAACAAGAACAAAGACCCACAAATCCAAAGAAGCCAAACACGAATTTAAAGATTCATACACATACAGCAACCCCGATACAATTATTCAAAATTCATTCCAATAATCACAACGCCGGTCGACACCCAAATAAACCCCGAAAAGCGCATAAAAGATAAGGGGAAAAACACCTTCTCTAGATAACTCGTGGGCTAAAGTACAAAATCATACGCTTATCGACGGAGAGAAAAGGGGGATTGAGTAAAGATGGAACTCGAGCGTTTTGGGTCCAATAAATTATTGCATTAGGTTTACAAGTTCAATCGGGACATTTGAAGGCAAATATGATGATTCTCTTTCGCTTGGTTGGAGGCCAGATTCCATGTTATCTAATTATTCATATCCATTTTCATAATATAATTTAAATTACTATATTTTTTTGGTCGCAGTCGCTGCTCATCGCCCCTCGGATGGATGTATATTGATCATACCCACGCGTTTAGCAAATCAGCCAATCGAATTAATCATATTATACAAACTTTATACGACATACTCAATCGAAAAAATGTTAGATTAAAAAATTAAACTGATATTTTTATAATATATTTATCTAATCGACCAACTAAGACGTCGATGAGATTAATTATTTGTAATTGCTTAATTACTTAATTTCCTATTATAGATATATTTAAATTTCTTTCATGTTACAAAATTATTGAATACACAGATATGTGTTTCAGTCCGGACTTTCCGCTTCTTGGCTTCCTATATGTTATTTATTTTCTCACGTCATCATGGAAGTTTAATCACATTTCGACCATTTAGAATAATAATGTAGAAAAATATTGTTGCATTGAATTAGGGATGTTATCGAACTGAATCGAGCTCGTTCCAGGGGAATAATAGAAACAAAACAATCATGTAAAATATTGGATTTGATATATCAGATCAGTGAACCCAATTATAACATATTGAGATCCATATTTTAATATTTTGCTCGACTCTACAACAAATCGTTTGCGGGATTAGCAATCTGAATATTGCAATGCTCAAAAGGGAGGCAAGAGATATCATTTTGTCTTTGAGATGAATTTTCTCTGCACTTGATACTTACGGGGATATATGACAATCGTCACCCAAGATATAATGACTTCTAATTTGTGAGAGTAAAATTACAAATCACGAGTTCCATAATAATGAAATAATATAAACTCTCTCTTTTCTAGACGAAAGAAGAATAAGACTCTCAGTATGAATATAAATGTTTTTACATAGTACTCTTCCAACAAATAGATTCAAATGATCTAAGTATCTCTCTTTAATGTTATTATTCGGAAGGGAGATGTTTTTTTCATTCATATGAGTGTCTCTTAGTCCATAAGACATTAATAGGATGAATAGATTTCTGAAAAATTCAAACTGAAAAATTCAAAACTGAACATTCGTATTCGTGAACCAATATGCCTAGTGCTGGGGCGGCTTTTTTTACCATCCCAACGTGCACCTTTTTGCTTGGAAAATTCCAAGCATACTTAGGGACGCTAGGAAGCTTAAATGGCCGCCCCAACGTGCCTCTTACTTCTTGGAATTTTCTAGGCAGCTCTTGGGGAGTTGGGGAACCCTTTTTGGTCCTCCAGCGTCTCTAATGCATGTTCGGAGCTCTATTTTTCCTCTGCTACTATCGCTTCGAGTTTTTCTTCATTTTCTTGCTTAATTTTCATTCATTAAGACAACTAAATTCCAACAATCTCCCACATAAATGAAATTAATGTATGATGAACGTGATGTAGAAAATAGAGTGTACAAGAAAAATTATCGCATCGGGAGATGTAGCTTTTGGCTTTGAAACTTCTTTAGTAAAATACTATCGGATTTACTAAACCACGAAGTGAACACGATGTCTTGAATTTATTTGCAATTTTCGTAAAATCGGGCAAGAGTACCTACACAATAACTTCTCTATCATTTTATTTTGGTATTCTGGTTGTGTCCGTTTTGGTCATCAAACACATCTTGGTTTCATAAGTATTTCATTGAAACGGGTCGTCCTCACACTTGCATAAATAACATCCTTTTAAGAATATCCTACAAATTCTGTCTTTTAGCAGCAAAAAACCATTAAAAGTACAACTTATCCTCACTACATTTGTAAGAAGCAACATTTTCCGTCCTAGGAATGAGAAGAGAGTAATTCCCAAGTACTAGCAAAAGTTCTCAAATTTAGTTGTCTCAATGAACCAAGATCTTGAGATTTCCAATTAACAAGGTTTGGTTGTTATTATGAAATTTATTATATAGATTTTAAGCTCATTCTTCTTGACAAGCTATATACTTTATCTCCATCTAAAGCTTTTTGCAATGGATCCGTTAAGTTATTTTATTATTTCACTTAATAAAAAAATAATAATAGGACTGAAGATCAAGTTTAACATGGTAGCATATATTCGACGTATATGTCCAGACTTATCATTATCTATTCAATTTCTTGTTGTATTTTATCTCTCGTCTAGAAGAAAGAAGAAGACAATCAATATCAAATATTTTTGTAGAATTCTCTTCTAAAAATTAGATACAAATTATCTAATTATCTCTATTTAATGTTATTATTCTGAAAGGGGTTGTTTTTTCATTCATATGAGTGTCTTTTGGTCCATAATAAAAACACAGAGGAAGCATCATAAGACACCATTAGGATGAATGGATGCATAAAAACTTGGAGCTGAACATCCAAGTTCGTGAACCAGTACGTTGTCGTTGGGGCGGCCAAGTAGACGGCCATTTTTGGTCGCTCCAGCGCGCACCTTTCTGCTTTGAATTTTTCAGGCAAACTTAGGGGCGCTAGGGTGGTCTTGAATGGCAGCCCCAGCGCCCAGCGCGCCCGCTGTTGCTGGAATTTTTCAGGCTGCTCTTGGGGCTCCCTTTTTTGGACTCTCCAGCTTCTCTTATGCACGTTTGGTACTTGATTTTTCTTCTAATACTATCGTTTCGAGTTTTCCTTAAATTTTTTTCCTTAGTTTTCATTCATTAAGCCAATTAAATTCCAACATCATATACATTAAGAAGTTATTTAAAAAATAAATTAATAAAAAAATATTTTTGAATCGTATTCAATTCAGCCGGAAGGAATTAAATTGGTCAATCCTCAAGTTTTTGTTCTTGATAATGGGCTAAGCTGCTTATAGCCCAAAGTTTCTAAATCTAATTTAATTTATCAATGAATTGTATTGTGGACGTAGTTTTATTTTGAAGCAACGACAAGGATTTGATAATCTCAAAGAATAGGGTGAGACGGTCTCACGAATCTTTATTTGTGAGACGGGTCAATGCTTATTCACAATAAAAAGTAATACTATTAGTATAAAAAATAATATTTTTTCATGGATGACCGAAATAATAGATCTGTATCACAAAATACGACCCCGTGAGACCGTCTCACACAAGTTTTTGCCAATCTTCAAATACTGTACTCAGATGTTTTATGTAATTCTTTTTTCTATAAAACTGACTCAAAATCAATGCAAAATATTACTGGATGATAATTGGAACTTTTCTTGATTTATTATTAAAGAAGCCATTTGGATTATATTGAGCTTTAGAGATGAAGTTAAGCTTCCTTTGTTTTATTTCATTTTTTGCTGGTTTATTTTAAACGGGAAATTAGCTTACTAAACGAGGTGAGATAATTAGCAATTTGCAAATATGTCAAAAATTAAATAAATCTCTCCTCATTCTCAGTGAAAAAGAAAATTAAACTTTTTTGAATACATTTATATTTATATTAAAAAAGAAGTGTTTACAGGGAAAAAGAAAAAGAAAAAAAAAGAAAGAAAGAAACTAAATTTACCCTATGAAGCTGTTTGTTTTGCTTCTTTATCAGTTGCAGGAGCTGTCCAGTATTGTTTAGTAGCAATCAAAAGCTTCTCCCTAACATGAGGACCACCTTCGTGATCAGTCATTCTGCTGTCCCATTGGAGTCCATCTACTACACTCTTAACATTCACTAGAACATCGACATCGTCCCGTATGATCACGCTACCTTGTGGCCGTAAAATCCTATCCATTTCCAATAGAATATCTTCCATTTCGCATCTAAAAAACAAAAGGGTCGATCTGCAATCACTTTGTGTTTACTCGTCATGTGCAACATTTTATGTACGAGGACTTGGATTTTAGTTTTACCTATCCTTGTATAGTGTGAATATTGAATCGGCATGGATGAAGTCGTATGTTCTTGGATAAGTTGACATAGCTTCACACCTGCAAATGTTATAGGTTAGCTTTGTTAGAGGCGTCTCAAACGCGATGGAGTAGTTGAGACTTGAGCCTGATAATGAGACAAATGATAACTATACTAATACAACTCTGTTGAAGGGTGGGTGGCATGTTTAAAATTTCACTCTTGGCTGTTATCCGACAACCAGTGGCGGATCGAGTGGAGAGGCTTCGGAGTCACCAGGGATTTTATTTCTTTTCCTACTTTTTAGCTCTTTGTGCCTTACAAAATGTTCGTGCATAGTGTGACAAAGGGGAGAGAAGCGCACGCACCAGTTCTGATAAGTTCCTATCAATCCACGTTCGTAGATAACTCCGAGGGTATTCACATCAACCTCGACAGGGACAACATTCATAACCCATGCGGGATCATCGACCAATGCTGCTGCAAAGCCTCCTAAATATGCATTCATATCAAGCAAGTTTCTGTACCTTCCTGGCTCTGCCAACTGAAGGTCTACAGCCTTGTAATGAGACACTCTCTTCTTCCAAAGTTCAGTGTCTTTGCCAAAAATTTCTCCCGTGACACCCTTTATGCTCCCGCTTAGGATTCTTGGTGGGACAGCGGTTAATCTTTCCGGCCAATTAGCTAGTTGTCCACCGGATGTTTCCGTGATGTCGGATACGTCGGCCAAGGGAGTCAAACAGGATTCCATCTTAGTGTACCTGCACTCGTACGAATCTAAATCCAGAAAATGAACTAAAGAATCTCGAACATGCCACTGAGTGTATTCTAGATAGGAAAACTAAGCCTAAAAATGAAACTAGTGACCGATGAATTATTGACCAATTTTCCAAGAGCCCAAGCTTTTGGGATCACAAGCATTTCAACAATTTCAAGATCTGGACCTGTATAAGATAAGTATATAATATGTTTTATTGTACTTACCAAGCTTTATCTGGATCTTGATCCTGGCAAAAGGGAGGCTTCCTAAAGACTTTCCTATTCAATTTACAATGCATATGATTAGTAGCCTTCTGCCAAATAGCAAGATCATTTTTCTGCACCAATTTCTTCCAACAAAGGCTTCTTGCCACATTCTCAATCCCATTTTGCTCTTCATTCAGGCTTTCTCTAGTTCTGTTCCACCCCTTCCAATGATTCTCCCAGTTAACCGGAGGGCCGGAGAGGATCCAATACCCACCCGGACGTAAAATCCGGTCTACTTCAATCAAGTATAGTCCATCTAATCCAATAGTTCGTTAATGTTAAGAACCAACAAACTTTCATAAAATGATGAATGTTAAGAGTTTTTCTTAGTCAAGAAAAGATTATATACCATATTGGCTCCACGGGATTAGGCATCGGGAGCAATGTGCTATGTCGAAAGCTCGAGAAGGATAGGGGAGCCTCTCGGTGGCCAAAATTCCAATGAGAGCTGGAACTCCACGTTCGAGGGCGAATTGAACTTGTGCTTCATGCGTATCTTTTGGTGCAAAAGAGATGGGTAGAATGTTTCTAGAGAGCAAATAAGCACCCCAACTAGCAACCTAGAAAAGTGTTAAAGGCAAAATTTACAAAAGGATATTTGTAGGTAAAATTATTATACATGGCATGAATAACCTTAATTATATTCTATTTGATGCGTCCATCTAACTAGTTTCGGACTGAGAATTGTAAGATAAAGATGATCTAAAGGACTACTCATATGGTTTCAAAACATTAATATATATATTCAGCCACGACCCAATAACCCTATAAAAGACTATGTTTCGAGTTCGAGGTCCCAGATTGTAATCTCCTCTCCAACATATATACGAAAAAAACATCAATAATCATCCAACAAGCCTGATTTTGTCGTCGATAATTTAGTGTCATTAGGGTATTACAACAATTGCGGTGATATTTGCCTCCCTAGTCCCTATAAGTAGCTGATAATTAATTAGGTAGAACATATATTTGTCTCCACAGACCTAATCAGAATTGGACCATGCAGACAAGTGCAATCACTCAATAGACTCAACCTGAATTCGGCACATAACAAAAAAGTTTCCAGACTACCAAAATTCAAGATCAAGTCATTCCCAACTGCCATTCAAATTGCTTCAATCGGAAAAATTCATGACAATACAAATAAAACTTTAGATAGAAATTAAATGAATGATAAAGAGAAGGAAAAGAAACACTTTGATTGAGTCGCTTATTCGTTTTCTCTCGCAGTTTTTTCTTTTTTTTTTTCCCCCCAATAAAATTACATTCTTGGAGTATAAATCAAGAAAATGTAAACCTTTACTCAATTGATTTAACTTCTCATCATGTGTTCAAAACTTTTAATTAATCAACCACTTAAAATATAGAGCAAAAACCACTTATATAATGGACAAAAAAAATAATAACTAAGGATAAATGAACTCAGATAATTTTTCACTCTCTCCGTCCTTCACACACCAATACTCATTTTCTAACAAAAGCATAGCTAATTTCATGGGCTAATTTTGCGTGACACAACAATATTGATCTTGATTGAAATCCATTCATATATGATCAAATGTTATAGTTAAAAAATAGACTCCATTGATTTATAAATGTGATATGAGAAAATCAGATTCAAGGATATATAATTGAAAAAACGTCTTAATCTCCATTTTCATACCATGTGAACTAAAAAACGCCTTCATTCCGAACTTCCAGCCTCATCGGTCCCGACCATAAAATTGTGCATATATGGATCGTAGTAGAGTCATATTTTATGTTTGGGTTCGATTTGAGTTTGTAACTCAAATATTTTAAAACATAGATCGAATTCATTGTTGATGAACAATGAATCAACCAAACTATATTCGACAACATTTGCTTATTTCTTATCAAGAAAGAAAATGTGGAAAAATTACATACGCAAAACATTATTATATAAATTGTAAGAAAATGAACAAGTTGGAGGATTATAAACGTAACGTACCCCACAGCCAGTATCAATCGCCGTCCTGATAGAGCCATCCTTTAGATTAATCAGCTTGGCGATGTCATCGATGTAAGCATCGGCGCCACGTGGAAACATAGTCCCGCCACCGGGGAATCTGAACCGATCTCCTTCGAATCGGACCCAATTCTGTCCCGCTTTCTCCACCGTCAGATGCTTATGCGGAACGTTGGCATACCACACCGTGTCCCTGCTCTCCGGCCACCGGGACGGCGTCGTGTACCCGTGCGGCGCCGGGATTCTACACTTGAGCAGCTCTTTCTTCTCGGGGCAATGCCTTTCTCTGTAAACAAGCATCTCCCTCTCGAACTTCAATGACCTCCCAGAATCCTGGCACGGCGTGTACTCGGACAATTCAGCTTTGCATGGAGGGATGTGGATGGCACGCGCCTCCGGAGAAAGCGGGACGAGGAGCTCCGCCGTGTGGTGGGCGGTGAAGTCGAGAGTGATTATATTGGTTTCAATCGGGTTCTTGTTGAATTGGTCATTTGTGCATGGAAGGCTAGGGAGGAGGGTGGTGTAGGTGATTCCCCCGCGGCTGTTTTTCCAGATTCCGACGAGATAGGAGACGGAGCAAAGAACGACGATTAAAGCCATACAATAGAGATTAGTTTTCTTCGTTTTGGTAGAAAGGTAGTGGGTTAAGTTGCCACAAATCGCCATTTTTCTCACCAACAGGTTCCGACCCACCCGTGTCTTGGAATATGAAATTTGAAGAGAAGATCTAGCAGAAGGTGAAGTCAAAGTGTATATATAGGTGTGTGTATATATAATATGTAAGGTAGAGGGAAGGTTTGGGGTGCGGAACACGCGCCTCGTGAAAGAACAGGCTCCTATGTACAAGGTAAGAATATTGAGGAATGCCGGATTAACAGCGTTATGCCTTAAATGTTTCCTTTGTCGGGTATTATTCCGGGTTGAAAATTTTGAATTCTTTATTGAGCATGTTTTTTGAGACGGTCTTACGAATTTTTATCTGTGAGACGGATCAATCCTACCGATATTCAGTTATTCACAATAAAAAATAATACTCTTAGCATAAAAAGTGATAGTTTTTTATGAATGACCCAAATAAAAGATCCGTCAATACGACCGTGAGACCGTATCACACAAGTTTTTATCTTTCTTTGTTACTATCTTTGCATTAGATTTTAAGGTAGGGGATGTAAAAGTAAAATGGGTTTTATATTTTATGTATTGTATTATGTTGACCAAAATTTTTTTGAGGTAAAAATGCTCCGACGAAAAATCTAATTTCCAGTGTCTCGAATTTAGTACCTGAGTTTGTGAAAGAGAAATTTTACATTTTGTCCAGTAATTTACACGTTTTTCCCAAAATTAGAAAATATGCAAATTATTATATTAAAACTGTAAATTGATTAAAATTGGAAAAAAAATGTAAGTTAAGACACTAGCTTGCAGGATTGTTTTATACATATGGTCAGATCTGATTGGCTGAAGGGTAACATCGTTTCTTTTATACCTCTTGTTCGTTCTTAGCAATCAAATACATGGAGGGACCCAAGACTGAGTTCGTTTAAACAATGTTTGTTTTATCAAAGTATAACACGATTATGAGCATCAAGCATAGCATATGATTTCGTTCTCAAGCATAATGCATGAGAGTTCACAGTGAATGAGATACACATATTTCGTGAATTGATGACAGATGTGAATCAAATTTTTCACTAATGAAAAATAACTATAAAATTACGTATAACTAATCATATTATTGTTTAGTCTCATTTAGTCATTTTTGTTGATATATAGACTGTGACATTTACCGATCTGATACACATCTGACATAAATTAACTCTAAGACCTCCGTTTGTGAAGTAGATTACTTCGTTACTAGTCAGTTATATGTTCGGTTTGGAGAAAGTGAAGACAGAGTAAATTGGAGTTAACATAGATAAAATATGCTATAATAGATGTCTGAGTTGATGGAGTAGGTAAGTGTTTGATCAATGATCGAGCGTTCGATTTTCCATACAAATACTTTCTCGGGTGAGCCGAGCCAGTTGCACAGGGTTTGCACATAGCGGTTTACCCACTTAACATAGTTTGTAAGTTAATGTGTTAGCTCAAGAGACTTTCTCAATGTACATAGACAGATAACGACTGTATTTAAGGTTGATGTAAACATGATCTCGACCCACCGACAGGTTGGTGTGTTCGTTGTAAGCTGGAACATGCAGGAGTAGAGGTGGTCAGTACGATATACCGTACCAAAATTTTGGATACCATATACCGTACCGAAAATATCGATATGAGAAAAATGATACAGTTACCATACCGACTTTTCGGTACCGAAAGTAGGTATACCGAAAAGTTGGTACGGTATCGGTAAAATATCGTCATACCGAAAATATATATAAAAAAATTCATTTTCTTGTAATTCCAAGCCCAATGATTATAAATACAAAACAAATATCTCAAAACAGTCAAAGAGACCAGGAAATATATATACAAAACAAAAACATAAATACATTAAACACCAACCGCAACATGTGTTTGGAGATCCAAGACATCAATGAACACCAATAAACTTCAACCGCAACATGTGCGACTTCTTCATCCACTATCTTTGCAACAATGTCTGAGGTTCTGTGATTTCTGAACCCTGTCAGCTTTTCAGCAAGTCGAGACTCAGCATCCGGTCCTCTAGCTAGCTGTAAGGTTAAGCTACAGAGATAAGACTTCTCAACAGTTTAAATTCTCTACTATGAGTCGAGTTGCTTCACTGAACTTTGATTTGTACTATTCCAATATGATGAGTCCAAACAGAAGTTAAATTCTTTATTTTAATACGGTATCGATATATATCGTTTTATACCCAAAAAAAATATTTTTTAATTTATATATATTATTTCGGTATATACCGAAAATTTCAAATTTCATATCGAAAATTTCGGTATCGGTACAATACCGTACCGAAAATTTCGATATACCAAAAATTTCGATAAATTCGGTATTTTTTTCCACCCCTATGCAGGAGCATCTAGTTAAATTTAATTTGTGCACAAAAAGTTTTTTTCTAATTTATACTAAAATTATTGATTTGTGAAATAATTTTGAAGTGGATCCTAAAAATAAACATTATCACACATTAAAATCACATTCACCTAAAACTTGCCCATCAGAGTCGGCAACATCAAACAAAACGTTGCTATCCCAAAACTAGCTAACCACTTAGCCTCTACATAGTCGCCACTTAGCTAGCTTAAAGTCGTTAATTGTTGTAATCGTAGACTGAAAGCGTTAGTGTGGGCCTATAAAACAGCGATGCGCGATTGAGTATATGCCATGACATCGTCGTTACAATTGTTAATGGCTAAGAATGTAATTTACATTTAAATTTAACTCGATCCAACCTAATCAATCTTAAAACTCTTAATCAAATATTTAATGATTATATGTTTTTGATTTGAGACGAGACGATGAGACGATGTATAATATATGGATGATAAATCAATATATATAGATAATATAACGTTGTATGACTTTAATCATATGTAGCATTTGACCTAAATGTATCATCGTTTGTGGTACATTTGGATTAAGTCATTTGAAATTCATGATTTTAAATCATTATTTAGATTACTTAAACAAAAGTAAATAAGTAGTTGATGTATTTGAATTTTTTTTTGTTTAAGTTATATAAACAACAATGTTCTAAAAAACGGTAGGTGGGCGGTGCTTAAGCGGTTTTTTAGGGAAACCTAACAAATCATATTTTTTGTTAGGCTTTTATCATGGATCTATAAAAGAATTATATATATTTTTTATTGGATTTTTAATTTAAATTAAAATATCAAAAAACTTTTTTAAAATCACAAAAAATAAAATAAAAGCCCTAACCACTTAGGACCGCCTAAAACCGCCAAGGAGTCTCTTCGCCTAGGCTGGCCGTCTAGATCTTTTTCTAGGCGGTCATCCGCACCTAGCGCCTAAGACGATTTTTAGAACAGTGATAACTGATGAACAATAAAATGAATTCGAAATCACAAATTTCATTTGACTCAATACATATACACCTGATGCTCCGGATAAATATGATTCAATATTCCGGATAACGACAAATGAACTGGATTTGATTTGATGAACCAAATACCCAAACTAACAGGTTTGGATAACATGTTCTCCTAAAACCAAAGATTTAACATTAGAAAGGAGTCGAAGGTGTGATCTGGCGTCTCTTCTCCAATGCCCAAGTCAAATGCTAAAATATATATATTGAAAGATGAATACAAAACACATTAGTTCAAACCATAAACCTGATATTTATACGAGAGACAATATAATATTTTTGGTAAAATCTTGAGATCAACACCTTAGATATGGGGTTGCCCCCTACAAATTTGAATAAATCCAATATCCTAAAGATACTCCCACCAAAACAATGATGTTTGTTTTGTCCTCTGTTGGGAGATTGCTCTTTCGGGAACTCCGCCTCGTGGCCAACCTCAATACCTTAAGATATGTCACTTCCAAGGACCATTAGCTACTTGTGGCAAAGATTAATAGATAATTGAAGGGTTTATTCACATGTTAAAAACAAACTACATTATCACAGATACATAAGTCTTACTTATCTTAGAATTGTAGCTCGCTTAGCTCCTTAATCTTCCCTTCTACCTTCGACTCTATGGGTTTCCATATCTTGGCTCCTTAGGCCCAAACCTATCGGGAATTTTGGCTTTACCGACCTCTCCAGAATCAACACTCTTGTTATCTTATCCTTCACATCAATTAACGGTACTACGCAGGGAAACTTAGGCAATGGATAAAACATATCACGATTCAATGTCCTCCATGTGAGGACCTATGCATATAAAGCTTTTTAAACCTATCACATGCAATCGATCCACAAGCCCATCCAAGTTTGCTCCCATTTTTTAAAAAAATTCATTAAAAAAATTAATATATATATATATATATATGTATATATATATATATGCATGCAACATTGGAATCCTATATTAATTTTTTGCAATTTTATTTATTTTTCCGACATTGCGCCGACATACCCAAACCCAACCTTTCTTTTGCTCTTCTTTGGGTTTGCTTTGACACATCAATACACTGGATAAAATGAACTAAGTTGCCAAAAAATGAAAAATGTAGTAATATCGAAATTTGACAACACTGGTTTAGAATCAAAATCTAACTATTAATTTAAATCATTTTCACTACCCCTAAAACCATTTTTCTTAATGTTAAGAACCTATGAACGTTAATTACACTAGTATATGCATCGTTCTCGATCCAATTCATGAGTTTTTCATTCTCAGAATTTTCATTTTCATCCCAAATAAAAAAAAATAAAATAAAAATTTGACCCAATTTATCAATTCTTCGTGTGCCCATCGGAACGAGCAATCAGCTCTATATATACATATGGGATCCAGACAATAACTTAATTAAATAATTGTATACAAATTTAATTGCGATCGTCGAAAGCCATATTCTCACTTAAACATTCTTATGATATAAATCAAAAAAAAAAAAAAAAATAGAGCAAGCAAATTAATTAAGGACCCCAACTTACTAAGTAAGAGAATTAAATTCTTAACAATTTTTTTTTATAATTTTTGCATCACATTATATATATATATATATATAATGGAAAGTGAAGTGTGCAAAGAAGTGGCCCCTCTTAATTTCTTGTCAAGGGTTGATTAATTGCAATATTGTTTTAATTAAAGTATCCAAGATAAAATAATTAAAATTGACGTGGTGTATATACCCAACCATGATAGTATATTTTCTCAAAGTCAAAAGTCAATGATATATATCTAAAAAAGTTGAACCAAAAATTTTAAACTATTAACATGGAAAATCATTGCTTTATTTACGTTAAACATTTATATATATATATATATATATATATATATATATACAACTACACACACTAGGTAAATTATTGGATTAACACGATAACGTGTAAACTATATTAGTCACATAAACCACACTTGACAAATTATGTGTAACAAACTCGCCCAAAAAAATATCAATATGAAAAATCGAACTTCTAATAATTTATCAAATTTTTACATATTTTATCTACTTAACTTTGACTGCGTTGCAATTGGTTGATGAAATCCAAGTAGAATTTGGCCTGAAAGTGGAAAGATGATTCTTAGGTCCATGACGCCTACCTGCTCGTACCCAACACCATGTGCTTCCATTTTAATTTAATAAAACTAAAAATTATTTCATAATTTCTTCAAAATGTAGGATTCATTTAATTTTTTACATGAAATAAATATGTGATAAATATTTCTCAATAACGACGTTTTTTCTTTTGACGAGTGTTCTCCATACTCGAATGTTTTATCAAATACGACAATTTATTTTTAAAATCGACCATATTTTATTTTTGGAGATATGGATGTATTTATGCTGTTAAAACATATCAAGATTTTTTTATATTTTGAGTATAAAATCGAAACTTAGAATAATTTTCACACAAGGAGGATTTATTTGTAACATTTGTTGACAATAAAATTAGAGAAAGAGGGAAAACATTTTTATTTTGTAGGGTATTAAAAATTTTGGGGCAAAAATGATTTATTTATTCTCTGGAAAAACAGTTTTTATGACAAAAAAAATGTTCTTAGATGAGTTTGTTTTGAAGAATAAAAATATTTTAAAGTTAGAAGCCAAAAAATACATTTTTGGGTTTTCGTTGCTCTTTTGAAATTAGGGGGAAAAACCTTTTCCACTATAATCTCCCAATTTTATTTGAAGGATGCATGTTATTTACAACATGCATGACATATATATATTTTAAAAAAAAAAATCATACAGACATTTATAAGTAAGAGCTAGGAGTGGGAAAAAATACCGACCATTTTGGTAAATCGTATCTACCGTACCACAAAAATCACACATAAAGAATTTAACGGTATGCCGTACATCTCGGTATGGTATGATACCGTACCGAACTTATCGGTAGCGATTTTGAAAATTTCATATATTTTATTAAAGAATAATTGATGCACCAAAAAGAAACGAGACGAGCGAGATACGGGAGAAAAAAGAAAATTTTCTGCCGAATTTCGGCCGTTTTGGTTATTTTTATTATTGATATTTAAGATGCAATTTACTTTACTGACTTGTTAAGAAAGATAGTTTTTCGTTTTTCACTAGTATTGGTTTTGTAAATTCAATTTCTTTTCTAGTGATTATTTTGTCACGAGACATCGCACAAGTGTGTTCACTTGTACATAATTATCCTCGTGTTACCTTTAATTAAAGTTATTTATTTGTGTGTTATATCATTCCGATATATGTTTTCACAAGGTGCTACAACATCCGAGACAACACTAATATCTGATACATACAATCCTTACTACTATGTTAAATGAAATGGTTTCAAAAGACATTTATATGTGCCATAATTTTATGTTAACAGTGAAATAGTTGGAAGCCATGTATACTTATTTATACCAACACTTGCAAAAGCAGAATTTATAATGACACTAAAAAATGTAAGTAATATAGTAATTTTTAAGAACGGCTCTTGATATGGGATGTGGGCTGGTGCGAGAATGATATTTTAAAACTTTCAGTAGTCTTGATTTTTATTGCAGGTTGCTAGTTTCGGCAGATACATGCTTAATGAAAACATTTTGACACTTTCTTTTGCTCCAAAAGATTCACACAAAGCTCAGATGATCAGTTTGCTCTTGAAAGACGAGTACCAGCATTTATTGCAATGTTAGGAACTGGCAGACTGCCTTTCCTGGTTTCTCATTTGATTTCGTGCATTGTTCAAGATGTCTAATTCCTTACACTGCCTACAGTAAGTTATTGTAGTCTTGTAAAGAAACTATCTCTTGTATCCAAAAATTATAACTGAAAAAAATTAGGAAAAATTTGAAACCTATGGATATAAATACTGACAGTTCATGTCCTCTGAATAAAAATAAATTTGGAATCGACATGTGCAACATATCTGATAACCCTAATCTTGCATGGTATATGTGTTGCATGTAAGTAATATGACACATGAAGTATCGTGTAGGAATTGGCGACGGCCATTGCCTACATATTTTGACGAAACTTGTGTACGCAACCTCAACTTTAGAAAATTGAGATGCGTACATGTTTCTTCTTTTAACATTCAGACTCCCGATTTTCTCGTTGATGGTATGAGATGCCTATAAATAGAGACGATTGAGGTCCCTAAGCACACACACCTCATAAGAAAAATTTACACCATCTATTGAGAGGGTGGAGTGCTTAGAAGGCATCAACCGAGAAGAAAATCAGAGAAATCAAAATTTTCAATGGCCGGAGGTAACAATTGATTTAAGCTTCCGCATATTGTTTTTCAAGTTCATGTATACGTAAAAAACATGATTTTGAGAAAAATTTCTAACATTTGGTATCAGAGCAGTGATACCTCTACCTTGAAAATATTTGTTTTCATATCAAGAAGTTTAAGAAATTTTTAGAAGTTTTACGTAAGAAATTTGAAAATTTTCTGTCTGAAAGTTTACGTAAAAAAATGGAAGTTTGGATATATTAAGAAACTTACCTGAAAATTTGTTCTTGATTGCACGCCGGAGTCTTGAAGATCATAATATTTATTTTTTGGATTTCTCAAAATAAATTTTGATATAAGAAGAAAGTTTCTGAAAACTTTTATTTTGAACGAGAGAATAAAGAAGAAGAGTTCGAAAGATTGTAATTTGTGGCAATTGAATTCGGAAGTTAGAATACAATTATTCAGACAAAGCATTTAATATTTTAAATGATAGACGACCCACACGTCTTGATTCAATTCTCCAACTTCAACTTATATCGGTCAAATATGATGAATGATTAAATTTTTTTTAATTAAAAAAAATTTAATTAATATGGGACCCACAATTAATGTTGCGGGACCCACAACTTTTAACAATTGAAAAATTGTCAATTTTCGTAATTTTTTTTAATTATTATTATTATTTTAATAATAATAAATAAATAATGATTAATATGTTATTAAGTTATATGTATAATTTGGTATACATATAACATTTGGTTAAATAATTTGTACACATTAAAATAATTCCAAGTTTGACGTAATTTTTAATACATGTTTAGAAATTATTTTTGCATGTTAGCTATAATGTCAAATATTATGGATAAGTGTTTGATTTGTACATGCAAATTTAATATTATGATTGCATTTAATTTTGAAATTTAAAATGCAAATAATATTGAAAAATAATTGGTACATCAATATTCACATTATGTTCATATTAAATTATATTAAGTTGTTTATAATTTGAAATGAACATATTAAGTAAGATGTGAATATAATATTAAAATTAAAATATTACAGATATTCACAAATGAACAAAGAATTCTCACTTTATCACTACTCTGATAAAAGAGAAAAACTGATGAGGAACCCACATATAAATGTGATCCTCACTTTATCACTACTCTGATTGAAGAGAAAAACTGATGGAAAAAGTATTTGTTCATATTAAGTAAAAATGTGAATATAAAGATATTAAACGAAAAAGTTTGGCTTATAAAGATTCACATAAATGTGGATAATTAAAGTTAATAATAATTATAAGGTGACATGAGAAAATATGATCTGGGGGAGTTCTTCATAGATTGGTTTAAATTGCCTTGACTAGCCACTGGTCTCTCTGAGGAACGTTGCTCTGACTAGGAGTTAGGTATTTAAAGGGCCTTAGCACTACCTATCTTTCCTGGGAGCACTTCTGGAAAATGTTGATTATGTTACTAAATAATTATTATATAAAGTATTAAAGTAAAGCCAAAATTTTGTCCGGTGAACCGTATAATTTTAAATAATTGAGGAATAGCCACAGCATCCTTAATTATGAAAAATTATGCATTAAGTGGATTTGGATCACATAATGGACAACAATTGTAATTAATTATATAAACATAATAAATTTTACCTCACAGGGATTTTTATTATATTTATATAACTAATTAGGTTAAAATATCAAATTATATTTTTTAATTTACCCACAGGAGTTGAGGAAAATACAATTTGATAGTTTTATCATAAAGTTACAGAAAAATCTTATTGAATTAAAATTTTAGCCCACAGGAAAATTTTATGTCACTAGATTTTTTAAAAACATGAATTACATTGGTAAAACATGATATTGTCTCGAAATTTTAAGCATATGATATTTTGTGCAGTTATGCAACCTGCGAGTTTTTCTGATATGAAATGTGACATTCCCGAACTAAAGGGCGACAACTATAAAATATGGAAAGAAAGAATTCTTCTTCAATTAGGGTGGATGGATATTGATTATGCTATAAGGAAAGACGAACCATCTGCTATTACTGAAAACAACATTCCGGATGATGTTGATCTTTATGAAAAATGGGAGCGATCTAATCGACTCTGCGTAATGTTCATAAAGACCAAAATCTCTGCTGGCATGCGTGGTTCTGTCGACCAGCATAATAATGTCAAAGAATTACTGAAGGCTATTGATGAACAATTTCAGTCTTCAGATAAGGCACTAGCAAGCACCCTAATTATGGAATTCTCTTCATTAAGGCTCACCAGTGTGAGAGGTGTGCGATAGCACATAATGAAAATGCGGGACATAGCGGCTCGGCTCAAGATACTTGAAGTGGAAATGTCTGAAACTTTTCTTGTGCACTACATTTTATGCACTCTTCCACAACAATATGGACCCTTCAAAATTTCCTACAATACACATAAGGATAAATGGTCAATCAATGAATTAATGACCATGTGTGTTCAAGAGGAAGGAAGGCTGTTGATGGAAACAAGTGATAATGTCTTTATGATTACACAAGGAAAGTATAAGAAACAAGCCAAAGTCAAGGGAAAAGGAAAAGAAAAAGGAATAATTCCACCTCAACCTGACATTAAGAAAGAATCCAAGTGTTTCTTCTGTAAAAAGACGGGACACATGAAGAAGGATTGCAATAAATTTAAGGATTGGCTTGAAAAGAAAGGTATTCCTACTTCATTTGTCTTTTATGAATCTAATATGGTTAATATGATTTATAACACATGGTGGATTGATTCTGGTTCTACAATCCATGTTACAAATACCTTGCAGGGTATGCAAAACCTAAGGAAGCCAATAGAAAATGAGCGGAGCATCTATTCAGGAAACAAGATGTCTTCGCATGTGGAGGCTATTGGGACTTGCTGCCTAGTGTTGAATAGTGGTTATATTTTAAATTTGGAAAAGACATTTTATGTTCCTAGTTTTTCTAGGAATTTAATTTCGGTTTCAAAACTTGTACCCCTTGGTTATTCATTTCAGTTTTTGGATAAATCAATAAATTTGTTTTATAAATCAAATCTTATTGGAAATGGTACAATGGTTGATGGTCTTTTCTCTATTTATTTACAAAATAATAACACCACTATGCATGTTCAAGGAGGTATTAAAAGATGTGTTATAAATGAAGATTCCTCTATATTATGGCATCGGAGATTGGGACACATCTCCATAGAGAGGATTAAAAGATTAGTAAATGATGGAGTACTCAGTACTTTAGATTTTACTGATTTTGAGACTTGTGTGGATTGCATTAAGGGAAAGCAGACTAATAAGTCTAAAAAGGGTGCCAAGAGGAGTACAGAAATATTAGAAATCATACATTCAGATATTTGTTGTCCAGATATGGACATGCAAAGTCCGAAATACTTCATCTCTTTCATTGATGATTACTCACGATACATGTATATCTACATGCTTCATAATAAAAACGAAGCACTTGAAGCCTTTAAGGTTTTTAAGGCTGAAGTGGAGAAGCAATGTGGAAAATATATTAAGATCGTGAGAACTGATAGAGGTGGAGAATATTACGGTAGATACACTGAGAATGGACAAGCACCTGGTCCGTTTGCGAAGTTTCTTCAAGAACATGGGATTGTTGCCCAATATACTATGCCTGGTTCTCCGGACCAAAATGGCGTAGCTGAGAGGAGAAACCGAACATTATTGGACATGGTGAGGAGCATGTTTCTTAGCTCTAAACTTCATAAATCTTTGTGGACTGAAGCTCTTAAGACAGCTGTGTATATATTAAACCGAGTTCCAACCAAGGCTGTCCCAAAGACGCCATTTGAGTTATTTAAAGGTTGGAAACCGAGTTTACAACATATACGCGTTTGGGGTTGTCCTTCTGAAATAAGAGTTTACAACCCACATGAAAAGAAACTGGACCCAAGAACTATAAGTGGATATTTCATTGGGTATGCCGAAAAATCCAAAGGGTACAGATTCTATTGTCCATCTCACAACACTAGAATTGTGGAATCATGAAATGCAAAATTTCTTGAAAACGACTTGATTAGTGGGAGTGATCATGACATAGTCTTTGAGAATGATCACATTAATGCACAACCCTCTTATTCAAATGACAGATTGGTCGTTATTCACACCCCTCAAGACCAAATGGGTGCTAGGCAACCAATTACTGATGTTCCACAAATCGCTGATAAAATCCAGTAGATCAAGTTGTTAATGAAGAACAACAAGAAATTGTTGATCAATCAAACAACCTTAGGAGATCTACTAGAATAAGAAGATCAGCAATATCTAGTGATTATGTTGTGTATTTACAAGAATCGGATTTTAATATTGGAGCCGAAAATGATCCTGAAACATTTTCACAAGCCATGAATTGTAATGAGTCAAAACTATGGTTTAATGCTATGAAAGAAGAGATGAATTCTATGGCAGTTAATGGAGTCTGGGATCTTGTTCAGTTGCCTGATGGTGTAAAAGCCATTGGATGTAAATGGGTCTTCAAAACAAAGAAAGACTCATTAGGCAACATTGAAAGGTATAAAGCAAGACTCGTTGCTAAAGGATTCACTCAACAGGAAGGAATCGATTATAAGGAGACTTTTTCTCCTGTATCTAAAAAAGATTCTCTTCGTATCATTCTAGCATTAGTTGCACATTTTGACTTAGATTTGCAACAAATGGATGTGAAAACAGCTTTTCTCAATGGAGAACTAGAGGAAGAGGTTTATATGAAACAACCTGAAGGATTCTTCTCTAGTAATGGTGAGCAATTGGTTTGTAAGCTTAAGAAATCTATATATGGATTGAAACAAGCTTCCCGTCAATGGTATTTAAAATTTCATGATGTTATCTCTTCATTCGGATTCGTTGAGAACCTCATGGATCAATGTATATACCAGAAGGTCAGTGGGAGCAAGATTTGTTTCCTTATTCTATATGTGGATGATATATTACTTGCAACCAATGATAAGGGTTTGTTATATGAGGTGAAACAATTTCTCTCTAAAAATTTTGATATGAAGGATATGGGTGATGCATCTTATGTCATTGGCATTAAGATACATAGAGATAGAATTCGAGGTATTATAGGTCTGTCTCAAGAAACCTATATCAACAAAGTTTTAGAGAGATATCGGATGAAAGATTGTTCACCAAGTATAGCTCCTGTTGTGAAAGGCGATAAATTCAATTTGAGCCAATGCCCAAAGAATGATCTAGAGCGGGAACAAATGAAAAACATTCCTTATGCTTCTGCTGTCGGAAGCTTGATGTATGCTCAGGTTTGCACTAGACCTGACATTGCATTTGTTGTTGGGATGTTGGGAAGATATCAGAGTAATCCAGGTTTAGACCATTGGAAAGCTGCAAAGAAAGTAATGAGGTACCTTCAAGGGACCAAAGATTATATGCTTATGTTCAGACGAACTGAGAATTTGGAAGTAATTGGCTACTCTGATTCAGACTACGCTGGCTGCATTGATTCAAGAAAATCCACTTCAGGATATATTTTTATGCTAGCTGGTGGAGCTGTATCTTGGAGAAGTGCAAAGCAGACATTGACTGCTACTTCCACTATGGAAGCTGAGTTCGTATCTTGTTTTGAGGCAACCTCACATGGTGTATGGTTGAAGAGTTTCATTTCAGGGCTTAGAATTATGGATTCAATATCTAGGCCATTAAGAATATATTGTGACAATTCAGCTGCTGTTTTTATGGCTAAAAATAACAAAAGTGGTAGTCGAAGCAAGCACATCGACATTAAATATTTAGCCATACGAGAACGTGTTAAAGATAAGAAATTACTTATCGAGCACATTAGCACTGAATTGATGATTGCGGATCCTTTGACTAAGGGCATGCCACCATTGAAATTTAAGGATCATACAGAAAGAATGAGACTTAGTTCCTTTATGTAATTTTGTTGTAAGAACAAATTTAATGAAACTATGATGTGATATTTTCTCATATTTGTTATGTACACATTCATTGATTTGAGAAATATCAATAAAGTTGGACCTCGAATAAACATAAGGTTTATTCATTAAGTTATACAGTTTGAGATACATAATGCATTGTAATACATGGAAGATAATATTCGTTTTAAGATGACCTATCGCCATGATTCATGTATTTTGTTTTCTCCTATGGTAAATGAAGATATATGTGTCAAGTGGGAGAATGTAAGTAATATGACACATGAAGTATCGTGTAGGAATTGGCGACGGCCATTGCCTACATATTTTAACGAAACTTGTGTACGCAACCTCAACTTTAGAAAATTTAGATGCGTACACGTTTCTTCTTTTAACATTCAGACTCTCGATTTTCTCGTTGATGGTATGAGATGCCTATAAATAGAGACGATTGAGGTCCCTAAGCACACACACCTCATAAGAAAATTTTACACCATCTATTGAGAGGGTGGAGTGCTTAGAAGGCATCAACCGAGAAGAAAATCAGAGAAATCAAAATTTTCAATGGCCGGAGGTAACAATTGATTTAAGCTTCCGCATATTATTTTTCAAGTTCATGTATACGTAAAAAAACATGATTTTGAGAAAAATTTCTAACATTGCAATTCATTATTCTTGAAAATCATTAAATAAGCATATACAATCACTTTATATTGGAAGGACATAATTTAGGTTTACCTATATGAAATTTCAGGTATTTTAAAATTGAAGAAATGTGTGAGCAGGATATATCTTTGTCAAGTGGAGACTATTCTATTGGGATGATTCCGAAATAGCCAGAAAGATTGAAGAAAGCACCTTCCAAGGCGAAAGCTGTGAAAAATGGGCTCAATTTGGTTGAAGCCGACAGCCAAAAATGGGAAAGAGAGTTAATTACTACAAGAATTCACTAAATCTAAAACTCAGCACTCCATCAATTAGAAATATCATGGATAGATATGAATGCGTCCTAGGAGGTTTTGATGCCGCGATATTATCCGATCCTATGTCTTGGTGATGAATGTTATCCCAGCTCATAAGACTACAACTCTTGATGTTATATATGATCAAGGACTTAGTGATGAATGTTATCCCAACTCATAAGACTACAACTCTTGATGTTATATATGATCAAGGACTAATTGGAATTTATCATGATCGATGGGTGGACGACATAGCCCGCGGGTTTTCATTTTCGACGTCTCTCTAGTGCTCATTCATTCTCATATTCATCAAATATATGATATTATGTGCTTCTTGCTGACATATATTGTTGGCAAAGTAGTAAAAGTTCTTTCTTTGAAATAATAATCTTTTTGGATTATGATATGTGTTCTAAGGGCATCGGCAATGGTAGATTGTTATAATACCCACCAACTCATCAAAAATCGTGGAGTCCATTGCCACATACTTATTATAACAACATATCTCTTTCACCAACATTCTTTTTAACATTAATACTCATTATTTATGGGTCTCACAGTCCACTTAATCATCTTAAAATTTTTCATATTAAATACAAATGTTTTACAATATTTAAATCATTTTCTAGATGTTCCAACGGCTACTTTGCAACGGTTAGTTTTTAACGACTATTTTACAATGACAATTTTGCAAAAATGATAATAATTCAAAATCACATTAATCGAAATGAAAAATACAATAATTAAAAATTACAATTACTCGGAAATACAAAAAAAATATTAAAAAAAGTAAAAAAAATTTAAACAAAATAATAAAAAATAAAATAAAAAAGTATTAAAAAAGTAAAAAAAATAATAAAAAACAAAAAAAAATTAATAAAAAAATGGGAAGAGGAATGAACGCCTCTCTCTCCTGTGTAATGCCCACTCACAATAGAGAGAATGTGTTAAATGGGCATTATAGTATCCATTTAACACCCCAATGTGGGTGTTCTAATAGCAATAGCTTCACATTGTATCACATATTTTAAATTGCTGAAACTTGTTTGTGGTTGTTGCTCTCAGGTCGATCCTCGTAATTTTCGCAGTAATAACATTGTTCGTTGTCAACAAAATAAATTATGAAAAAATACTCTAACAGAACAAATATGCTGATTTACACTCTTTTTTTTATTTTTCATGTAAAACTTGATCGCACCACTTGGGACCATTGTACGATGTGATGGTCAATGTTCCATAATAGTTTCAACGTGCTGTTTGCGCTACTGCACTATCACTAACGTCTATAGTTTTTGTATAGTAGGAGACATGTTGTTTGACCATTGGTATTGGAGTCATGGTCCCATGTCCAATTCCAATTACTAAAAACACGAGCAAACAGTTGGCCTAGGTATTCAAAACTTAACATAGTAATTTAATTATGACTAGTTTCACATTGCGTGATTTGTTTTGGTAATAACAGATTTTGTGGGAAGTTTGAATTAATTATTGATTGCTGACTTGATGGGTTAATATATTTTTATTGGATTAACATGTGGTTAAACTATTTAATGAGTTTTTTCTCTTTGAATTTTAGATTAACTTGTGTACGGAAAATAAAATAATGAGGAAATCTATACTTACTATTAATTAAAAGTTAAATCTCCTAAAGTAACTAATTTTTGTTTTTCATCATATTTTCTCTCATAGCTTTTTTATTTAAAAAATTGATCATTTCATTTTAAAATTTAAAAAACTAGTACATTCTCAAAAAATATTTCAAGACACCACGGTCTCCTAAATTACCAAACATGCTACAAAGTTCTTCCTAATAATCCTTAAATCACTAATTAAAAAGCTTTAGGATTATATCTGCGTCAGTTGATCATTGTCCTTCGGATTACTGGTTTACGCAAATTTAATTATATCTCAAAAAAATAATTAGATTATAAAAGGAAAAACCAAATAATATATACAACACAGAAAAAGAAAAAAGAATTCAGGGGAAGCTCAGCAGCGCCGGATTTCATCCGCGAGCAGATGTTGCGACAGACCCAACCGTCAGCAATCGGCGTAGCTATCATCATCGCAAGCCCGTTTGCACCAGCCGGGAATCGAACCCGGGTCTGTACCGTGGCAGGGTACTATTCTACCACTAGACCACTGGTGCTTGTTTAATCTTTATGCTATAGACAATTTATATATAGTTTAAAATTACTTTCTAAAAATGGTTATTTAAAGAATTAGATTTCAAGATTTTTTAAGTATCTACTATTCTACTGGTTAGATTTTAATATATGTTTATATAATATTACATGATGATTAATATATTAATAAAAGAATGTCATATAAAATAAATATATTCATCTCGTGGTAAATATTATTTAATATATATTTCTAAAATATCCTTTTATATTAATAACTACTTTTTATATTAATAGTATATGTATATTCACTATTTAAAATTAATAAATTATATAATATGAAGAATTTATATAATTGATACATTTCAAAAACTCAGTCTCATTGTGAGACAATTTTATTGATCAATTTTTGAGATAGATATCGTATTTAGATTATCCATGAAAAAATATTATCATTTATGTCAAAATTATTAATTTTTATTATAAATATGGGCATTATTGACATCTCATGGATAAAGATTTATGAAACCGTTTTATTTAAAAAAATATGTAAGTTAAGTTGATTGTCACCATGATGAATCCTTGATATAGCAAAAGATAAAATTTTAAATTTTATGTTTTTGATTGAATTGTTATATAGAATATAATCCTATATAGAAGTGATTCCGCTGATAAAAATTCAATGAAACACAGCATGACAGATAAAAGTTGAGTCCGATTATGGAAAAGCTCAAATAATTTTTCGAATATTATCTCGAATGTGTATATATAACTCTTTAAAATATAATGCATCCGAATATATATATAAGCATGATTCCTAATCCAACTAAGACAATTGACTCTTAGATCGGATCAGTAAGTCAGTTTATAGCATAAAAATCTGCGTGAATCTCGACAAATTATTTGAAATCTGATGAAAATTTGATGATGAAAAAAAATAATTGTAACTATTATCGAAAATAATATGAAGAAAAGATATCGTAATTAATCGAGATAATTTGGAAAATAGCTTTTGCTCAAACTCTTAGTTCGATCGAAGTTATTTTTCTGTATTGTGATATATTACTAACTCGCAATCTACCAATACGAAACAGGAATTCCAGTTACAATCCCGTTCGCTACCTCGTAATCTGTCGGAGCCCTTATCCAGGGCCGCGAACAACTGGCTGTGCAGCCACTTTTTTCGCCTCCGGCCTTCACCTTCACAGACAGATTGATAATCCCATTCTTCTCCCCGTTGGTGTCCCTCAGCCTGTAACTCAGGAAACTCAAATAATTCTCCGGCAGGTACCCACCATCGAAATCCGTTACCGGGATATCAGCGGATCCTATGACCTTGCTGCCCGAGTGCGCCTCCACCGTGATGAAACGGACATGAGCGGGAAGCTCCATCTCCAGCTTCTGATTCCACGAAGGGTAACTCCCACCTTCCGAATCCACACCCGTTGATACGGTCTTCAGGGGGTCGGATTTCACAACGACAAACGCGTTTTTCTTCAAGGGTTTTCGTCGATTCTCGAGCAAACCTTCGGCAGATATGACGGTAACCTCGATGGCTTTTGACGTTCGTGGTTCCATGAGGATGTATGTTTCCAAGTTTTTAATCGAGAATTAGCGTTTTGTGTGTGATAAATTTGGTCATCAAATCTAAATAATAATGAACGGAGGATTATGGGTGTTTTTATATAGAGATTTTGAAGGAAGGCAACAGGAAAAAAGGTGGAAGGTGGCGGCGCGTGATAGATAAATAAAGATACGGGGGAACTTCTTCCATAAAAAAGAAATAATTTTGATAATCTCTACAAAAATATTAAACCTAAACTCCGAGTAACAGACTAAGAGTGGAGTAGATCTTCTGTGAGACAGATCGACTCGTTATATATATAATAAAAAATAATATTTTTTATATAAAAAATAATATTTTCATGAGTTGAGTTGAGTTAGAGATTCGTCTTATAAAATTAATTCGTAAGACAATATCACAAAAAATTTTGTGCTAAAGAGTGTACATCGAAAGTTTGATTTAGTTTATAATTGTCATCATAATTGTCAATATTTATCTATATATCTTCTTCTTCTATTATAATCTATATTATTAAAGTTAGTCTCTTTTATTAATCTATTTTCAATTGACGAAGTTTTATTTGATTTTATGGAAACACAAAAAATTCTTATGAAACTGCATTATAAGTTTTAAATTTGTGAGACGAATATGCTATCCGACTTATAAAAAATATCATTATTATGTCAAAATTATTATTTTTAACTCTAAGTATGAACCGAGTCGACCCGTCTTAAAGATATAAATATGTGAGATCGTATCTCATGAGACCTGCTAATGAAAATACATTTAAATTCTCATTTTCTTTTAAAAATCTCTCAAATTTATCTCTGATAATATCTTATCATTTTTTCATGACGGTTTATAAACTACATACATTTAATCAATATCATCTTATTTCTTGAATTTAAAAAAAAAATCAGAAATATTCCCCCTATTAGTTACCTACGGTTCAGATATCGCAATCGTCGGAGACAAATGACGATTTGTTAAACAAATATGAGAATTCAATGTTGGCGTGTTATTGGTGCATGCATCATTAAATTTTGCTGAGTCTTTTTGACCTAGTTTCCCTGATTTTTATATATTCATCAAACAATGGACATTGAATGCAGAATATTTCTTTCTATGTAACCTCGATGGATTCTCTCCCCCTTCTCAAAATTGATTTAACTCTTTTATAACACAGTCTCACCAATTTTTTTCATAAAACAAATTAAATTAACTCATATTTAAAATGAAAAGTAACACTTTTAGCATAATAAATAATGGTTTTTGCATTAAGCGAATCGAGTTAGAGATCCATCTCACAAAATTGATTCATAAGACCATCTCACGAGAGTTTTTATGCTAAAAATTAAATATCTATTTTTTCGGGAGGAAAAAACATCTTTATGAATTGGTATACCTAACCAAGAATCTTCCCTATTCCAAATTAAATATATATACCATAACATATATTGTCCAAACTAGGGATGGCAATGAGTAGGATATGGGTCGGATTTCATACATCCATCCTCATACCCATTTATTAAATTCATCCCCATATCCATCCCCATACCCATCGGGTATTGAATTTCATCCTCATCCCCATACCCATCGGATTATCGGATACTCATACCCTACCCAAATACCCAATNTTTTTTTAAAAAATTCGATAATTAGCGACGGATTTTCAAAAACCGTCGCTGAACGCGGGCCCCACACACGTGATGAATATTGATTTAAATTTCAAATTTGCATGTTTTAAAAAAAATTCGAATATAAAGAAACACTATATATTTAAAGTTTGTGAATATATAGTGACGGTTTGTGAATATATTTAATTTAAAGTAAGAGTAAGATGAATGAGTGGACAGCGGGACCTACAAATAATGAGTGTGAATGTTAAAATGAATGTGAGAGAATAGATGTGTTAATGTAATGTATATGTGGCATGTGGACCCTACGGTTTTTGATGAGGTGGTGGGTGGATGCTCTTATATACATATATATAATGAAGTTTTATATATTTTCATCGTTTTCTTTAATTTTCAAATTTATGATTATATGTATTGAAAACTCCGAAAATCAGTGGATTGATTGGCGAATCTTTAATATAAATAAATATATATATATAATTACTATATATATACATATATATATATATATATATATATATAAATTTAAACGGGTATTCGGGTCGGGTGTGGGTCGGATTATATCAAACCTGCCTCCATACCCGAACCCGAAAATCCCCATACCCGATTACCCAATTATTTAATTGGGTCTAAAAATCTCTCCATACCCTCTTCTATTCGGGTCGGGTATCGGATCCTACAACGAGTTCGGAGGAAATTGTCATCCCTAGTCCAAACCCGAATGAAAACATAATTGACTAGAAAAGCCAAAGGTAAGCTAAGGTATGTTGTGAAATTGGAAGGCAAAGTCTAGGGAAGCGACAATGGCAATGCCAAGTCCTAGAGTTTGAATGTGCATGTACAAGAAAATTGAGAACTTTACGTTTGGTTTTACATCTATTAAATAATATTTTATACATTTCTAACAGAACCTCGAAAATTTGGCTCATATATTATATATAATTTATATGTATATATATCGAAATTGAGGGCAAGTAATCAATTTGACTGCGCTACATGGAACTCAGGTAACCAAAGGAAAATTAAGTTTAAATGAGCTCCATTATTATATAAGATTTAGGTGTCATGATCGTATAAGAATTTTTTTTATTTTTTTATGGTGTATTATATGTAATATTGATTAAAAGACAACCTGAGTAAATTTATTTTAAACAAATTATAAATGAGTAGGTCTCTTGTGAGACGGTCTCAAAAATCTTCATCTGTGAGACGGGTCAACCCTATCAATATTTACAATAAAAAGTAATACTCTTAGCATAAAAAGTAATATTTTTTATGGATAACTCAAATAAGAGATCTGTCTCACAAACTACGACCCGTAAGACCGTCTCACACAAATTTTTGTCATTATAAATTTGTATGTCAAGTCAAGTCAAGTTGTTTAAAGAATTATAAGTAAATAAGAAGTTTAAATATTTGGATAAAATAAGTATTTTATGATTTGTGTCATTCGATCTGATTTATAATTATAATAAAAAATAAAATTTTATAATAAAAAAATTATAAATATAATTGTAACGACGACGTTTAACGTTTTCTGATCATTCCATCCATTGCAGCTCCTCCCCGCCCGCACTCCACCACCTTCCTACAAAATGGCTTCTTCACCGCCTTCTCATCTTCGCCCAGTGGCAGAGCCACATTATATGAAGTTCGGTGGTCTAATTCTTTTTTACAAAATTTATATAAATTTTGAATTAATTTGATATTAACGCGAATAGATCTAGAACCATATTTCCGGTTCTACCGCTGTCTTGCCTCGGCCACCCTCCTCCACATTCATTCAGCCGGAACCATACCCGTACTTCCCGGTTCAAGTGTGCATCTGGGCAAACTGGGTTCTTCACAAAACTTGGGCGGTTGATACAAGAGAAAGCTAAGAGTGACGTGGAGAAAACGAGGGATAATTTGGCTGTCATCGACGAGCTTTTGCTTTACTGGAAGCTATCTGATACTGACCGGTTTCTGGCTGAGCTGGAAGAGGTTCGATCTTTCCATTTTCTGTTGTAATTTTGTTGCCAAATAATGCGTGAAGCTTTCTTGCTCGGATTCACGTCTTTAATTTCTTGCTTTGGCATTAAAGAATTGTCTGTTTACCTGGGACTGTTCGATGCTGATAATTTCACCAACTACAATTCTTCTGTATGCGGAGTTCGGATACTCATTTTATTATGCGATTGATACTGATTTAGAACTATTGATGATATGAATTCAAGTTGCTTGTAGTTGTATATTTTTGGATCAGTTTTATATTTCTTTTTCCATTTACTGTTAGGCATTGTTAGTGGCTGATTTCGGTCCAAGGATTACCATAAAGATCGTGGAGAGCTTGAGGGATGATACATACGCAGGAAATCTCAAATCTGGGAGTGAAATTAAAGTAATTATTCTGATGCTTATCTCATGTAATAGCTTTGTTTTAGCAAGATTCTCTTCATATACTTCAAGTATTATCTGACAGTTCAAGTATTTAATTATAGGATGCTTTAAAGAGGAGTATATTTAATTTGTTAACTGCAAAGAAACTTAAAACCGAGCTCCGGCTTGGTTTCAGGTCAGAACTGGTTCAATGAAACATTGTCTGTTGGCTTGTTTTGGCGTTCCATATGGGTCACTGACTAAACTTTAATCACTAGAAAACCGGCTGTGATCATGGTGGTTGGTATCAATGGAGGTGGGAAGACTGCATCTCTAGGTAATCCTATCAAATTGATACTGGAATATATTTTTAAAGTTTTAACATCTTTGGGACGTTAAGGATGAATGGATGATGGCTTTTTTGCTTGCTTTTGGAAAAAGTTTTATTTGTACTTTTCACGTCCATGAAGTGAAGTTATTATAAGCAGAATCTTTATTCTATAATCTTCTTGTTAGTTGAATTGGTCTGTAACTCATGGTTCAATCTTGTTCGAAACAAAAAATATTTTCATGAAACAGAGTTAAAATTAGTAAAAATTGAATTATGATGTATCTTTGGTACCATTGGTATGATTATATTGTCATTTAGAAAGCTGTAATTACATGAAATATTTCCTAACAAAGTTGTTCTAAGATTATTTCATTGTGTTGCAATTGTATTCTAAATTAAGAGAGATTAGTAGGAGTTTTTAATATTCTCGCATTGTGTATTAGATATAGGACTTATGATCGAATCAATTAAATACTATCTATATGTTTTTTTTAAAAAAATAAATTAAATACTATATTTTGTTGCATGCTATCTTCACTATATCTTCAATAATTTTTAAAATCCAACAGATGTTAGCGTGCCAGAATAATTTTAATAGAACATCAAAATGCAATTATCGCATTTGTTTTTTAGATTTCCTGGATTTATAGATTTTTTTTTAAGTCGTAAGATTGAAAAATATGTGGTGCACTGTGCAGGAAATTTTCCCAACAGATTGAAGAAAGAAGGGACCAAGGTGAGGTGTCTTTCCATCCCGTCCTGTCTTGTTTTTTTGGGGGGTTAAATTAGTGTTTCAAGATTAATCTTAATGAAACAGGGTTGGACTTTCATTTAGTTTAAGCTTTCAGAGAATGTAGTCCAGATGCTTTTATTTCACTTTTCATCACTTTACTTGTGGGTACCGGGGAGTTGTTCCTGCTCCCGCGGAAGAACACAAATTCATTAGCACTCTTACTCCATGGAAATTAGACGTTTATTCTGTCATATACCCAACCCTGGCCTAAAAGTAAGTTGTTTCTCATTTCTATCTGGCATACTTTTAAAATTTTGCTAGGTGTTTTTGGCAGCGAAGATACGTTTAGAGCGGCTGAAACTGATCAACTGGAGATATGGGCAGAAAGAACGGGTTGTGAGATTGTTGTTGCTGAAAAAGAAAATGTAAAGGCGTCATCAGGTAGAATATGTGGCTTCCGTTGTTACACAAGTGTTAAAAATGTCGTAAACATTTCCCAACTTGTGATTTTGAAGTTTTTCCCATGTAGTGTTCTCTCACAAGCCGTAAAAAAGGGGAGAGAGCAAGGTTTTGATGTTGTTCTGTGCGACACATCTGGACGTAAGTTTGATACAGTCATGTTTTGGCTTTATGTTTTACAATTTTGTTGCTAATTAACAATTTTTCCTTCCCGCATTCTTATCATAATACAGGTTTGCACGCTAACTATGGCCTTATGGAAGAATTGGTAGCTTGCAAGAAAGCTGTTGGGAAAGCTGTCTCTGGCGCGCCCAATGTCAGTATTCTCGAATTTCTGCTGATTTTTATTGTATGGCTCGATGGCTGGTGGTGGGATGTTGAACTTCTAGCCAATATTTATGTAAATTATTTCACAATTTGCAGGAAATTCTGCATGCTTCCGCAAGAAAGAGAATTCAATGATGTAATATATCCTATCCATGGTTGTCAACACTGTTTCGACATTTTAATTTTAAATGACCCCCTTTACCCCAAAGTATTTTAAATGTAAATTATTTCACAATGTATACGGGACACCATATCTATATTCTACCTGCAGGTTAGTGTAGTTGATGAGCTGGGAATTCCTGTGAAGTTTGTTGGTGTCGGCGAAAAATTAGACGATCTCCAACCCTTTGATCTAGAGGTGTTCGTTAATGCAATCTTTCCTTGAAATGGTAAGTTCTACATCATATCTGTACACAACACGAGGATGCGTTGCTCGTAACTTTGTTCTTTGATCCAGTCAACTTCTGTGTTATCTGCCAGAACCTCGTTGTAGTTATTTTTCGTGCTGCCAAAGGATGGATTATTGATTGATATTCATGACTGAGGGATGGACAAGGAACTCTGAGGAGTTTTCTTCACTCGGGAAGGTGGATTTGATCTATCCACTCTCAGTGCGACTAGGCTCGACACACGTTTTCCTTGATGCCTGATTTCACACAAATGTCAGAAAGTTTACTTCTTCGAAATAAACTCAAGAGTATTTTATGGGGTGATCGGATTACCAAGATTGTGATCGGTTGAATGTATTTCCGGTAGCCTGAAATTTGTCGTGTACTGTATTTGATAGAAATAGTAAGAATTGCTTTATGCTTCTGCCTCTGGAAAATCATTTTATAAGAAGCATATATTAGAAAGCTACAAAATTCTGATTAGAATACATATAAAGGTGTTCGATATTTGGAAGAAGACGTGTTTTATTACACTCAAAATGATTAAAATTGGGCCGATGTCTCAACGATCTTGACATCTTAGGTTTAAGATTATCTCAATACTTAATTGTAATAAAATTCTCTGGCCTAAAAAAATAACTTAAACTGATTAATAAATAATAATAATAAGTATCTAAATGAGCCGGGGAATTAGGAGTATATGCGCAATATTTAATAAATGAATTGGGTGAAAAGTCAAAATAGAAGGAGAAAAATATGGATTGTATGATAAAAAAAGGCAATTCGTGTGTGATTTCTTCAACAATCGTTACCCCTTGCGTTATGATGTACGAGTAGCTTATATAAGAAACTAAAAAGACTCGTCATCCTGAAATTCTATGTGAAATCAATCGTTACAAATTCAGGTTCTTTGCAATTTAGACTTCAAATTTCTTCAGGGCACGTGAGCATTCTGAAACTGAGATGTTTGTTTTTGCAAATATCAACCGCACATATATCACTTTGTTATAACTCATAAACTTGAAACGGGTGTGTTATAAAATGTAGCACGAGTCATGAACGCCAGACGTCCGGATTCCTTCAGCCGGAAGTTAACTGCTACCACAGTCAGGTTCCTCCCACTCCTCACCACAGATCCATCAACCGCTACTTCGGCCTGTGATGAAAATCCCGGGTCAAAAAATTCTTAAGGGACTAAGGGCTGCAACAAATGGCAGGTAAACTGAGGGATAACATGAAGTTTAAACCGAGTGTTGTAAAAATTTCAGTATGATCAACGGGATACATCAAGTAGAAAAAATAGTCTGATGGTAAATTTTCCAAAAATTTTGAAGATCATAGTAAGCGAGTTTTTACTGATTTCTACGACTGATAGTACGATAATGTGGAGACTACTTCCTTTTTCCTAAATGTCAGATGAATGTGAAATAATGTGCCTAAGGTAAAAGAACCATGGCATTGCAATATCAGGATGGATTTCCTATAACAAATTATCGGGTATATTTTATGACCGAATGCATGTCAAATACAATAAATACTATAGTCTTCAGTAGTTTTGCAACTCACATGTTTCCAAATGCTTAGCAGCTCAAATGCCCACATGGGACAGTGGGGGTAACATTACTTTATATACACTACAACATTTAAACAAATGTGATGCATTTGCATACTCTAATCATGAAAACGAAGCGGTCAGGACAGTTGCAACAACATGAGGTAGTAGAATCTTAAGGTGGTGCTACGAACTGTAATTTGAGTATGATTCAACAAATCCATGTTTATTATTCTCTTACATCATTTTCCTAAAATGTACTTATTGTCAGCCACAAATTTGGCATAGGATTATTAATTAATCCGTTAGTGAATAAAATAAATTTTCAGAGAAAGAACAAAGACTCACATTGCGTGGAGCAGCATAGAGATAAGAAATACTAAGTTCTCCAAGGAATATATCTTTATCTTTTCCAACAACTGTTCTAGCACAAGCAATTGCAACTCTCTCAGCCACAGCTCCAACTGCTCCTCCATGCATTCCGCCATAAGCATTCTGTACTTCAAATAAACCAAACAATCCATCATTAGCTGCAGCAAAAAAAATGGTTGCCCCATTGTAGAATCTATGCTATATGTTAAGCAAGAACATCTTAGAAATGCCTATTTAATGAGTCAGAAATTAAATGTGAACTTACTAAAATAATCCAACTTTTTCTCAAGAAACTGTTCAAATTCTGATTTATCAGATCAGGTTATCAATAGAATTGGCAATGATGGAGGCTGAATCAAACATCTGGCGGCACAAATACAATGTGTGCTATGAACCTGGTTACAAAAATAACTGAAGCAATGGAGGCTGAATCAAACATCTGGTAGCACAAATACAATGTGTGCCATGAACCTGGTTACAAAAATAAATGAAGCAAGAGAAGAAACTAAGATCAAATTATCTGGAAACAGTTACTCTATGTCCAAGAGCAGTTGGTCTGTCATCCTTAGAGGCTTAGACGATAGAATATAAATGTTTCAAATTCTTGTTGTTTTTTGTAAATGAAAGTCTTGGTTTCTCAAACACAGGTAGTACTTAGTAGTCTCAGCTTCGAGTTTCTTCGCAATCAATATTTATGAACATGAGACCATAGAATTTCTGCATAACATGAGAGCCATGCTTTCTGCAAAATTTCTCGCCTACACGTTTATCATCTTGATCAGCATATAATTACAAGAAACACAAAAAACTATGTCTGGATAAATAAAATAAAATATGATCATTAATCAATCAAGAAAATGTTATTTGCGTCTGATGCATAATAATACCATAAAACATATATGTATACTATCTGATAAACCAGCATTTAGCATTCCTCCGTAATTCTCCAACTCATTCTATTGAATGTCCTAAAAACCCACAAAATTCCCACCACAAATTTCAGATAGTTTTCCTATACTCAAGCGAAAAGCTAAGCAACCATTTCAAACCCCAGCTAAAATTTCAAGATTCCATCAAAAAAATTCAGCGAAAAATCCACAATCAACAAAGAAAGCAGCAAATGGGTACCAAGATCGCAGGTTTGACAGTAAACAAACAAGATAATTTGCCACGTTCGACGGAGACGACTTTAAGAGCCCCTCCTACAAGGTTGGAGAACGAATCCTTCACGTCGTGTTCTGGTTTAATGGTCGTACCTACTCCCACTTTGCTGAGAAAATCAAGGGTTATTTCACGACGTTCTGGAGTGATTTCTTCGCAAATCGGGTCAACACTAGGCGCGTCGGGGCTCAGGGTGGGAGCTTCTTTAGTGATTGCCATGGTTACTACTACTCTTCCCCCTCAGTCAGCTGTCAGCCAGGCAGAAGGTCCAACCAAAGGAGAGAGATTTTAATTGATTCAACGGCCATAAATTTGTTTCAATCAAAATCCAGTACCAGCAATATTTTTTGTGAATTGGTAATTGATAAACCGTAGCTTTTTATTGTTTGGTATCCAAAGTTTTTTGATTAAAATATTGTTTTTTTAAGTTGGATTTTAAAAGTGTTTTTTTAAGTAAAAATTGTGTTAATATTGTGTTTGGATGAATAGATAAAAAGTACTTTTTAAATTAATAAATGTGTTTGGATACATATCATTAAAGTGCTTTTTTAACTCATTAATTTTGATATATATTTTATAACGGATTTCTAAACAAGTGTGATGTATAAATATAAATAATTAAATCCATACCAAAACAATAAAATATTGAAATCTTAAAAACCATAAAAACAATTGTTAATAACAATGGTTAATGTTTATATTATAATTTAATTTATTTAAATAAAAACTAATAGTTCAATGTCGACCTTGTATTGGCAGTGAATTTCTTATGTCATCTCTCAATTCTTTCATTTCCGTAATATTTTCTTGTGTTGGCTCTTGCCATCTCGTACATCTGTCATGGACATAAACATTTTCACCATCTTGCTCGATTTCTTGTAAATCATCAATATTTTCGAGTTGTTCAACAATATCTCCGGCCGCATCGTATCGCCTTATGAAATTGTGTAAAGCAAAACATGCCACTATAATTTTAAATTGAGTATCTAGACAAAATGTGGGCATATTTTGTAATACCTTCCATCGTGCTTTGCACACTCCAAATGTTCTTTCAATAACCGTCCTTAAACTGGAATGATGATAATTAAATACTTCATTTTTTGATCTGAACTTTGGAGCCAATCGAAATCGAGGTAAATGATATCTAGTATCTTTATACGGTCCCATAAAGCCTTTGAAAGTAGGATAACCTGCATCAACTAAATTAGATTTACCTGCAAAAAATAAGAGTTAAAGTGTAAATATTTATCTAACAATTATTTAAAAAAAACATATAAGATATATTAATAGAATCTCATTTATTTTTGAATTGTTTTTTATTCAAAGAAAGTCCCGTTCTCTCATGAAATTTTGAAACTAAATTTGTGTACCCTGTTTTGTTTAAATGTTTGGTAGGCTTATTGCCGGATTCAATTTCTTCCTCAGAAATTTTTAAAAATATTTCGGTATTCTGATCAGTCCAATCCGCCTTATTATTCCCATCAGCAACAAACCCAGGTTCAACAGTCTCAATCGTATATCTAGGTAACTAACTTGGATTTGATAATCCTCGTTTAGGAGCTAACTTCGAATACATTCTATATTCAAAAAATAAAACATAAAAAAAACAATAGATTATCTAATTCACAATATCATAAATGAAAAAGTAATACAAACAAGGAGTAAATAATATTACAGTAATATTATGGTATATAACATATTTTAATTAATATAATATTATATACGTAATACACAAGAATTGATTAATATTATATACGTAGTTGCAAAAAAAATAGAATAAGCAAATACTTTCCCCTTCCTGACTTCCTGGATTTATCGGATCATTGACCGAATTGTAACATAATTATCTAATTCACAATACTTAATACAGACGTAAATGAATAGAGAGTGTAGATTCCGCAGCAAAAAGAAAGCAGAAAAAAATGAACGAACAAAAACCTCGACGGAAAAAAAAAATTGTACCTTGTAGAAGAATGTAGAAAAGATTGAGAACAGGCTACATGTGGATGTTGTTTTTTAAGTTATTAAAAAAACTAGTGAAAAAAGCTCTAAAATAGGGCTTTTAAAAAAGTTCTCATTTCAACTTAAATAAGTGCTTTTTTAAGCACTAGAAGCCCAACCAAACAAGTTAAAAATTAAAAAAGCACTTTTTTAATTGTAGCTTCTTATACCAGGCTCATAGTCAACATTTGTGTTCTTGTATTATTTAGATACAAATATTTAATATAAATTTCAACAATCAAATAATTAAATCAGACCCAATTAATTTATGACCCCTTCTCAATGCTCAAATTCACCGATCTATTACTCTTTCGAGGAACTCTGTTTTCCTCGTATCTTCTTTTTATCGGATAAAAAAATAAGTCCAATGAGCAGGTGGAAGTAAGTTTTCAGTTTTAGCCTAATTTTCCTAGAATGTTCGCTTGTAATTTCTACAGCAACTGGCCTATATTGGCATGGTGTGGCATTATTGCAAACTCTTGAGCCTTTATGAAAATTCTAACTGGAGTAATTTCTAGCTGTCCATTTTATAGTTTATCATATTATCTGATGGGAAAATATCCCACAAAGAACAGAACTAGGCAGTACTAAATAACATAGAAAAAGGTTGATTTGAAGAAAGATTACTGGACAGATGTGCTCTTGTTTATTGCTTGTTTGGTGGGGGAAAAGTGCATGCAGTTAAAAGCTCTATCTAAACAAAAGCTGAATCTTTTGAACATTGAAAAACAATTTAGAGCTTGAAACTAGAAGTAATTGTTTGGTTAATTATCACAAATTTGTATCCTTTTTAACATCATCGATTTGCAGGTTGCCTACAATCAATGTATGGATTGCATACATTTAGAATTGAAAGCATTGCACATGGCAAAGCTGCACCCGTTGATGAATTACGGGCTCAGGGAGTTCATAACCCTGGACTTCTGAGGAAGGTATCTAAAATCCGACTTTTCCCTCATATTCTTGTGTTGAATTATGAACATTATCGGTATTTTTTTATAATATCGGTTTACTATTTTTTTGGGTATTATTTTGAGTTTGAAGGTGTAGTCGTTAAATGATATGCAGGTGATCGTAACACAAGCTTCAAAGAGTATAAGAGATGGCAGAGCCTGGAATCCCAACCTTCAAATTACTGGAGGTGAAAGCATGTTTCGACTGGAATCTTTGACCTTGGGTCCAGCTGTATTGAATTCGCCATCGAAAGGATGGAAGGTATCTCATAAATTGTGTACTTTGTTCTAGAGTGCGCATCACTTGGTGACTTGGATGGTTGGTCAAGTTAATAAACTTTCTACATGATTCTCTTTTTCCTGTCAATGTTGTTTCATAGCAAGAGGCCTTAGATTCCCAATCACTAGTTTTTATAGAAACACCTATCAATCTCCATTCATCATTCTTTTTCAAAAAATTTACAACGCACGTCATTCCAAATTTTAAATTCAAATCAACTATTTAAAATGAGAACATCACAATCGTTTTTTCACTAGACTTTTATTTTTATGAATCATTATTCGACTTTACATTTTCTCAAAAATCATAGCAACGACATCTCTTTGTACTCATTATATGTAACGATCATGGGTCATTAGGCTGAACCAACATGGGCCATGCACCACTACTGGTCATGGGTAATTAGGATGGTCCAGCATGAGCCCTAGCATATACCCATGCACCGCTACTGTCTCCTTAGTTCATGTAACCTGTCTTCTTACAGCACTTGGGCTGATTATTTTGCAGACAATGAATTCTCCTCGTCATGTCTCAGTGGAACGTACCCCGAGGTGTAATAACATCTGATTTGATGCTTCACAAGCTTGACGAAGTTAGTAAGTCAGTGAGGGTAAAGATCTCTCTCTTTATATCGAACGGCTCCTTCAAAATTGAAGTATATAGCTTCAATTAATATAATATCAAAGCTAAAGCTACAAAAATTTATTTCTGAATGAGTCAATCGTGATACGTTCTTATTGGCCCTCATGTTTACTAGTCTATTATTTGCTTCTATATTTGACTTGCTTTCAGAAACCGGAGATTCTTGTTGAGAAAAACCAAGTCCAGCTGCCTACCAATTCCTGTCTTCAAAATGTCTGAGAAGTTCTCTTTCCCAGAATCACAATTCTCAATTTGTTTGATGTTTCATCTGGTTGCAGCAATTACATACTTCTTTGTGGTACATAAAGAGATTAGATTAGTGGATTTCTTACAAGAATGTATAAAGAGATTAGAATAGTTTCATTTTCTTCCAAGAATTTTGACGAGCCGTTAAAACTAAAATTTATGTTCTATCTGGAATAGTCTCGTGTGTACTGTATACATACTCTTTATGTATAGTTTGTTCACTCACGCTTTATGAAATTTTAAATTTTTATACAAATTAATGTACTAACATGTTTGACTAAAAATACCGAATTTTCGGTATACCGATGTTACCGTATCGAAAAATATCGAATTTATCGAAATTTTTGGTATACCGAAATTTTCGGTACGGTATAGTACCGATACCAAAATATTCGATACGATAACGATATGAAATTTGAAATTTTCGGTATATACTGAAATACCGAAATAATATATATAAAATAAAAAATATATAATATTTTTAAATAATAAAGTTAAATTTTTAAAAAATATAAGATATTTTTTTGGTATAAAACGATATATATCGATACCATACCAAAATAAAGAATTTAATTTCTGTTTAGACTCATAATGTTGTAATAGCCCAAATCAAAGTTCAGTGAAGCATCTCGACTCATAGTTGAGAATTTAAACTGTTGAGAATTCTTATATCTGTAGCCTAACTTTACAGCTAGTTGGAGGACTGGATGTTGAGCTTCGACTTGTTGAAAAGCTAACAGACTTCAGAATTCACAGGAGCTCAGACATTTTTTGCAAAAATAGCAGATGAAGAAGTCGCACGTGTTACGATTGAAATTTATTGGTGTTCATTGATGTCTTGGATATCCAGATACATGTTGTGATTGATGTTTATTGTCTTGATAGATTTGTTTTGTATATATTTTTCCTGATCTTTTTGACTATCTTGAAAGATTTGTTTAGTATTGGTAATCACTGACATTGGAATTACAAGATAATGGATTTTTTTACATATATGTTCGATATGACATTATTTTACCGAACCGTACCAACTTATAGTGAAAATTCGGTACGATAACGATATAATTTTTCTCATATCGGTATATTTAGTACGATATACGATATCCGAAATTTCGATACGGTATACCGTATCAACCACCTCTAAGGAGGGTTGGGGGATCGACATTATGGATAAAAAATAAAAAAATAAAAAAAATTGGGCTTTTTTTGGAAAGAAAACATAGTAGGCAAACAAATTCATCCTTGATCTAAATTGTGTTCAGAAAATTTTACTACCATAATGTCAAATCAGATCCGATAGTGAATTAACCAATTATTGTTACAAGCATTGATTTTACTACTATAGAAATAATGCATGACTATGACATTATTCATTGCATGCGTTTCATCAAACAAAGTCAATACCGAATTATTGTAAAAATTAATGAGATATTTATATAATTATTATTATTATGTATGATATGTATGCAATATATATTTTAAACTTATTTTTATATAATTTATTTTTAATATTAAAAAACAAAGACCAAAGCATTATATTTTTTATCACAATTTAGATCAATAATTAAAAACAATGTTCATTTAAAAAATTATTTAGCTACGTTGTATTATCAGGTACATTAAAACTTCTATAATTAGTACTCGATGAATTAATAATATCTTTAAAAAATTATTTTTTCTTAGTCCTGACTTGTGACAATATGCTAAATTAATACTTTCGATAAATTAATGAGATAATAATTTTTTGAAAGACACTTGTAAAACTATGATCCCTCAATATAATTAGTTAATAATTCTCTAAAACTATAAAAATAACTAGGATTTTTTTGTAAAATATGATTATGTTGTGAATTGTTTTTCGTAAAATTTAATTCTTTTGTTGTTTTATTTAAACGATAATTTTTATTTCATTAATCAATAAAAGAATATCACATATTTAATTTTTAAAATAATTTTTATATATTAATACATATATTGATAAAATATAATGATTTTTTGTAGACTTAAGTTTATGTTTACCCAATGAAAAAATATTTATTTTAAATAATAAAATTTTAATTTATCAATGAATTAATATTTCTTTCAATTAATAAAATTTTATATCCCAAACATTATTCGTATATATATAGATTTTATCTGTATTTAAGTCAATATACTGACCCTATAAAGAAGCAAAGATAATCCAAATTATATCTCACAAAAATGCCAGTATTTGCTGTGTATTGTTAAGAGAGGGTGAAGGATGAGCTTGAAGCGGGTGCTTGTCGTCGGAGGCACGGGCTACTTAGGACAGCACCTTCAGCAATCACTAGCCATCTCTTACGAAGCCCATCCTCCATTTTCGCTTGCTTTCTTTTTACCAAGAGGAACCATTGAATTAGCATTGATTGAGGTTCGGGGTTCCATTTATTATTCTTTATTCCATACCGACACGAATTTTCCTGTTCATCTTAGAAAAACCTTACTTCTGTAGTGAATGAAAGATGAACCAAGGTTTACATTTATTCATTGACTAATGTTAGCTTATATATGTCCTTAAAAAAAAATTCAAGCTAAGCTATAGAAACCAAATGTCTGAAAAGTTCAAGCTATTGGGGTTTGTTGCCGAAGATGTACTTTCTCTTCATCTTTGGGATGTTAGTCGAGATAACTTGTGTTCAAAGACGAGGATTAGGGACACTTGGACTACCTTTTTTATATGATCTTGTGAATAGGCAAAGGTTGCTTCTTTCAAGATATCTATTGTGCAACAACTTTTCATGTTCCGAATTGTTGTGCCTAAGTTGGTTGCTGCTCCTTATTCTCCATAGTCTGTTTCGACACAATCTTATAACTCATTATGCTTTAGCAGAGCGTAAGGTCCAGATCGGATTTCACTGAGTACAAATGGCCAAGGCTGTTGCAAACATCAGAGGCTATAATACCTCATTGATTAATCAAGTATCTGCATCCTTGGGATGTTTCTCAAAAGACGATATTCATGCTTCGTCTTAAATACATTCACCATCGTGTTAATATGACCTTTAGTCCCAACTAGTTGTAATCAGCTACATGGACGTGCTCTGCTTGTAAGTCTTGGTTAAACTAAATCACTTAAACCGTGGTTCATTATTCCGTTGCAGCACTGAGCCAGAGAATGTTTTAACCTTGTGGTATTTACTTTGTCATGTCTTCCATTTGTTTAAAGAACTCTAAACAAGTGATATATTGAATAAAAAACACGAGGCCTGACATAACCTGCAGACATCGTTAGGATCATGCATCAACTTCATTTATCTAAGCCAAACTTAGATCTTGAGAAACCAAATGATCGAGCCAATTAGTTAGACGTGAATCTTAGTCTCTGCCTAATTTGTCTCACATTACATATTCGCGTTGTCACTTGTGACAAGTTCTTTCGAAATCATATATCTTAGGTTGATCGCGGCGTCAAGTCCCCAGCCGATATTTCCATGCATGGATGTAACTAAGCTGATCATTCGGACTCTGGGGTGTCAACTCCAACTTCATACACTGAAGTAGTAACTTTAACCTTATATGCTATTCCTTGGTCGCAGCATTGCCCATAATTTTTGGGTTTACGAGGAAGATCTTTATTGTATTTTTTGTGTGTATGAATATTTCATTTCTATTTCTGAAAATAAACATTCTTTTAAATAGAACTAGAAAATACGTTATTGTTCGAAAATCTGCTCAAAAAAAGTTTTGTTTTTTTAGAAATGATCAATAGGGATATTATTGAGTAAGTTGGATTAATAATATGTATTATAATTTCAGTCAAGTAGAATCAGTAATTTTATTATAAATGATATCGTTAATAGAAACAGAATCAAACAGTACGTTAAAATAATAAAGTTAACAATAAAATGATAGCTTTTATTATTATAGTAGTATAATGAAAAATAAAGTTCTAAAATTATTATTATAAATAATATTATTAAAATTATTTATGATGTATTTTTGTTATATATATAGAATCAATTAGTCGTGAGTTCACAACTAATGTGATTTGAGATAACATTTATCTTTTATACGAGTTTACGTTAGTAATCTCATTCTCTGCATCAATCCATTGATCACAAGAACGTCAGAATTCAAGTTTGATTGCACATATCGGATCATGACAAGAGCATCTAACAGCATCGTCTCATGCTCCACTATGTATCAGTGATAGTGCATGCAAAAACTAATAGATTATGATTATCGTATAATACAGTCTCTTTAACTTATATATTTCGATCGAATATGCAAACATTGATATATCAAGAGTTGAGATTCGATAAAGATGACATATGTTTAAGTAATAATAATGGCACTGTGTGTGCAATTAACATTTTTTCTTAAAGCACAATTCATACTCTGGCTAGAATATGCCTTGCACTATTAACTCATCAGATCGCATGATATCCACACCATATGTGAGCGGTGAATCCCTGACTACAATGCATGGACTCCTATATATGTCGAAATTACACCCAATCTCGACACTTGGTGACCTACATGGAGTCGATAAACGAATCAAAGTACAGTGCTAGTACCTAGAGCCTTCATATTGTCCCGAATCAAAGAACTAATGGTGTACGATCATAAACACGGATTTAGCAACTCGACAAGTGATAACCGCTTGAAAAGTCCAATAGAAGGTTGTTCAATGATTCATCATATTATCACTCATCTCTATATTTTGACATCTCCATGTCTACTAATGAAACGTGGTACACCACATCACTGATAAAAGTTTCAAATCCGAGCGATATTTATCCTTATTTTAGACAGTTGAATCAACTAGAAAGACATTTAGAATATACAGTAACTTATAAGTGAATTTCATGATCATCATATGTACAACCTCATAGTACCATAGTATATTCAAGGTCTTTATCTATGCAGTTTGTATAAATATACAGATAATAAAACTAAGATTACACTAATTTTCAACATTAGCTAGATATCAGAAAAATAATTTCTAGAAGAACGGTAAAAAAATAATTTTTTTTATGTCAAAGAATGGTCATTATTTGCATCCGATTTGGCATATATCGCATGTATGGACAAAAGTGTCGGTACGTTTCACTTTATCATCATGTCATAAGCACCACAAACTTTCGAATGATATATGTGAACCCCCCCCCCCCCCCCCCCCCCCCCCNTCAATGACATCTTCTCTCTGCTTCTTCATGAAGAATAGTCATACACGCAGTTGTACATGCCGAGAATATCAAAGAAATAATTCGTCAAGGATCGTGTTGTTTTGAAGAGTACAGATATCGCGTGTTGCCTTGAATGTTGGGAACATCTGCAGACAACATCTGTGAAGAAGTTGGCTGAAGATTGTTTTCGTGGATTCTCCTTTTGGCATCACGTTTTGGCTTTCTTGTTTTAGTTTTATTTTGATAAATTGTTTTTAGAAAGCGTTTGTTTTCTCAACTTGTTGAGAAAATTGATTTTTGTTATAATCACTAGTGATAGGTTTTTGTGTAAACATTGTGGTTTTCTAGTGATTAATTTTTACTATAAAGCACCGCAGAAGTATAAAGTATTTATACTTGTGCATATTTAGTCTTGTCCGTTTATTTATTTAAAATCGATTTGTGTTAGAAAAGTTAATATTCCGCTGCATGTTGTCCAAGATGTTGTAATATCTGGCACAACACCTAATTCTGATAAAACACAAATTTGCTATTTTAATTGCCGTTTACGTATTTATTCATAACTGTCAAACAACATATTCCTTACAAGTGGTATCAGAGCCTATTCTTGATATACTAAGTGCTGATTCTGATTTTTGTATTTGTTTGACAGAAATATATTCAAATGGACACATCACTTGCCAATGCAGTACTTCGACCACCAGTCCTCGATGGAACTAACTACAGCTTATGGAAGGTAAAAATAAGGTACTACATAAAATCCATAGATGAACGAGCATGGCAATGTGTCATCAATGGATGGACTCCACCCAAGAAGGAAGACGAAGACGGAGACAGCCTGACAAAACCAGAAAGTGACTGGACTGCTGATGAAACACAAAGTTCGAATCACAACTCAAAAGCATTGAATGCGATCTTCTCTTCTGTGGACATGAACATGTTCACCTTGATGCAACACCCACGGGTTCCAACTTACAAATCATCCCCGCTGCTCTTACGTCGGAGCCCCTGGAGATTATTGCACCAGGTGAGCCTGGAAATGAACTGGACATTGATAACCCACCTATCATCAGGGTTTTCGATCCACCCTCTCCTCCAAAAAGACGCTCAAAAAGGCAGGCCGGATATAACCCTGATCTCACACCAGGCAAATGATTTCGCTATAAGGGACAACCCTCCACTCGCCCTTCACTCATTGATCCGGCAGAGACGTTGGGAGATGATTCAAATGACGAAGACTACGAGTTAGTTGCTCGCAAAAAGCCCGCACCACGGGTTGCCACCAAGCCTTCCTCGTCATCCAGAAGACTCGTACCCCCCTGTTCATGCCACACAGGATGCACCTAAGGAACAGTCCTCGTCTGATGAGGATGAAGTATCTTTGGCCCAGGTGTTGGCTGATTTGAAAAAGGCCAAAAAGATTGCCCCTGCCTCTCCTGCACATGTCTCTCCAATCCAGCATGTGTCTGAGAAGAAGACTGAAGCTACCACCACCCTATCTGACAGTGAAGACTCTGGTACACACTCTCATCACTCAGCGGGAGCCCCTGATGAGGACATCACCTCTGATGCTACAAGAGCTGAAGATGCACCTGCTGCTACAAATGTTGTGTTGGATTTTGAGGACACCTCAGACGACACTGACCTCAGTGACTATGATCTAGACAGCAGCTTCAATACCAAGTTTTATACTGAGACATCATTCTCCAACTGGGATCTTTACACCAACCGGGGATTTATTGAAGAACGCAGTGCTGATATGGAAGCCTTCTCTCGAAACAATCTGATAGATTTTCTCCAGTCTCGCAGACTGTTCTCCACCATCTCCTCTGTACAGCCTTATTGCCCCAAAAGTTGTGCTTGAATTCTATGGCAACCTCTCGTCGGGTGTTGGTAATGCGAGCTCGGCGAAGTTTGGTCAAGTGTTTGTACGCAACAGGATGTATAATTTCGACCCTCATGTCATCAATACTTATTCCAGTACACCTGAAATTGTTGTAGGTCCACAACCGGATCTTGATGAGGTAATCTATGTCCTAACTGGTGGCGTGCTTAGCAAATTCCCTGCTCATCCACATAAGGTCTCCGTTTCAAATCTCACGTCCCTATACTCAGTGCTGCACAAGATTGCCATCCGAAACTGGACACCAACCACCAACGCTACGGTGGTCACTAAGTCCCAGGCACTGACTCTGTTTGCCATTGGCAACTGCACTTTGGACCTTGGGCGTCTCATCTTTTATACTGTCATACAGTATGCGAATGGAGGATTGAAGTCATCCAAGTTACCGTTTCCCAGTTTGATCTATGAGATACTGGTATCCCAGGGATTTGTTCGAGATGTGAGTGAGGGACTGTCTGAATCCAGTGAAACAATCAAAATTGCCCCTGCCTTCTTCAAAGGAAACCGCAAGATTGACCTTCCTTGGATAGACCCTACCACAACACCTCCTGCTTCTGGACCTTCTCAAGGTTCCACCTCTCATACACCAACTGCTGATTTTGTGAAGATTCCTGTAGCTGGAATTCAGGCTCATCTCGACCATACTATTAAAAAGATATCCCAGCTTAAGGCAGACTTGGCATATTATGAGGATTTGGCTGCTGACCTCGGGTTTCTCTTGGAAGTAAGTGTCTTTCCCGGACAAAAAAGGGGAGATGCTCAAACGGGTGCTGGTCCGTCAGGGACTAAGGATGATGATGAGGAAGAGGACAGTAGTGATGAAGATGATGATGTGTAGATTTTTTGGTTGTTTCTGTTTGTGTTCTTATTTTTCTAATATCTCGGTCTAGGTTGTTATCTCTCCTCAGATGTAGTCGTCTTATAAACTGTTAATGAAACTGTTGCAGGTGTTGTCTCGAATGTTGTCAACATTACTAACAACACTCTTACTAACAGCATTTTATTTAGGGGGAGAAAAGTTTACTAACTCAGGGGGAGTGTATTTGAGCGAAATCAAGGATAAAAGGGTTTGATCTCATTTTTGTCCAAGAAAAGCAAAAAAGAGGAGATTGAAGGGAAATAATATTCTCGACTTTAATTATTATAATTCCCTAGATCTTTATTTTTTCTCTAAAATTATTTTTCCTTGTTGATTTGATTGAGTAGATTATTTTATGTGATTTTGTCTTTCTTAGATAAGGAGATAATCATTCAAAAGTAGTCTAGATATGTTATTTATTAGAATGATTTATAGAGATATGATATCAACGGTTAAATAGAGTTTATTTCTAATAAAACTCTTACTTTCCTTATGTTATAGGTTTCTTTGTGGAGATAAAGTTTACATCTATAAATAAGAGATCAAATACATCTTCTCTCGGCTTCTTCATGAAGAATAGTCATACACGCACTTGTGCATGCCGAGAATATCAAAGAAATAATTCGTCAAGGATCGTATTGTTTTGAAGAGTGCAGATATCGCGTGTTGCCTTGAATGTTGGGAACATCTGCAGACAACATCTGTGAAGAAGTTGGCTGAAGATTGTTTTCGTGGTTTCTCCTTTTGGCATCACGTTTTGGCTTTCTTGTTTTAGTTTTTATTTTGATTACTTGTTTTTAGTAAGCATTTGTTTTCTCAACTTGTTGAGAAAATTGATTTTTGTTATAATCACTAGTGATAGGTTTTTGTGTAAACATTGTGGTTTTCTAGTGATTAATTTTTGCCATAAGGCACCGCACAAGTATTTATACCTGTGCATATTTAATCTTGTCTGTTTATTTATTTAAAGTCGATTTGTGTTAGAAAAGTTAATATTCCGCTGCATGTTGTCCAAGATGTTGTAACATCTGACACAACACTTAATTCTGATAAAACACAAATTTGCTATTTTAATTGCCGTTTACATATTTATTCATAACTGTCAAACAACATATTCCTTACAATGCTGTTAATTTTGGAAAGTCTGGAATTTTTTTTAGTAACAATGTGTCCGATGATGAAAAGACAAAGCTTTACAGTATTCTTGGAGTTTCTCAAACGACTTCTAGTTGATGCTTAATATATGGAATAGTTGGAGCCAAATATTAAACGCTAAAAGTAACATTCGATAAACACTTTACGAACGGATGTAGAACCATACGACACCCAAACAATATTTTGAATATCGAAAATTTAAATTTTAAACTTTCGCTACGAATTGAGTGCGATAAAACGATACACCACCATCTTCAACTGAAAAGCTTATTCTTTTCCACGGAACTCCGTTGAAAAGAGTAGCCGAAAGTAGATCTAGATCAGGAGCGGATCCAAGAACTCAAAAAGAATATGCAAGCACAGAACTAGAGGGCAGCTTGATGAATTTGAATTCATCATCACATCTCCCAACATGACAAGATTTTTTTTCAAATGTTCATCTCTCCCAAAAATTACCACATCTTCCAACATGACAAGTACTTTTAATTCAAATATATATTTATTAAAACTTGTGCATTTTTTTGTTAGTCTCCACAGTTCGAACCTCTGGCCTCAACCAGAATGGGAAGAGGATCATGCCTATGGATTAAGAGACTCATAGCATCATCAAATAATATTGTATTTTGAATAAAGAAAAAGAAAAAAAGGAAGAGAAAAAGGGAAAAAAAAGAAGCAAATATCTTTTACAATTTTCATTATCCACATAATATTAAAAAAATCAATATCAGTAAAAAAGACTCAAACAAAATGCTCGAGAAAATAATTTTTTTTTACTCTACAATCAAAACCAATCATATATTTCAATATTTTTTCAAAAAAAAAAACATTTTCTCAAAAGAAATATCCGAACAATGGATTAAACACACCCTTAATTATTTATCCTGGAACTTTAGCAATGAGCCAGTGAAGATTGCAAAAGATGGTAACATACTCAAAATTCTTTAACTCTTCTGTTGCTCGAATATTTGACTTAACAAAAAGATATTTACAAAAAAACAAAAGTGCATACACAAGGCAAGAAGAGGAAGGAGAATCTTTGCCAAAGAGCCATTAAAGCTTGCAGAAAAAGAGAAAGGATTATTCCATACAATGCAAGAAAATAGACAAAACTCACATGGCAAATGGGACAAAAAGGGACAAAATTTGGCTACTAATTTCATGAATTTCGATGTTACAAACTAGAAACCAACCATAGTTTCAATATTCTTTGTCTCAAGATGCAAGCTTTTTGATCATTTCTCATCGTCACGACTTGAAGATATAACGGAGACTGGATTTTGAGGTACGGGTATTCGACACCAGAGCAACTTAGATTGAGAAGGGGATAAATAACAAGAGTTTCTAGTCCATAACTTTTCTTTGATGCCCACAAAATCTCTTGCCATCTCATATAGAAAATATGAGAGATTCCAGCAGAAAAAAAAACTATAAAAACCTAAAAAAATGACTTCAATTTTCAATTGATTTCAAGAATCTTACACTCAAGAAACCTTGAATCCACCACTTTATCATAATGGAAAATTTGTCCTCGATAGAGATAATTCGCTTTCGATATGCATTTCCTGCCGTTAATAATCTGTATGAGATGAAATTAAATTACCAACATGGAAAATTTTCACCTTGATAGAGACAATTCGCTTTCGATATCCATTTCTTGCCGTTAGTAATCTGTATGAGATGAAATTAAATTACAAACATGGAAAGAACATGAAAAACAAAAGAGAAAATAAGCAAAGGAATTCAAAGAGCAACAAATTGTGTCTTTACTAACCATCTTTTTTCTTCAATAAACCTCTTGCAAACAGCATGAAAATGACCAAGAACCCGACTCCTGCTGCCCCTCCTACTATTATAGCCACCGTCTTTCCGGTATTGGACTCTTTACCTTACCATGTGATAACCAAATACAACTTGCATTAAAATACTTTCAATACAATTAATAATTACAAATCTAAAGATAAGTCCCACAAATCTTAGGCTTAACTAAACAGACACTTATTCTAAGTTGGAAAATTCTTAATTATATTTACATAAACATCCCGCACACCTGAATATAATTGAGCAGAATAGCACACTCGAGGATAATATATGATATGCAGCTTAGTAACCATGATACTTATAAATCCGACAGCCGTTATGGTATTAATTATAATTTGAGAACAGATACTTGGTAATGTGCCCATCTTATCCCTCGTATTTTTCAACAAAGATCATCTTTGAACACATTTATTCAGGATAATAAGACATTTCTCTTTAAATCCAAGGGGCACTCAAGAAGCTCATCGAAGCAACGACTTATATATAATATTAAGCAGGAGCAACAACTAGCATTTCAAAAGATTAAGCACCAAATTTGAAATTTTTCTCATTGACCACACATTAAATTTGATTTTTTTTTTTATCGAACAAAGACCACCTCCACTTACCCTAAGCTTCGTACATCCAACGGAAAAGTCTCACAGATGAAAGACAGACAAAACACCTCACCTTTATTTTTATCTTTAAGAATTGCTAGTGTTATTCAATCATCTAATCCAACAACTGTAACTTAATTAATTTAAATAATCATTCATCAATGAACATGGAAGAGTGAAGACCAAATATCAAGCAAAGTATAGAACAAAAAAATGAAAAGTAACCAGTGAGCAAAGTAAAGCAAAACCTGATGAAGAAGGAGAGGTATCTGAAGCAGATGATGGTGTTCTAGGGACACCATTGGGATAATAACTATAACTAATATAACACTTGTGGAGATAAATTTGAGCAGAAATAGAGCTTCCACACTCAACCTGAGCTCTCTGAACTGCTTGTTTCACACACTCCACACAGTCAGAGTTTCCCACATCACCTTCACACTGCCCCATCGCAAAAACAGACTCATAAGTTGTTGTATAAAACCCATTCCCACTACCCATCCCATTTTCCAGCGTATTCAAAGCAGTGTCTCTCCTCTCTTCAAAACCTGCCCCACCAACATTTGTCCCACCACAGCTTTTGTACAGCATTTCCATCCCAGAGATTTGGGTGAACCCCGAAACCTCATAGTGCATGTAGCAGCCAAAAAGATGGATTCTTGCAGCAATTGGCTTGCCGCATAGCTTGTCTATGAGAGTAGGAAGCCTGCTGACACAGTTGTAGCAATCAACATTTGATAAATCACCTCTGCATTGGAAAAGGCCCATGATTGTGGTCTGGCCACTGCCTGCTGTATTCTTGTAAAACTTCGATTTCGAGGATTGGGCAATGAGGGTCCCAAAGAGAGATGAAAGGGCTTGTGAGTACACACCTGTTGGATCTTGTAGAGGTTGCTTTGCACAGCCTTTGTACACAAGGGTGGTGTAGTCTGTGGCAGAGTTGGACGGTGGGGTGAGTTCAAGAATGGTCAAAATCGACAGGAAAAGAGATAAACTTGAGAAAGGATTTCTGGGAAAACCCATTCGTGTAGTCTTTGATGAATCAAGTCCTGGCCATTTTGGTATATTTATTGTTGATTTTGAATAGAGGTTCGAAAAATTAGACTTTTCTGGGGTTCTTTCGAGATGGGTTTTGGTAATAATGCGGAAATTTTGAAGGGTGTGGAAGATTTCTCTGTTTTGCTCAAAGGTCCAAAAAATAAAAAGGAGTCTTGCTTGAATCTGTTCAAGAGAGATGCATCTTTTTCCCCTGTACACAAAGTTGTAGCACTGTCCGTTCCGTTTGCTGTAAGAGTTTCAGGTGTTCAATTTGATTTTTGGCCGTTGAACTTCTTATTAATGTGTACTTTACTCCAAAAATGAATTGTATCATTTTGTCTTGTAACGTTTGCCTATATGCTTGACCATTGCTGTAAAGTGAATATTCCGGTCCGGAGAGGAACCATTAGTCTCGGTTTCGATATAAGGCGGAATCGAATCGAATCGAATCGTTTCGATATTGTTCCAGTTCTAGTTTTTCGACGACTGTGATTTTGATTCGATTATGACTTAGAACTTCAATTTATTCTTTTGAAGTTTCAAGTTCCAACTGGTAAGGAAGAAGAAAACTTGTGAGACTTTGTCTTTAGATTCATTATGAATATTTAATACTTTTCAGATTTTTTTAAAAAATAGGTTAAATTAGTTTATATAAACTAAGTAAATTATCCCTTTTTAAATTTTTTTATAAATATCCTTCGTATATTTAAGGCAAAATATAATAATGTTACAATCGATGTAACGACTATTAATTATACTTGGTCAAGATACAATAATGTTAACGACTGCGACTTTTTATGTCATAAAAAAATATAACAACACAATATAAAATACACTCCAACTTCCTTTTTTTTATTACAAACTTTAGCTTTTGATTATCATCAATATTTGGAAGGGAAAAAACTATGTAGGGGGCCACCTTAGTTTATATGAAAATAACGCAAACTTGGGAAATTTGTAGGTTTGTCCATTCTGATGGATTGGGTGTCTTGAACATTAGTACTATTCAAAAATTGCTCAATCCGAATCCAATCAGAACCCGAACTCAAATTAATCCGATCAACTCGATTTTGAATTTTTTAATTTTTTTAAAGAAAATTAAATTTATAATTTAAACACATAATAACAAAATATCACTCGTATATATATAATTTAAATTTGAAAATCTCATTGTAGAAAAATAAAGTATATTTATTAAATCAAATAAACAATTGTNGTGTTCAATGTCTTCCGTGCAATCAAACAAAGAATGAAATCGAATTTTCCTTTTGAACAGCGATGAGGTTAATTGATGGAGAACATAAAATAATAAAAGCAAAGGTTTCAACTTTTTCAAATAACTGTTGTTGGACTAAATATTCCTCCGCGGCCACCCCTAATTCCTCGAATTTTACCTACGGATGTTTATATATCATATCGGATCGATCCAAAATTAGTTCAGTTTGAGCTGGAACCGATTATCTGAACTGAATTCGACATTAATGTTTAATCGGATTGAGTTTCTTGAAAACTGATACAAAAATATTGTAATCCGATTCAAAGTAGTTTATTTGTGTGTGTATTGGTTGTAAAAAAGTGAAAATTGATTTCGAATAAGTTGTAATATGATTCAATTTAATTTGGTTTCGAATTATATTTTACTCTTGATCAAATAAATCCAATCCAGAATTCAATAGGATTCGCACAGGTCCATTTATCCGAAATCCAAAAACGTGGAACCGGTCTAATCCGACAGGGCAATATCTCCAATTTTAGATCCGACACAATTTGTTATAAACAACAATAAATAAATAATTATATTTAAAATAACTAAATCTGAAAAGGTAAAAGAAATCACATATGCCATTCCCAGACTCCAGCTATTCAGTTTCATTGCAACCTTTCTTTTTCGTTTCAGTGCAACCTTTCAGAAAAGTGAAAAGACTATAAAATTTTAAACTAATAAATTTATTGATAAACATATCATTAATATAAATAATAATATATGATCTTTTATAATAGTCGATCTCACATAATCCTAACAATATATATAAGCCTTTTTTTTTTTTGAACCATATATAAGCCTATATTCAATTATGAAAAACTTTCATGATTTTTTTAAAATAATTGTATCCAATATTTTACACAAATCTTTACAAACATTAAAAAAAAATTGATGAAAAATCTACCAAAAGAGTGAATTTTACAACACAAATATATTTACAATTACAAATACCATTATGTTGAATACTAGCAATACAAAATAACACAAACAACCTAAGAAAACTAGACCAGATTTTAATCGTAAATCACATATTTATATTTGTTAGACAAGTCGATCTGGTCTATACCAATAATCAAAAATAATATTTTTTTATAATAAAATCGAAAATCTATCACACAAAATTTCTCCCAAAAGTTTTCATAGCAATTTTTGTGTTGATCCTAAATCTCATGCATGCAATCCAAAGTCTTTAGTCCATAAAAAATCAACGGCGTTTGACCCAAGCCCAATGGGAGATACCAATTTTGCCCTTGCTAGTTGCTGCCATCCTGCCCCATTTATTACGGGAAGCTGTAGTCGTTTTCGCGTCTTCACTGTCAGCTTATTAGTATCGAGTTCCATTTCAACTTTCAAAGACTAAGTCGTCAGATAAAAAGTTAAATTCTGTCTACGAATTCATCGAATCTAATGTGAACTTGTATGTATATATATATATATATACATACTCGGGTTTCGTTGAGTTATAGGAGGGGAATGATGTGGAAGGCTGCGAGATCTGCGGCGTCGAGTCTCCGCCAATCGCGGCGGTGGATGTCGACTGCGATTCCTGGACCGTGTATTGTGTACAAGCGTGGTGCCGACATTCTCCACGATCCCTGGTTTAACAAGGTTTGTCTGTTAGCTATCAGTTTAGTTGATTTGACTAGATCAATCTTTAGATTGTTGAGTGACGCTTTGTTTTTGCATTTCGAGATCTATAAATGTTTTGTTCGACTCCAAGTTACTTCCGTTGTGTTTCTTTTCCATTTCCGTTCGTCTGAAATGCGTGAAAGAGAGGAAGCATGATATATCTCTGCGCGATTCGAATTTTCTGTCTATTGTTGAATGAACAAAGAGGCTGTGGATGTTGACTAAAATAGAAGTAACTTTGTGTGCTTATTGGTTATGCATTGGCGTGATTTATTTCCGTAGGCTAAGAAAGTGTACTGATGCATAGAATAGTATCAAGCGATTGTATATTTATTTGGGGTAAGAAGCCATCTGAGCATTTCTGAAGACGTGCTTTGAAATTTTCTGACTGATTCAGTTCAAAAGAGCAGGATACAGGTTTCCCTTTGACGGAAAGAGATCGTCTGGGGTTACGTGGGCTCCTTCCACCTCGCGTGATATCATTTGAACACCAGTATGCTCGTTTCAGTGAGTTAGATCATCCGTACACTCGATTTTTGAATCTTTTAGTTCTTCGCTCTTTGATACTCATTGTTCTTCTAAATTATTTATTGGATCAACATATTGATTGGTATTTTCATGGTCTCTCAAAAAATGCAATAATCAGAATCTTGTCAATCCCTGTGTTGCTCTGTTTTATTAAATCCACTGTCTTCTGGATGACGTTTACCTGATATCTTCTCTGTACTATAAATAACGAGTCTCTCATCTCTTTAAGTGCAGAATCCTCCTGAATTAAAATTGCTTTTATAAGATTTTATAGTGCTTGTCGGGGTCATTTGTTTAAATTCGTTTCTGTACTATCAATAATGAGTCCCTCATTTCTTGAAGTGCAAAATCGTCCTCGGTTCTAATTGCTTTTATAAGATTTTATAGAGCTTGTCGTGGTCATTTGTTTAAATTTGTTTATGATCAACAAACTGGATAAAAATTATCACAAAGGAGATAGGTGTTGTACGCACAAGAGAGAAGATGATTTGACTTGTGGTTTTTCAATTTTTATCATTTGATTAAGAAATACGAATGGATTTAATTATATATGGAATCATAGATGTATATGTTTGCCAAGCAAAGGATGCAATTTATGTATTTTTTTTGTTGTCGTAAATTATTCAAGGGTTATTCTGTTATTTTAACACATCTTCATTTATGTCTTCAAGAGTACAGAAATCAACCTAGCAGTTAGTTTATACATCTATCTGGTGCATTATTTTATAATGGCCAGAGCTTGTAGCTTATAAAGTTAATCCTTCTTCTGTTTCAGTGGAGTCATATTTGTCATTGGAAAAAAATACTCAAGGTCAGCCCAGTAATATTGTATCCCTTGCAAAATGGAGAATTTTGAATAGATTGCATGACAGGAATGAGACATTATACTACCGAGTAAGTTTTTTTGTTACATGGCTTCTATGGAGTTATACCTTTTTAAAATCGGTATTAGCCTAAGTGATCTTTGCTTTCTCTTGCAGGTTCTCATTGATAACATAAAGAATTTTGCTCCAATAATATATACTCCAACAGTAGGATTGGTGTGCCAAAATTATTCAGGGTTATTTAGACGTCCACGTGGGATGTATTTCAGTGCCAAAGATAAGGGGGAAATGATGTCTATGATCTACAACTGGCCTGGTCGTCAGGTATTGTGTGGAACTTGGATGTCATCTTCATTGTTACCTTCTTGGCAGTTAAATAATTTCTCTCTTCAAACTTGATATATTTTATTTCTGTGATATTCAATTTGGAAAATGTTAAGAAGCAATTCTCAGGACCAAAGACCTGTGAGCCTGAGCATAATTAGTCATCCTAATTTTCATTATTTATAATTTTATTTGTACCTTTCACTCTTCTGCACATCAGCCTGTGATTTCCTAAGAAATTCTTATATGCTATTATTACCTTTGGTGCTGTATAATTTTCTTAGAGGTAACACAGCAATACCATTATTCTTCTGTCGTTGGTGACCATTTTCCTATGGAGCAGGGTCAAGTTTTATTTGTTGTATGAAGCTGATTGTACGTCAAGCTGCCCATCGATGCACTTAAGATGACTATAGGCAATCTGAGCTTTTGCATCATTTCTGTGGAAAATAGTCATGTGATATTTACCTTTGTCACCTTTACCGTTGGCTCTTTAGAAGCAGCTGTATTAATTCACTGTTTTAAGATTATATTTCATACATGCCATGAGCTCCTTCTGTGTCCTCTTTAACTTTAATTTGACTCTTTGAAAAATTGCCACCCATTTGTCTACCTTTAATGTCAGAAAATTGATATTCTCACAATCAAGCCAATGAAATTTTTCTCTGACAAAGTCAAATTTGAAAAAATTATAGTACCTGGAGAAGGTCTAGGATCCTATGGGAAAGTGTTCCTTGCAACTGATTCCACATTAACATATATATCATATATATTTTAACAAATTATTATTGCATAAACCTTCTCTTCTGACCATGTTTTCTTATTGATTGGTATTAAACCATGTGATTTTTTCCATACATTGATCATGAGAAAAAGAAAGTATATTGAGTATACCTTCTCGCACAAGTGTGGATTATGTATGTGATTTTCCTTTTTGTGAAGCTATTAAGTTTGATATGAAATTATATCTTGATTGCATTTTTTTTAATCTTATGCAGTTTTAAAGCCCTGAAATGATATTTTACCAGCTACCATGATTAGCGTTACATGCCAAACCATTTCTTGTTGCAGGTTGATATGATTGTGCTGACAGATGGCAGCCGTATCCTNATTTTTATTTTTAAAACAATTGTTTATTTGATTTAATAAATATACTTTATTTTTCTACNAAGTGTTCCTTGCAACTGATTCCACATTAACATATATATCATATATATTTTAACAAATTATTATTGCATAAACCTTCTCTTCTGACCATGTTTTCTTATTGATTGGTATTAAACCATGTGATTTTTTCCATACATTGATCATGAGAAAAAGAAAGTATATTGAGTATACCTTCTCGCACAAGTGTGGATTATGTATGTGATTTTCCTTTTTGTGAAGCTATTAAGTTTGATATGAAATTATATCTTGATTGCATTTTTTTTAATCTTATGCAGTTTTAAAGCCCTGAAATGATATTTTACCAGCTACCATGATTAGCGTTACATGCCAAACCATTTCTTGTTGCAGGTTGATATGATTGTGCTGACAGATGGCAGCCGTATCCTTGGTCTGGGTGATCTTGGTGTTCAGGGAATAGGCATCCCAATAGGGAAACTTGACATGTATGTGGCAGCTGCTGGCATCAACCCACAAAGAGTACGTTCTACTGGTCCCTCTCTGAGAATTTGTATAGATGACAACCTAGTGAAGTTACATCTTCGCGTTTTTGTGCCCTAGCCGAATAGTTTGGATGTGGAATGATTTTTTATAATTTTATTGGTTAGACATTTCAATCACACTATAAAAACACATAAGCATGAATATATGCAAGCATCTACAAAATGTATTTATGCATGTTGGTAACTAGCCAACCTTTTGTGGTTGACCAAATTTAGGGTGATCTCAAGATATAATGAGACAGAGATCTGGACTTTGAAAACAAAGCTAGATAATTTTAAAGATATTGAGTGTATACCAGTCTTGCAAGTATTTTTCTTATTTGTTTTTGGTTTTATGTTCCTTCTTTTTGGCGCACGGAATTAAATCGCCCATGTTTCCAGATACTTCCAGTTATGCTTGATGTTGGCACAAACAATCCAAAGCTTCTTGAAGATCCCCTTTGTGAGTGAACATGATTAAGCTTATTCATGTCTTGGTTTACTTATTATGCCTTTTACCTTCTATTCCTTCTCTGATTCTATATCAGGCTTTTTGTTTCTTGTTCTTACTTTAGACATCATTGTCTCCCCTGAAGTCATATCATGTCTTCAAGGTAGTTGGGTTGAGATACTGTTTAGCTAAATGCTTTGTGTTCTGTTCAAGAAACAAAGAGTTGTGAAGCTCTTTGATTATTACTCTACATGCTCGCTTACATCTTTAACATTGGAAACTCATAGATGTGCTATTTTCTGCTCCAATTTTGTTATATATTAAGGCACCATTTGGTTCGGTTGATATAATGATGAGTGATTATTTATTGAACGATCATGTGTACCAAAATATGCCTAAAAGATTATCTCAATCTTATTTCTTGGTTAGGGCATCTGTATTTTAGATGTAGTAAAATCCTTTAAGCTTTTTGCTGATAGGTGACTCCTGTAAGTGTTGTTTTTCACATGATTGTATACAGATTTAGGATTGAGACAATCAAGGCTGGAAGGAGATGAATATTTAGCAGTTGTTGATGAATTCATTGAAGCAGTTCATGCACGTTGGCCTAAGGCTGTTGTGCAGGTATATTTGTATTGAAAACAAATTTTGCTAATGAGTAATGACGCACTTGCTAACAATTTGGTTGTTGAGACAATGTTCCCAGTTTGAGGATTTCCAAATGAAGTGGGCTTTTGAGACACTAGATCGTTATCGTAAAAGGTTTTGCATGTTCAACGACGACATACAGGTAAACTTGAATCAGGCCCTTCCTTCTATCCCTCTAATACTAGTAAAAACTGTGAAACTTAGATGTTCTGGCGGTAGTTTTATGCATCTGTGCACTAGTGTTCTTATGCTTATTTTCTGTCTTGTTATGTAGGGAACAGCTGGTGTTGCTTTGGCTGGGCTCCTTGGTGCAGTTAGGGCACAGGGGCGGCCTTTGACTGATTTTGCGAACCAAAAGATAGTTGTGGTTGGAGCTGGAAGGTTGTGTAGTATTGGTTTTTACATATCTTTACATGATTGAAGTGTGTCATGATAAATCCACATGGGGACACTTTGGTCTATTTTCTCACTTCACTGTGTCGATTGCAGCGCTGGACTTGGTGTTCTTAAGATGGCCTTACAAGCTGTTTCCAGAATGACAGAATCAACTGCAGATTCTCACTTTTTCCTGCTTGACAAAGATGTATTGGTTTACCTCTTTCAAGCAATATTAATTTATGTTTGCCAATGCCAAATCTATGTTATTCTCACCACAAATTTTTTTTATTTTCAAGTATCTTAATTCAATTTTTCTTCTTCATTTTTTTCCTCTTCTTTGATTATTTTTAATATGTATGACTGCAGGGTCTGATAACAAAAGAAAGAAAAGGTATTGATCCTGCAGCTGCTCCATTTGCTAAATCCCATAGTGAAATTGAAGGACTTGGACTTGGTGAAGGATCCAGTCTCCTTGAAGTGGTAAGTCTTTTCTTTAAAACCAGTTAAAGTGTTGTCATGAGATTAAATTTCCTGGAAAGCGTTGAATCATGTTTAATATTGATATCATTACTCTCAAGGTTACTCGGTCTTTGGAATTATTTATGTTTTCCTTCTTTTAGTTACTATAGCTTTACTTTGAAATTTAAATTTTTGACTCTTTGATGCAGGTGAAAAAGGTTAAGCCACATGTGCTTCTTGGTTTGTCTGGAGTTGGCGGTGTCTTTAATGAGCAGGTGTGCAACCATTTTGTTGAACTTTCTTCTGGTACCTGTGTTGTGAACCTTGATTTTTATTTTTCCCAGTGATTTGACTTTAATATTTTATCCAACATAATGATTTCTCATTCACCTTAATTAGCGTCATGATAAGAATCTCTGCCATATTTTACATGTTTCCTGGCTTCCTTTATGGCCCTGTGACTTCCTTCCACCCATCATTTGCATAATTTCACTCCAACATAGTTTTTTATGCAAACTTTTTTTTTTTGAGAAAAGCATGTTTTTCTCTCTCTCATCTTTGTTGGTTTTAATCTTGTAATCCAGCATTCTAAAATCAATTGACTTTTTACTTTTCGAATTCTCATTTCAGTGGTCTTTGCAATGTCTAACATTGCATGCAACATAATCAATTTGTTACTCAAGGATTTAGGTTATTTTTGTGGGAAGAGAAGATACTGACCTGTATGCTTCCTCGCATCAAATGTATTACTTCACATGATAATTTTTATTAAGTTCTAAATGTTATGTGGCCAGGTGCTTAGGGCCATGCGAGAGTCAGACTCCACTAAACCGTCTATTTTTGCGATGTCAAATCCCACAGCAAACGGTTTATTCTGGGCATTCTTTTTCTACCAAATGTTTTGTTTATCATACGGCATTTGAACTTTTTTGTGCTAACTCCCTGTCAAACAGCTGAATGTTCCGCTGCTGATGCTTTCAAATNTACTCAAAAATCTCAGCATAAACCAGCAGCAAAATCGTGACCCTTCAACAAGAAAACAAGAAAGAAAAAGAACTCCGTCTCTGCCGCGCCGTGTTCGTCGTATAGTTTGTTTTATTTCTTAAACAAATTTAAGGCATGTATATGTTATTCTTTTCTCTTCAATCAAGTCCTATACANAAAATGTTGATCTTGGTACCCCTTCAAATTTGTCTATGATTTTCGATGACTAATAATTATGACATTTTATAATTGAGTTGAATACTCTTCCTCTATGAAAGTAAAGAGTATCTTACACTTCAAGTTTCTCCTGCACTTTCTCTCTGGGGGAACAAGTAGAAAGAAGTGTAGGCAATAACATAGCAGTTGCATACTCTCAAAATTTTAAGTCGAATAACAATTTCATACAATTTGTTGCAGGGAATGGAAAAACAGGTCACGTGAATCAAGCAAATAACATGTACCTGTTTCCAGGGTTAGTAATGACTGTTTCTAACTAAACTGGAACTTAGTGCTATTAGTATTGAACAATTATTAAAAATTATGGTTCTGGTCATTAAGGATTGGCTTGGGAAGTCTCGTCTCCGGTGCTCGCATCATAACGGATAAAATGCTGCAAGCTGCTGCGGAGTGGTATGGAATATCATCTTTTACATTATGACTTAATGAATAAATATGCATGAGATATAAAGGTTTTTAAATTTGAAAAGGGGTTAGATTACTGTTCTTTAATGAATGCTCTAATCTAAGATGGAGTTCAGTGCTTCTTGTGTTTGTTTTCAGAAAAGTGCATTGTTGATGATAAAATAGCTACCTTTCACTAATTTGTCTTGTTCTCTTCCTTTTACTTTTTTCAGCCTTGCTTCTTATATAACAGATGAAGAAATTCAAAATGGTATCCTTTATCCTTCTATTGACAGGTAACATCTCCAATTTCTAGAGTGATGTTGCATCATTTTGTTCCCTTTTTTGGCTAATGCTATGCCCTTTTTTTATTTTCTTTCATTGATTCCCAAGTTTGATTAATATTTGAAAGAAAGGTGACAAGATTATGCGTGAATTTGTGCCTATGTTAAAAGCGTGAAATTTGTCTCCCAAATTTAAATGACTTTTCANAATTTTTCGGCTTGCACTTGTGCCTCACGGTTTTGAGTTGTTTTTGTGATTTCAGGGGTTGGCTCGATTCCAGGCACTCAAGGCTGCATCTAGACATGTACTAGGGTGTGTTAGGATCATGTTGGTCCATTAGTTCAAGCCCTACACGCTGGACGAAGACTTGACAGCAACTTCCCCTTAGTTGCAAGTTTGAGTCTTGATTTTTTTTGTTTTGGTTGTCTAAGTTGAAGGTTCGGATCATGGTTGGTCTAAGGCCTGTAACCATGGCTAGAACCCTTTCTTGGCATGTCTAGGACGTGACCAAGAGAGTCTTTCAAGGCTTGGTGCACGAATCCATCAAGATTTTTAAACAATAAGACAACTGCCCCACAGTTTCATTTTCTGTTTTTTTTATGGAATGGTTTCGGCTTTGGGGGTGTTGGGTTGATCTTGGTTGGCTTCTAGCCCTTAGCCCTGGTTCACACAATACCTCATGATGTATAGATCAAGCCATGGTTGATCATATGGCCACTGGAATGATATATGAAAGCAAGATGAAGCAACACCCCCCACGGTACAACACATGGTGTTCTCGGGTGAAGCTTTGGATTGTCGTAGGTGTTTGCTTGGATTATGGTTGGATTTTAGACCTTAGCCATGGTTCAAGCCACACCTTGGGACGTTGGTAAGAGACTCTGGTCGGTGGTTCAATCCCCAATGGCCATTGGTCTCATAAACGAAGCAAAGCAAGCGCAGCTGCTGTCATGCATATTGACAACAGCAAGGTTTCGGTGCAGGGGTCTCGTTCGAGTTCTTGGTTGGCTTTTAGCCTATGACCTTGGACTGTACATTACCTCAATGAGTTAGGAAGGTCATGTTTTTGGCCGTTTGTGNAAGCAGAGGGATGAGCGGTGTATTCGTCCCATCTGATATCCATTCTTAAAATTGATATCACGTGATTAAGTGCATCTCTTCTTATTTTTCACCCCTAATCCATGATGTAAAAACTGATAGAGCAGAACATATTTTAAATTTTTGATGGGGAAAGACATAGTGCATTTATGGTTGCAAATCATAACTTTTTTGGGAGAAATCACTCATGATCCGTGGGATATATATATACTGACTGACACAAACAACTGAAGAACTTTGATGATAGTTGACTTATCACTTTGGAAGGAAAGCGTATCTTTAGAAAAAAATTGCAAATGATCATATTAACATACAGTCAATACTCAATATGGTTTGGCTACTTCTAATTTTTTTTATGTTTTGTTGTGATCAGTATTCGGGATATAACGGCGGAGGTCGGAGCTGCTGTTCTTAGAGAAGCCGTTGCTGAAGAAGTCGCCGAAGGGCATGGTGATGTTGGGCTCAAAGAACTGTCACACATGTCTATGGTATAGTCTGTTTATTTCCAAAAATAAAATGTCGTTTCATGTTTGTTAAGTTGTAGTTTTTCCAACAAGAGATTTAGTGTGCGTCTAACTTGCCCACTTTTAGTATATTAATTTATCACTTCGGATGCAGGAAGAGACCGTTCAACATGTGAGAAACAACATGTGGTTTCCTATTTACAGCCCTCTTGTTCATGAGAAGTGAAGAAGCTTTTACTCTATATTAAAGGCAATTTTTTTTCTGCAGAATGCTTAAAAATTCCGCAGCACATTGTGTGTGTTCGTTATGCCTAATTAATAAAAAAAATTGGGGATTGATTTATGAAACTTAGATATAGAAGGTGGTGGCCTAATATTTATTTGTTCTAAATTAGGCTCTTTTTCCTAAACTGTAATTGATGTAACAAATTCTGTGGACTTTAATGATAGAATTTCATTTCTAATGACATGCTTTTTATTGATTTGTGAGCCGATTGCAGCTAATTTAGGACCAACTTTTGTGCATGTCAATGGATTGTGTCGAATTGTGGCAATTTTAAGAGAATACGGATTGATCTGGCAACTTATTGAATAAAAATATTATGAATTATTTACTGTAATACTGGTTCAAATATAGTGTTAAATGTACAAAATTAATGTTGATGACAACATATTTGCGTAAACTCCTGCATAAACTCGAGTTTTTATCTAATGCAATTTTTATTAGGTCTCAGATGATATCGACTTTTTTCTTTAACTTTTGAAATGAAACGATTCAATTATCAATTTTATAACTTATCAACAATTTATTATGACAAAAATGTAGTCTTAAACTCTTTAATATCAAAGTAATCGAATTTTTTTACCAATTGAACCGATAGATATTCATTTTTGGAACCGAACAAACAAATCGGACAANACAATGTGCCAAAGCGACTCTCGAAAGAGCATTTCACGATTTTGGCCTTCATTCACATTTTTCGTGTATTACAGCCCTAGGGATACATTTTCCATCATTTTAGGTGTATTTTAATCATGGCTAAATGATGGTTCAATGTTGGTTCGGGTTGGTACGAAGCCATGGTTGAATACTAAGTTTGTTGGGCGTAGTTGTCTCGTTTTTTATTCGGTTATGAAGTCCTTGTCAAGTCAAGATCATTTGCATGTTTCTCATGTTAGAATTAGGTCGCAGAAAGCCTAGGAACGATCCAAATCATCCGGTAAAATAGGGTTATAATTATATTACGTGCATAAAATATAAAATATTTATTTTTGAGATATATGTGATATGTTTTGTGGCCACCTTACACTTATGGGATTGCTTCACCCGGTGACTTACGACCGGTTTACGATTATGTATGGGCACGAATATCCAGTCCAAGGGCTGTGATGATCTCAACCGCCCAGTATACTGTTGTTTAGTTTGATCAGACGTGCATGTTATGTTATGGGCCACTTGTGTTGAAACATTATCTCTACCAGAAAAATTACGATATGATATTTTATGACAGGACTCTATCGAGCAAATCTTTTACGTACGATTTTCAGATATGCACGTATTTATAATTACTCATGACACGATTTTCACCTTACGCTTTACGATACGTTATTTTTACGTTGCATGTGATTTTATGATATATTTACTTGTTATTCACGATATATGCATGTTGAGTCTTTAGACTCACTAGACTTGATTGTTGTAGGTACTGATGAGGTCAGGACTGAGGGCGGGGACCAGTGAGCTAGCTTGGGTCGGCAGTAGTAGGAACCCGAGGACTTTATGTTTCAGTTTATTCGCATTTTCATGTTCAAACTCATCTTTTTATATGTTGGATATTTATTTTTAAGTTGTTGTTTTGAACAAAATAATTACTTCCGCTATTATTTTTAAAGTTAAACTATTTTATCAATTTATTTTATGAATGATGCATGTTATTTATTTAAAGAGAAAAATTTTAAATATTTCCGCAAAAATTATGAATACGAAATACGGGTCTCTACATAAAATATACACAGAAAGACTCAGATCAGATAAGTNTTCTATCGATTTTTCGATTAAACCGAAATTTTAATCACCCCTAATCCGCCATCCCCCAACTATCTCTTTCATTCAAGAATTACATCAACATAAATTTATCCCATAATAATCATGAGTTGATGACCGATTTGGCTAGTTCTCGGATTATACCATGTTTAATAACAACTATCATAATATTTTTACAACTGACTTCCAAAAAAAAGTATTTTTTTCATATATAAATCTCTATACTTCTCAATATAACTATCACTTTTTATTTTATTTTGATCCTCTTCTGAAAAAAAATACTCGATTATTAAATTATTTTCTGACCACATACTACATTTTAAAATTTTTTATCCATATTCATCTTCAACGTAGACATCAAATTAAATATAATTAATTAATAATGAAATAAAATTTATCAAAAAAAAATCTTAAATGATTCGATGTACACCATAAACATATTTTTTCCCTAATAATACATCAAACATATCTTTCTATTTTACAAATTAATTTATCAAAATATTTACACAAAATAAAATTTCAAATATTTTAAAATTAAACTGTCACCTTTTCTTTTAAAAAAAATCTTGTTGTAATTTGGGGATGGTTGTTTTCAATTCAAGGACAATAAAGTCAATTCCCCTACAGGGGTAGAAAAAAGAAATGACGATAATACAGTGGCCAGATTGAAATTCACTCGTTACTATAAATATAAATCTCTACTATCTCTACTATTTTATTAAATCTGAGAGGCTCATAAAAACTACCCTGCGGACACCAATTTTTCTTCCCCTTTTGCCCTTTTGCTTCAACACAATAATACTTGCACGATTCTCTCATACTCCACGATTCTCTCTGCATCATCTTCATAAATTAACCTTCCCTCACACCGACTCTGCACAATTCTCTCAGATATTGTTGTTTCACCTTCATAGAATCCGCTTTCCTCTGCACTATCTCGTCCAACATATCCATTGTTTTCCTGTCTGCCGGTTCAAAATCAATTTTTCGGCCAAGAAATCATAAGTTTCCTCTGGTAAATTCGCAAATATCTTCCTCCCTTCAGCCTGTTCAGATTATAAGGTGTAACCATGTATGTCTTTATCCTAGGTTTTGCTTTGTTGTCTTTGTTAGTTTTTAGGTTATTATTTCTCTGATTTTGGTTTTTTGGTGTTTTGTTATTTGGTTTTTGATATCTGTAATTGAATTCAATTTCTTCGAATTTTTAAATCATATATTGGACTTGCTATCTGATCGATTTTGACCATCTCTTTAGCCTGTGTAGATTAATCGACGTACCCGTGTATATAATTATCATAGGTTTTGCCTTTTGTTTTTATTAGTTTTTTAATTTATTATTTCTCTGATTTAGGTTTTTTTTATAGATTGTTATTTGGTTTTTGATCTATTATTATTTTGTTGCATTTCGGCCTTCTCATTATATCAAATTTCATTTAATGTCGGGTTGAAACGCCACGTTCAAATTAAACCAAATTGGTTGTTGTGGCTGCTAGAATTAAAACAAATTGGTTGTTGTGGCTGCTAAACATACATTTGTTTCAAACAAAATATCTGTACACATCAGTTTTGAAGAATGCACTGCGAAAATATAGTTTTCTATTGGTTTCAGATATAAACAAATATAGCTATTTGATGATGATCAACGCCTTCACCAAACATCTTGCCTTTCAGTGCTTTAAAAATTTTTCCATGTGGTTTGTGCAAAATTCTCACATGACAGCTATAACAAGGTTTTACCTAAAAAACATGCATACTTTTTTGATGCTATGATCACGTTTGATATTTTCAAGATTATAAAAGTTAAGCGTGTTAAATTATCCTCTGATGTAATTGTATTGTTTTTCTCCAAATGTTATCTCTCAAATATTTTTTTCGAAGAAAAAGAAGTGGTGATGATTCAAATTCTTAATCTTCTTCATTCAAGTTGTTTTATATGCTTTAATAAATTTCTCAATTTGTAAAAAAAGTTTGAATATCTGTTTAGTACCTTTATGTATGCATTGACAATCACCATCATCATGTTGTGTTAGGACCAGTTGCTAAAATGGCTATGACCTATACTAAAAGCTGGCCTTAGGAGATCTATCATGTTAATGTTATTCCATGTTATGACAAAAAACGTGAGGCATCTCATGATGATTTGTGTTCCAGTTGGACTCCGACGGTGAAATAATTGCAGAAGTTGATTCTGTATTGAATACCGTGTAAGTTCTATATTTAATTAAGGTTTGCTTTTGGTTGTTACATTCTGATTTCTTTATTATATCTACTCCTTTTTTTAATCTGATCACATTATAAAAACTGGCATGTAAGACACCAAATTATTTATATCACTTTTTGCCCCTCATTAACCTACAGAATCCGAAATATAAGCCAACACCTTTCAGCCCATAATCTATAACCCGACCCAACTCAGTTCTACAAAATTTCTCTCCCAACTCCTTTAGCGAGAGAATAGAAGGCGCAATCGGACGCACCTTTTAGATTGAACTGCTCATCCGGCAGGGCGACATTCCAGGTAAGAATCGGCTATACATATTTGATTTTCTTTGTGATTCCTTTAGCGAGATAATATAAGGAGCAATCGGACTCACCATCGATCGAATTGCTCATCTGCAGGTCGACATTCCAGGTAAGAAACGGCTATACATGTTAGATTTTGTTTGTGATGATTTCTCTGTGCGTGATTTGTGTTTTCTTGGTTGACTTCAAAGCAGCTAATTATATTCACTATTGGGTTTTCTATATTTCAAAATAATAGTTATTTTGCTCTTTCAGAAAGTAGAAAACTTTCTGGTTGTGAGTGTTTCCTCCACGGGTTGTGGGTCAAAATTCTTGATTTCGGAACACTCCGTATATTATTAAGGTCAAACATTTGGCTTCCCAAAAAAAAAAACAATAATTTGTTTAAATTAAAAAAAAAACATAAAAAATAAAAGAACATTGAATGTTTGAACACAATCCAATAATTGAATTTTTTAATAATAAAAAATTACATATACTTTCTGTGTTGAATTTTGTTAAATTTGTTGATGTTTGAACCCAATCCAATAATTGAATAATTTGAATAATAAAAAAAAATTAAACTTTATGTGTTTAATTTTGCTAAATTTTTTATGGGTGGGTTTTATTGCAGAGTATAATCCAACGACTCAACAATCTTAGAAAAATGTTCGTTAATGAAACCAAATATAAAAGATAAAAGTGCGTAATGAAACCATTTAAAATCTGTTCTTCAACGATGAACTCTGATACCCGATACACATTCATCTACCCAACAAATAACACAACATTGACATCGAAAATAATTAACCAAAAAGCATACCCAATCTTTTTATTTCCTGGAAAAAAGTCGTGCTCATGCAATACCCAAGTGATCTCCCTAAACATAGAAAAAATTTGAATTTGAGTATCAGCCAGGAGAAGTGTCTGCTTAACAATATTAACATTTCAGTGCCACAAAAATAATAATAACATTATAAAATCGAGATAAGATTTCGTTGGTTGAACATGCGAATCTTTTTAATTTTCATCAATTATATCCCAACTATCTTCCTACCATCGAAGGATGTGAATAATCACCCAAAATTCTTGGCTTTGATTAAAATTCTTACAAAATGAAAATTTGCTAAGATATCAAATAGCGTGCGAAAACTTTAAAATTCTATAATCAATTACGGATAGCCGTACACGATACCTTCTCCAATCATCTGTGTTCACCATGTATGAAATTTACAAAATGTTTTGGTGTGATGATGACTATGTGTCGTGAATGTTTTATATATTATCTCCATATATTCATGACACACGCAACGCGTGTGCCTCGGTGGCTAGTGTCCCACTAAGTAACAGCCTTCTAGTCTGTATACACTGTAACCCACATAGTTTTAATTTTTTAATTTTAAACCTAAACTAAACTTACGAAATTTTTATTAAAGATTTATAATTTTTATTAAAGATTTGTAATCTTATTTATTATATATTACATTGCGATATATTTAAATATGACATGTTGATATTTTTCTATTTATAATAGTTAGTTTAGAAATTTTAATTTATGTTTAAAAACAATTAAAAATCCGTAGTTGATCACCTCTATCTGGCACCCAAGATTCACCGAGACTTAGTTTATATCCATGTAATTAATCGTCAATAATTTCGAACACCATTTTAGTGAATAATAAAATATTAGAAATCGTTGTTAATTGGGTTTTTTTTTTTTTTTTTTTTTTTTTTTTTTTTTTTTTTNAATCGCACGAGCGCCGCACGTGAATGCTATTGGTTTTCGACAAATTTAATTTGTTAGTTGGATGTTGGCATTTTATGGGGTGGAGGGTAATTGGTAATGAACACGTTTTTTTTAAGCAACGACTTTGAAATATGCATTCAGACGAATAATTGTAATTCAAGGATCTCTTCATCGAGTTATTTCTCTCATCTTATAGCATTTGTAATTTTAATTTTATAATATTTGTGAGGTGTTTTGTTCTCTTATATTAAGGGAGCGTGTGTTTTTTTTTGAAATACAGTGAGTTGTTGTACACTATAAAATATTATAATAGAATTTTTTTCATCTTGTTCGTAGTTTTTACCTAAATAATTTTTAGAAGTTTTTCACGTAAATCTCGGTGTTCAATTTATTCTTTATTTTCATATTTATTATCTAAAGTTGTCGTACTTATGACCAACACTGTGATGGATATCTATTAGAAATTTACATGGTGATTGGATTCATTTGATCAATTTAGGAAGTAATAGTTTTGTTAACCTCAAATTTTGAGGTGTTTTTCCAAGTTTGTTATGCAGCATATGATTTTTTTTTATTAATAAATGAAAGATATTTTTTTCTGTTTGTATAAGGATTTTATTAACATATGAGAACTTTTTCAGGAGGTTATTGGATATTTGATATTGATTTTGTTAATGGATTTATTAATCTGTTAAGCCTAATTTTTTTAGTATTTTAGAGTATTAACAATTATGTGATAATTGAACAATCGATGAGAATATTTAAAGTAAATATTACTAAAAGATGTTTGAGGATTTCTTTACTTCATATTTAAGAGCTTAGGTGATATATTTATTAGCCTTGCCACTTTATTTTTTGAAGATATGAAAATATAGAATTTTATTGAATTTGTAGAACCACCGATAACAACAGTGTAACAAAAGGCTAATTAAAAAAAACTAAAAGATATAAATAGAATTATCTCTTGATGATGAACAAAAGATATAGCTAATAAAGAAAGTGAAAATATGTTAAAATAATTAATTAACTTTGAAGCAATAAATAAGGTAAGTAGATATCTATAAATGGCAAAAGAGGTGGTTTTTTTAGATGAGTCATTAACATCTATTGATACATGTTGGATTAAAAGCTACTATTTTCAATAAAAAAAAAAAAAAAAAGAAAGAAAGACAGATCGCTGGGCAGAAAACAGAGCGGACGAAAGGTGCAAGAGTCGAAGCGAAAGATGCAAGAGTCGAAGTGAAGGGAACGAGAATGACGAGAATGACAAACAAGCGGAAGAATTCAATTGTACAAACCGGACACTCAAGTTATAGACATGTTATATCCCTGTGGAGATGGTTGTCGGTGTATATGTGAAGAGGTACATGTGACCCACATATAATTGGAGCAACCGGCAACTTACCACAAACTGGACAAAAACACATTATTCTCTCTTATAGATATGTAGATTAGCAAAAAGCACGAACATGACACGTGAATGCTCGTTAGTTAATGATTGTCGATTATATAAATCATTTTCAACAATTGATGGCCATTCCTCCCTAGCATTGATCAATTGTATTTGATTTAGAACTGTACAATTGAAAAGAACACGTGTATATATATTTCACGTGAACGAGATAGGGTATTGTCTTGTTTCCATACATATATATATATATATGTATATATATATATTTCACGTGAACGAGATAGGGTATTGTCTTGTTTCCATACAGTACCACTTTGATGGAAATCGGGATGCTTATTAATTGGATTCATTTGATCAATTTAAGGAGTACTAAGCAAAACGCACTAGCGTCGCACGTGAATAATTGTTATGGTTTTATGATTGGTTGATTACATTACATAATAACTTTTACAGTATTTTTTTTGGATTTGGATCCTCTGCTGTAAACTCATGCAAAACGCAAAACACATGATGACTTGGAGGTGTTACGTACGGTATATCGTACCGAAATCTCGGATATCATATATCGTACCGAAAATACCGGTATGAAAAAAATGATACTGTTACCGTACTGACTTTTCGGTGCTGAAGTTTTTCGATATACCGAAAAGTCGGTACGGTATAAAATACCGTCATATTGAAAGTATATATAAAAAAATTCATTCTCTTTTAATTCCAAGGCCAATGATATACAAAACAAATCCATCAAGACAATAAACACCAACCACAACATGTGTCTGGAGATGAAGACATTAATGAACACCAATAAACTTCAACCGCAATATATGCGACTTCTTCATCTGCTATCTTTGCAACAATGTCTGAGGTCATGTGATTTCTGAAGCCTGTCAGCCTTTTAACAAATTGAGGTCCAGCATCCAGTCCTCTAGCTAGCTGTAAGGTTATGCGACAGAGATAAGACTTCTCAACAGTTTAAATTTTCAACTATGAGTCAAGTTGCTTCACTGAACTTTGATTTGGACTATTCCAACATAATGAATCCAAACAGAAGTTAAATGTTTTATTTTGATACGCTATCGATATATATCGTTTTATACCCAAAAAAATACCTTATATTTTTTAAAAATATGTAAAAATTTTACACAACCTTAGAATTCATGTGAAATTAAAATGGAAATACCAAAAGACATCGAATATCACTCGTACTATTTTTTTAGTACAATAAGTTTTTTTCTTGTACATCTAGCGACATATTTTAAAATTTTATAAATAAATTTATCATGAAGTCCAGGTTGAATAAAAAAAAATTACATTGAGCCTAGAAAAAAAATACATTTTTATGATACGTAGGGAAAAATACTTCGAATAATAAACTTATTTTGGATCAATTTATGCTATTATATAATAGATTTTAAAAAAAAATTATTATGGGAGAAACTAAGGCGTTGTTTGGTTGAGTTGGGAGTGTTATTATCTATTAGTAAGCCAACAAATATGTAAATATATATATTTTTCTAACCAAAAACATTTTTTGGTATTTCAAATCAACAATGAAACCATAGTTTTTTAAAATTGGATCAGACCGCCTAGTAAACGAGATGCCACTAGGGGTGGGTACGGTACGGTATCATACAGTACCGAAATTTTCGGTATATCGATTTTTTCGGTAATTTCGGTATTTTTTCGGTACGGTATTTCGGTATTTCGATATTTCGGTATATTTTCTCAACCCTAGATGCCACTATGGTTTGATTGATTGAGTCGTTTAATAAACCGGATTTTAATTGACCCACAAAATATCAAAAAATCGATTGGATTTGTTTAAACCAGTGATTCAATTACCAAAATCCCACAAGTTATTTCTTATTTGGATGGAATTATTATTTTCTGACAAACACTTTTTTTTTTTTAATCATTGAGACCTATTAAAAAACACAAAGAACTGTCTTTTGTATTTCTTTGTTGAACACATGTTTTATAAATGAATATATATTGTAGAAAATATTAATGTAACAATATATTTTTTAGGATGCATGATGTGGCATTTCTTGGTTTTTTTTTACATGATATGTCAATTATTCTGATTATTTTCTTATGCAATAAAGTGTTTAATTTTGTATTTAACAAGAATTGACCCACTAATTCAACCTTCGATTAATTGGTAGAACAAATGACCCACGGCTCTTTAAAAACTAGGTAAAAACTTGTGTGACACGGTCTCACGGGTCATATTTTGTGAGACAAATCTCTTATTTAGATCATCCATGAAAAAATATTATTTTTTATTCTAAAAGTATTATTTTTTTATTGTGAATATCGATAAGGTTGACCCGTCTGACATATAAATATTCGTGAGACCGTCTCACAAGACACATACTCCAAAAACTATGAATGAAACATGATCATGATCTGATCACTCCTCTTCTGCTCTGTCTTTTCCATCTATCATTATATTGTTTTTTGAATTTTTTGTATATACTTATTATAATGTCCCATCTGTTTAGGTCATCTTCAACCCATAAATCTATTTTGAGTGCAGTTTCTGCACCAAATATAACATTCATCTCCAATCCATTTACTTCAAATCTTACACTAAAAAGTATATTCCTAGAATATTCTTTTTGTTTACTATTTATTTATAAATTTAACAATATAATTATAATTAATGTTAATATTAGTATTATAATTATAATTATAATTTTATTTTTATTAATAGTTAATTTTATTTATTTGATTCTTATATATATTAACTCTAATATTTATAATACGAATTAATACAAATGTTTCATTATTAAAATTGACATAATTTTAATACAGATAATTTATTTTTAGAACTTAATATGAATCCAAATTAAAACATCTGAACAACTATATTCCTCCCACAAATGATCAATTAAAGCATTTCGTAGTGCATAGTGAGCATCTTTGTCNTGGAGCTCCATTGGAGATGAACCCTACGCCAAAATAACGTAAAAACGCTATTTTGGCGTAGGGTTGGAGATGGCTTACAGATTGAAATAAATAAATAAATGAAAAAACCACACCAAATTACGACTATAGTTTTCCAATTCGGCAGGGGATTCTTCAGATAGAACAACCACTTGGTCTATTTGATTCTTTTTTTTGTATATATAACTAATTTACCTAAATTACCTCTCATAAACCTGACTTGTTTAACTACAATCATTTTAGTGACATCCGACAGCTACCTCAGCATGTATATCAATGTATTTTTATATAATATTTCATATAAAAAGAAATTATATAATTAACTAAACAATTTATTTTTATCATCAAATGTTTATTCCAAACTCAATCCAGTAACTTTCTTCATTTTATTTTACCTCAAGACATGTTTACCCAAAAGACGATCATGTTAAGAATTAATTTTATCTTAAACATGATGTTGGCCTAGCTAACTTAAGAACCCGAAATCAAACGTCGAAACAAACTAATTCTGGAACGTAATTCCTGGTTGTCAAATGCCAAGAGTTGTATACCAAAATTTACGGGAAGGAAAGAAGTCTTAGTTTTACCATTCTTTCCATCATCTTTTTTCAGTGTCTCCTGCAACCACTGATACTATGTCTGTACAAATGTTCAACTCTAGGGTAAAATGCTGTACAATTTCCATATCTTTTCCTTCATTTCAGTCTCAGGTTGACTATACCTTTTGGTTTTTTTTCCTCCCGTACTAAAGCATAATGCGGGGAGAATCATATTGCTAGCGTTCCTTCAAGTAGTTGGTTCTCGTCCGAAGAATCAGAATGCTGAGATTTAGGTTTACTCATCGTTCCGGAAAACCCGTAACCAAGTGAGCTTCCACTCGTTTCAGAAAGCTGTGTAAGAAGAAAGGAAGGTACTTTTAATGCATATATTAAATCAATGGACACACACATAAACGTATATATGTTAGGTTGTGAAACCTCAACTAAAATACTGCATGTATTAGTGCTATTTGATACCTCTGTGAGCTCGGAGAGATGGCGGGTTCTGAATTCATTGATTGTAGCTGCTATCTCTGATGTTGGTAATTTGGCCTGAAAAAAAGGTTCTTTCATTAGTTTACACTCGTATAATAAGGCAACAATGTCATACGATTAAAACTAAGGTCGTCACAAGAGCAGGTCATGCCTTTCAAATGACAACAATATGCGACATGCTAACTGCCAAACACCACCTAAAATTATCGGTCTCGAACCTGGATAGACCAGTGTTGCAACACGATGACAAGCAGTGTTAAAGTACAATCACTTCTACTATCAAAATGTTGTTGGGGCATCTTCAACAAGCGTCGTGTCAGACCAAACTATGATCGTGAAATTGTCTACATGAGTGTTGGACTGTATGCAGATCTGGAAGTAGTACTTAAGCTTGGAATCCTACCGAAATCTAGTCACGCCAAGTGAAATTTTCTAGTTTTTAAATTTGGGTCTATTTATCAGAGTTTTCTTTTTTAAAAAAAATAGACAATAAATCTCATTAGTAAGCGTGGAACAAAAAATAAGAACTGGGATCCGAGAACAGTACGTAACAAGTGATTAAAAAGTAGTGCCGTCTCTCTTCCCTGAGTGAAACCCGAAAGAAAAGAAAAAGGCCAGAAATTAGTCCAAGGTGGGAACAAAATACTCAAAGAACATGCTTTGTTGAAATATTAACGAAACAATAAATGTAAGAAAATTCATCTTCATTTCAAACACGGGTGAAGTTAAATAAATTACGTGAATGTCGATCTACTTACTTGTGCAAGGACAGCAGCTGCCAATTGCAAACTAGGTTCCAAAGTCTCGGGAACAACCTGTTAAAAATAGTTAGCAACTCTTAATACGCAAACTTTACTCAAAAGAGCATAACAAGAAGGAAAATGATTCCAAATCATTAACCCTAAAACTTATCTAGTAGTTAAAACAAGAAGAAAAGATAAACCACAGGAAAAGAAGTCACAGAAACATACTGCAGTTGCCCCAGCTTTCTCTAAATTTAGGCCATGATCAACATCGTGAGCACGGACAAATGTTTTCACGTTTGGAAAATACTTGCTTAAAGCCCAGACAGCTCTATAATTTGCGCCAGGACTATCTAAAGTTACTGCAGCAGCACATGCTCTTTCAGCACCAATTTTGTGGAGGACCTGACATCCAAAAATGAGAGGAAGTAACAAAATGCCTTTTCACCCCTCAATAACCTGATCAGATTAATCTTATTTAAGTGCTGCAGAACATGCTCTCAGTCACCTCTCGACTACCCGCATCACCAAAGTATACAGGAAGGTCAAGTGCACGTCCAACAGAAACTCGATCACTGGAATGTTGAAAGTTAAAGATAAGTATCTACAAGATACATTAGCTAGCCTACTTATCCAACTTGACTAGTGCTTTTGGTTAAAAGAGAAATTCAAATATTTAACCAACGAAATATCCACGCTTTGTTTGAAAATTGTTAAAAACTGTCCATGGAAATAGAAAACTAAATGCAAATTATAAATCATAATGAGCGAACTCCGAATGCATAAAAAAAATTAATGGTGAACTATGGAATTTTCCTAATCAACACATTAGCAGATAATTCCATGTAGGAAAAGGTCATACCTTCTTACGTCAAGAGCAACAAAAGGAATCAGTCGCTCTGAAAGAAGCTGGGCAATAATCTGTAAGATTAAAGACAAAAAAACATCTACTTACGTGACAGAAACTTAATATTTGGATCACATTCTAGGTAGGTGATACTGTCCATAGTATGAAAGCATTTTACCATGCATGGATTTTAAGTTTATAATACCTGACCAACACGTCCAAAGCCACATATAATTATATGGTCTTGTAGATCATCTGTCTGAAAATATCAGAAAGAAAAAAACAGAGCATTTCATACTACACATTAACATGCATCTGCTGACATAAAGAAAATAATGGCATGCAAATAATCTCATAGAACCACCAAAAGCAGGAATATTTCATTCACTTAACTGTGTGAAAACCAAGTCACGTAGCATATTATACACAAGAGGACAAATGAAAAAGAAGTTCAATTGCCTTGTTCATGCAGTTCTTCATCTACGGAAATTACATGAAGAGTATATTGTGGAACCACAAGGTTTAGATTAAAAACAATGAATCTCATGCATGTTACCAATCAGCAATAAAAAATCAAACCACAGTCGGTGTAATTATACCAGACGTTACTCAATAAAAACTTCATAAAAACTATCACTTAACTGCAGCCTCGACAATCTGCAATAACTAAATTATCAAATATACACAATTGTTCATGTATAAGGATTGAACTCACATGTTTGAGGATACCGCTTCACCACATTCAATTGAAGTAAGACAAGAAAATAGAAGGAAAATAAAAGATATTAAATCTTGCTTTTGATCTGAATAGACTAATTGAGGGGTACATTGGCTGAGAATGAAAAAAGATCATTCAAAGGAATCTAGGCACTAAGACATACTGAATAGAGTTCCTAGGATAGTTAACAACATCATCTTCTACACGAGTGCACAAAGAAACAAAAAGGTTTTCACAGTTTACCTCATTTTCATCAGGTAATAGACTTCGAACATCCTGCAGTTCAAAGCGAGAAGCTATCAATTGGCCTCCAGCAGCTAACCATGGTGTGAGAGCCATTGAAATTCCAACCACGAGAAACAGCAATGATGACAACTGGGAAGACATTATACCCTGCCAATAAGGCCAAATAAAAAAACAATCAGTTTAAAATTTAGATAAATGGTAACGATCTGCACTGATTTTCATATCTCATCTGACTTGGCAGCAACATGTCCCTATTAATTAGACTCTAGTAACAAATTGCAAATAATATATTAAAAAAGCACTATATCTACACTGGTTCACATCAAAAGTAAGAACAGTAACAATTCAACCAGGACAAAAAAGGAGGACAGAAGCCCACACACACACACTGCCATCCAAAACCAAAAGAGGAGCGAGAGTGACAATTTTATTTTATTATTCACTATGGTCTGCTTATGTTCTCAACGGTACTGGCTTCAAAGTACAGTTTAAATTAGGATTCACAAAACAGTCAAGGGTTACGTAATGCAGAGTACTTCTCAATTAGTAAGCAGTACTCCGCTGAAACTATTTTCTAGCAAAATAAAGATTTAATGACATTGGTGTGAATATTTGATTTAGCCAAGACATCAGATCTGAGCAACATAATAACAGCCACAGGTGTAAATTATAAGGAAAACCTGGTTAACAGCTTCACCAAATGCTACAAATGCAAATTCTCCACCAGGTGCAAGTAGAAGGCCAACTCTTATCGCAGATACCATTGAAATACCAAATATTCTGCCAACAAGTGCAACCAAGATGGTCTTCCCAGCAATTAAAAGCCCCAATGATCCGGCAATAACTGGGAAGTTTGAAACTAGAAGTTTTGGATCAATGGACATTCCAACCTGTAAATACACACAACTTTCTAAAAGTGATAAAAAAAAAATAAAGAAATTGTTCAAGCACTCACTTTACTTTAGAAATCTCGAATTAATTATAAGCAATAGAATCATTTTCATGACAAAACATAACCAAATGCAATAAAAGATGCAAGTGCACAATATCAGATAACAATCATTTTTTTAAGTATCTAACAAAAATCTCCAATATCTGATGGAAAATGAATTGCTAATGGACTTTACAGCAAATCAATATGAGAAGGTGAAAGCATACCGTCATAAAGAATAGACCCAATAGGAGACCACGGTACGGTGCAATATCGGATTCAACCTGTAATGAGAATTCGGTTTCCGCCAAAAGCAAGCCAGCCAAAAATGCTCCTAAAGCCATTGAAAGGCCAGCCTGTTTGCAAATAAAGAATGACATTGATAACATATTTAGGACAAATATGCAACCATGATAACTAATAAAAAAAGAAACAGCTAATAAAAATAAAAGGAGTTTCCCACCCTGGCAGTTAGCAGACTGGTTGCCAGGATGACTAGAAGTGTATTCGCAGAAAATATTTCTGCATTTTGATTCTCAGCGATTTGCTTGTAAACTGGGCGAAGCAGCTGCACAACGGAAGAAAGATGGAATGCGTTTAATTTAGAATAGTATAAAATCGAAGGTTCCGTAAACCGCAAAACAGGCACAAAATTATGTCCAACGTAAAGATTTGGCAAAATTTCCTTGAAAATAACTCTGGTTGAAAGCATATATTCCACAATCTGGAGTAACTCTTTGTCAGCATCTACAAGAACTACGATACTTACCAATCGTCCTCCAGCAATTATGGCTGAGATGGCAACTACTGCCTTCACAGCAGCCAATCCAAGAGCTTCAGCAATGGCTTGGAAACCAACCTAAAAAACCATAGGGATATTGCTTATCAAGCATCATCAATTGAAGTGCAATAACAGATGTTTCTGGTCATTACAACTGAATAAGCAACCATACAATATGCGTGATGCCAAATAAAGCGTGCCAATAACATTCTTGAACTATAGGACAACGGCATAGGATGAAAATTAAAAGTCATGTCATTGATTTCTCTTCAGCTGAGTGAAAAATAACAGTGATAGAAAATTATTACCCCTCCCTTGGATGAACTCGGTGAAATAAGTGGTATTAGTATAAGCAAAACCACCACTGCCAAATCCTGAAATAAATAAAATTGCATAAAAGGACGGCTTAACAAATATCAGAAGAACTAGAAGGAGATCCATAAATAAAAGGCAAAAAATAAACATAGGCATAGTAAGAAAGAGATAAGAGAGATGAGGATGTATACTCTACAAGATTGGTACACAAATACCTGGAAGAGTAACACAGAAAACGTAGCTCTCCCATGCCGTGATGTACTCTCTCCACGTTCTTGAAGTACCTATAAATATCCCAGAGATACATTTGATATGCCTCATGGCACTAAGAGTTGCTCTTACAGCTTATTTTAAATGAAAAAAAAAATCATTAAGAGTAAAAGCATGATATCTAAAATGAATAACGAGAAGCAGCATAAACTGTCCCAAATTTTCAACAAACTAAATGTTGTAATTGAGAAAAAACATCAACAAGACTGAAAAAGCACAAACATCTAAAATGCAAAACAGGGAAAAAAAATCAGCACATACTGCGATGTTTACCTGTAGCACAACCGCGGTTGAAGATAATGCAATGCCATTCCCTATGACAATTGCAGCAGGACCAGGCAGCCCAGACACATATCGAGCAACCACCCCAACAACCACAGCTGTGACCAAGACCTGCATTTGTTAATGTGAGCAAAGTCATGAAAAGGGGACTCATGTTATGTTATAAAGACAGTCCTAAAATTAAATTTACAATATTATGGAGTTTATAATCACCTGAGCAGAGCCCAATCCAAAAACATATTTCTTCATTGAACTTAGTCTTTCAACAGAGAGCTGCAAGAAACAATAAGGTGAAGGTCATCTCCTATTCCCATATGGCTGTAACGTGTGGAAAGTGAATGCTTTAACAAAATTTGAATTTGAAAAATTCATTGGATCTACCTCAAGGCCAATATTGAATAGCAAGAAGACAACTCCAAACTCAGCTATTGCCTTAGTTGCATGTACATTGCGAATAATAGAGAGACCATAGGGACCAATTAAGATCCCAGCGACTAGATATCCAAGGACAGGACTGCCTGAATTGCAACAGAAAAAAGATTTGCCAGCAGTAGCAACTATTGGATCTAAAATTCACGGTGGAATATGGACATCATAAAAATGATCTACTGTTTTTTAAGCACATTTGAGAGCCTGAAAAGAGCCAAGGAAAACACAGAAACAGGCTTCTGTATGATGCATGAACCATACTATTATCATACTGCCCTTTCCATATTCGCTAGGCCCACTGGAATTCGGAGAAAACATACTCAAATTCCACATACCTCCAGGGATTTTCTGGAATGTGGGAACAAATATAACACTCGCAAGTAGTAACCATAACACATCAAGCAATGAGGCTTCCTCCTCATTTATCTGAAAAAAGAATAGATGCAGTCCATATTAAGAAACCAAATAGTGCAAAATCATATACAGACAATTTGAATGTCAAGTTTTTAATCTAAATTATACAAATGCAAGTCAACTGAAGTCATGCCTCTTGATGAGGAAGCATGTCCATTAGTTTCTTCATTTTCTGAGGAAGATTTCTCAATTTCCTGACCAGAGGCTTTGCTGTAGTTGACACTTCATCAATGCTAGTGGTCATTATGTCTGGTTGCTTAAATAGCTGGGAGATCTTTTCACCTCGATTGATGTATAAGGTAATTCTGTAATTAAAATAGAAGCATATGTAATTTGAGCATTTTTTCCACCATATACACATAGCAGAAGCAGCACCATGTCCATCAGAGCAAACTATTATTAAATAACTGACAAATTCAAGCATGTATTTTAGTAACTAATTTTATTTTTACAAAATAGTGAAAATCTCCAACAGATACCAAGCATACCCTGCTCCAACAATCAGTGACCCAACGACCAACTTGGACAAGTGCTTACGAGCAGACTCCACTACACCGTGAAAAACTGAAGCTGGGGTAAACTCTTCCCCATCCGCAGCAAAAGAGAAATATGATGCAGAAAAGAATCGGGATGATTTCTTCAATAATGCTTTGGGAGTGCTTAAAGGAGAACTCTCCCTAGTTGATTCCTTCTGCATTTCCTGTATCTTATTCTGAATAGTTTTTAACTTCTCCGTATCTGCTTCAATGTCCTCTGATAAGCCTGCATTTAACTCTTCACTCTCTTTTTCACTCTCATCCAATAAAATATGTTCCTTCAGCTCAAGTATCTCCACTAATTCGGTTTGCACCTCTCTATCTTTCTCAACAGCATCATCTGTAGGACTTTCTAAAGATACCAGATCAGTGACAGTTTGCTCAAAATCCACTGCAGCGAGACTCAAAAGATCAATGTTCTTCTCTGCCCTCTGTAGTGCAATATATGCTTCATCGACACGTTGTGCAGCCTCAAGTTCAAGAGCAACAGCTTGCTCTGCTAAAAGCATTATGTTTGCCACATCTTCCTCTGCTTTAGAAACTTTGATTTGTGATTGCTCTGCAACCGTGTTCAACCTGTCCACTTCCTTCTGCAACTCTTCTTTCCTGCTTTGAACCTTTCTGAGTTCGGCCTCACAATTTACCAATTGTTCTCGACACTTTGTTATGTCATGCTGTGCAGCCAAGAGTGCTTCCTCTTCACTTGATTCTTCCCCTTCAATTTCAAACTCGGAATCATTTTCTTCAGAATATTTAGGAAAACCAATTTTTTCAGTTGCAATTTTCTGTGAATTCATAAGATCTTGGAGTTTAGCCTCAGCCACAGAAAGGGCAGTTGTTGCCTTCTGGACACCTTCTTTAGCAGAAGCCTCTTCATTTAAAATTTCTTGTACATTACTAAGGGCATCATGTACATCACCCCATGCTTTTGCAGCCTCATCCTTCAACAATATAGAAGCTTCTGATATTTGCTGAGCCTTTTCCTCAAAAATTGCGCTGTTATTGCGTGTAACTTCCAACTCTTTTACAGCTTTCTCCAACAGGTCCCTCAGTTCATCCAAATCTGCAGCCTCCACTCCTTCCCCTGATATTTCCATGGAGGCGATAGATTCGAAGCCTGCCTCAGCATTTCCAGTCTCACCCACTTTTACATCACTTCCATTTCCATATATATAAGCTACCGATTCATTTCCCTGACACTGTGACAAACCGACAGGCCTTGGAGTTTTAAAAATATTTCCACATCTATAAAAAGAAGAGCCAACAGATCTATGACACCACAACCAAAAAGTGTCTTCATCGAGAAAACGTGGACTAGCAGCACGAGGACAATATCTAATGTTTTTCTTCAGCTTCTTTCCTGAATGTGCTTTTAACAGAAGCCTTGAATCTCCAAAAAATTTACAGCGACCGTACTTCAAATTTGTTGTCAAATTCAAGTGTTCTGATTCCCTGAAATCTACAGCTTCAACTCCGTAAATCACATTTGATCTAGATACACTACACGCGATGTCCATCACTCCTATGTTGGAAAGAGTAGATATTCATCAAGGAAATTCACATCAATAATACAATAATCTCAAGCTTGAGATCAACCTGACAAAAACAACAAACATAATATCTCCATGGAAAATGGCAAATTATAAAAATCAAACTAAGCTATATAACAATTCATTACCCCAAAGCAAACATTTCTTTCATATTTTCCTTTGTAACCAACAAAAGAAAAAAAATGTCCCGGTATACCAAACTCAGCAGCAAATCATAAAGAAAGAAAAAATCTCGCCTGAAAACAAAGAGCCAGTTTAATGTACTTGCGAATAAAACTTCCATTTCTCTAAAAATTACGCTAGAACTTTGTTAGCCGCACTCCTTGGGTCTGCCCGGGGGTACCCATGCCTAAATAGGATTAAGTGTAATTGCTTCTCTCAGCACACGCTTCAGCAGATGAATAGTCACGTTTACCTATACTCGTTCACGCATGAAGCACAGATACTGATCACATGCAAACACATATCAAAATCATGTAAGCAAATATATCAACTGAATCACGTGTAAACTTCTAGAGATCACAAACACAACAATCGACGATCTATTTCCAAGTCGCACTAAGCATTAACCTCTCACCGACCTCGTAACAAACACTTGGCAGCACAAATCAACTCCACTAAATTCACAACATAAACACCGGAATCAAATCGAACCTAAGCATTTCATAATTTCCCCACAGAAGAGATTGAAAAAAAACGCTGAATGCGTGCGCGCGAGCTAAAATGAAGAGTAGAAATTGCAACTTACCGATGAAGAGATGGTGCCGAGGAGAAAATGGAGGCGGAACTAACCAAGGGGAAGAAATGGACAGAGGAAAGAGACGGACGTTATAACGGAAGAAACTTTGAGCTTCGAAATTTGTCTTTTCTGAATCGCGAATCTAATGGCAGGTGAATGGCCGTCTGCGCCTCTCCGTTTGGGGAGGCAAAAGACTAAAAACTCAGAATTTTTTTTATATAAATTAATTAATTTTTTGGAAAGGAAAAAATAAATAGAAGGCGTGAGCGTGACCTGTCCGTGCATTTTTAGCTTTTGACCATGTCGAACGGTACTTTGCAGGTGAGGATATAAATATTCAAATCACTACATTAAATTGATATTTTATTTTATTTTTTGTTTAATTAGAATGTTGTCACATATACATCAATTTTTATATTCATCTCCGAGATAACCAAAATATTCTGTAAAAATGAAATAATCACCTATAAAAAGCAAAACATTAAAGACGAAAATATCAATTTTCCCATAACAAAAATGCTAGTCACAAAACCCTAACTAAAAAAATTAGGTTAAAATTAATGATTATGTTAATCTAATCTACGTGGAACTAAATTTATCATTTGAGATGACAATGTTGATGTCCCTAAATTTGGTATGTCTGGACGAATCCGAGCTCATATCAAAACAATCCCTAGCCCATATTCCCTAACCCACATCAATATGGACCCCTAGCCCTATCAGGGATCCGAGCCCATATCAAAACAATCCTTAACCCACACTCTCTAACACTATTAGGAGTCCAAGCCCACATTCCCTAGCACTCTCCGGAGTCCAAGCCCACAACCTTGGCACTGTCAGGAATCTGAGCCCACCAAGAGGCAGGGAAATTCGAGCCCACCAAAGGGTCGGGAATTTCGAGCCCTGACGCGATTGGAGTATATGAAGATATTCTCATTAACAGATAAGGGTCTCGATAAATGCGGGATTCGGGTGAATCTAATCAAGATAAGGCAAATGTCCTAGCCGCCGTTGAGGTAAAGTCCTAGTGTTTGAAGTCTCATATCTCAGGTAGGACTCTATCTCAGCAGGAGTCCTACTCTAACAAGGTAACTAATNACGAATTCAGATAATTTGGATTCATATTAAGTTCTAAAAATAAATTATCTGTATTAAAATTATGTCAATTTTAATAATGAAGCATTTGTATTAATTCGTATTATAAATATTAGANGCATGTATATCAATGTATTTTTATATAATATTTCATATAAAAAGAAATTATATAATTAACTAAACAATTTATTTTTATCATCAAATGTTTATTCCAAACTCAATCCAGTAACTTTCTTCATTTTATTTTACCTCAAGACATGTTTACCCAAAAGACGATCATGTTAAGAATTAATTTTATCTTAAACATGATGTTGGCCTAGCTAACTTAAGAACCCGAAATCAAACGTCGAAACAAACTAATTCTGGAACGTAATTCCTGGTTGTCAAATGCCAAGAGTTGTATACCAAAATTTACGGGAAGGAAAGAAGTCTTAGTTTTACCATTCTTTCCATCATCTTTTTTCAGTGTCTCCTGCAACCACTGATACTATGTCTGTACAAATGTTCAACTCTAGGGTAAAATGCTGTACAATTTCCATATCTTTTCCTTCATTTCAGTCTCAGGTTGACTATACCTTTTGGTTTTTTTTCCTCCCGTACTAAAGCATAATGCGGGGAGAATCATATTGCTAGCGTTCCTTCAAGTAGTTGGTTCTCGTCCGAAGAATCAGAATGCTGAGATTTAGGTTTACTCATCGTTCCGGAAAACCCGTAACCAAGTGAGCTTCCACTCGTTTCAGAAAGCTGTGTAAGAAGAAAGGAAGGTACTTTTAATGCATATATTAAATCAATGGACACACACATAAACGTATATATGTTAGGTTGTGAAACCTCAACTAAAATACTGCATGTATTAGTGCTATTTGATACCTCTGTGAGCTCGGAGAGATGGCGGGTTCTGAATTCATTGATTGTAGCTGCTATCTCTGATGTTGGTAATTTGGCCTGAAAAAAAGGTTCTTTCATTAGTTTACACTCGTATAATAAGGCAACAATGTCATACGATTAAAACTAAGGTCGTCACAAGAGCAGGTCATGCCTTTCAAATGACAACAATATGCGACATGCTAACTGCCAAACACCACCTAAAATTATCGGTCTCGAACCTGGATAGACCAGTGTTGCAACACGATGACAAGCAGTGTTAAAGTACAATCACTTCTACTATCAAAATGTTGTTGGGGCATCTTCAACAAGCGTCGTGTCAGACCAAACTATGATCGTGAAATTGTCTACATGAGTGTTGGACTGTATGCAGATCTGGAAGTAGTACTTAAGCTTGGAATCCTACCGAAATCTAGTCACGCCAAGTGAAATTTTCTAGTTTTTAAATTTGGGTCTATTTATCAGAGTTTTCTTTTTTAAAAAAAATAGACAATAAATCTCATTAGTAAGCGTGGAACAAAAAATAAGAACTGGGATCCGAGAACAGTACGTAACAAGTGATTAAAAAGTAGTGCCGTCTCTCTTCCCTGAGTGAAACCCGAAAGAAAAGAAAAAGGCCAGAAATTAGTCCAAGGTGGGAACAAAATACTCAAAGAACATGCTTTGTTGAAATATTAACGAAACAATAAATGTAAGAAAATTCATCTTCATTTCAAACACGGGTGAAGTTAAATAAATTACGTGAATGTCGATCTACTTACTTGTGCAAGGACAGCAGCTGCCAATTGCAAACTAGGTTCCAAAGTCTCGGGAACAACCTGTTAAAAATAGTTAGCAACTCTTAATACGCAAACTTTACTCAAAAGAGCATAACAAGAAGGAAAATGATTCCAAATCATTAACCCTAAAACTTATCTAGTAGTTAAAACAAGAAGAAAAGATAAACCACAGGAAAAGAAGTCACAGAAACATACTGCAGTTGCCCCAGCTTTCTCTAAATTTAGGCCATGATCAACATCGTGAGCACGGACAAATGTTTTCACGTTTGGAAAATACTTGCTTAAAGCCCAGACAGCTCTATAATTTGCGCCAGGACTATCTAAAGTTACTGCAGCAGCACATGCTCTTTCAGCACCAATTTTGTGGAGGACCTGACATCCAAAAATGAGAGGAAGTAACAAAATGCCTTTTCACCCCTCAATAACCTGATCAGATTAATCTTATTTAAGTGCTGCAGAACATGCTCTCAGTCACCTCTCGACTACCCGCATCACCAAAGTATACAGGAAGGTCAAGTGCACGTCCAACAGAAACTCGATCACTGGAATGTTGAAAGTTAAAGATAAGTATCTACAAGATACATTAGCTAGCCTACTTATCCAACTTGACTAGTGCTTTTGGTTAAAAGAGAAATTCAAATATTTAACCAACGAAATATCCACGCTTTGTTTGAAAATTGTTAAAAACTGTCCATGGAAATAGAAAACTAAATGCAAATTATAAATCATAATGAGCGAACTCCGAATGCATAAAAAAAATTAATGGTGAACTATGGAATTTTCCTAATCAACACATTAGCAGATAATTCCATGTAGGAAAAGGTCATACCTTCTTACGTCAAGAGCAACAAAAGGAATCAGTCGCTCTGAAAGAAGCTGGGCAATAATCTGTAAGATTAAAGACAAAAAAACATCTACTTACGTGACAGAAACTTAATATTTGGATCACATTCTAGGTAGGTGATACTGTCCATAGTATGAAAGCATTTTACCATGCATGGATTTTAAGTTTATAATACCTGACCAACACGTCCAAAGCCACATATAATTATATGGTCTTGTAGATCATCTGTCTGAAAATATCAGAAAGAAAAAAACAGAGCATTTCATACTACACATTAACATGCATCTGCTGACATAAAGAAAATAATGGCATGCAAATAATCTCATAGAACCACCAAAAGCAGGAATATTTCATTCACTTAACTGTGTGAAAACCAAGTCACGTAGCATATTATACACAAGAGGACAAATGAAAAAGAAGTTCAATTGCCTTGTTCATGCAGTTCTTCATCTACGGAAATTACATGAAGAGTATATTGTGGAACCACAAGGTTTAGATTAAAAACAATGAATCTCATGCATGTTACCAATCAGCAATAAAAAATCAAACCACAGTCGGTGTAATTATACCAGACGTTACTCAATAAAAACTTCATAAAAACTATCACTTAACTGCAGCCTCGACAATCTGCAATAACTAAATTATCAAATATACACAATTGTTCATGTATAAGGATTGAACTCACATGTTTGAGGATACCGCTTCACCACATTCAATTGAAGTAAGACAAGAAAATAGAAGGAAAATAAAAGATATTAAATCTTGCTTTTGATCTGAATAGACTAATTGAGGGGTACATTGGCTGAGAATGAAAAAAGATCATTCAAAGGAATCTAGGCACTAAGACATACTGAATAGAGTTCCTAGGATAGTTAACAACATCATCTTCTACACGAGTGCACAAAGAAACAAAAAGGTTTTCACAGTTTACCTCATTTTCATCAGGTAATAGACTTCGAACATCCTGCAGTTCAAAGCGAGAAGCTATCAATTGGCCTCCAGCAGCTAACCATGGTGTGAGAGCCATTGAAATTCCAACCACGAGAAACAGCAATGATGACAACTGGGAAGACATTATACCCTGCCAATAAGGCCAAATAAAAAAACAATCAGTTTAAAATTTAGATAAATGGTAACGATCTGCACTGATTTTCATATCTCATCTGACTTGGCAGCAACATGTCCCTATTAATTAGACTCTAGTAACAAATTGCAAATAATATATTAAAAAAGCACTATATCTACACTGGTTCACATCAAAAGTAAGAACAGTAACAATTCAACCAGGACAAAAAAGGAGGACAGAAGCCCACACACACACACTGCCATCCAAAACCAAAAGAGGAGCGAGAGTGACAATTTTATTTTATTATTCACTATGGTCTGCTTATGTTCTCAACGGTACTGGCTTCAAAGTACAGTTTAAATTAGGATTCACAAAACAGTCAAGGGTTACGTAATGCAGAGTACTTCTCAATTAGTAAGCAGTACTCCGCTGAAACTATTTTCTAGCAAAATAAAGATTTAATGACATTGGTGTGAATATTTGATTTAGCCAAGACATCAGATCTGAGCAACATAATAACAGCCACAGGTGTAAATTATAAGGAAAACCTGGTTAACAGCTTCACCAAATGCTACAAATGCAAATTCTCCACCAGGTGCAAGTAGAAGGCCAACTCTTATCGCAGATACCATTGAAATACCAAATATTCTGCCAACAAGTGCAACCAAGATGGTCTTCCCAGCAATTAAAAGCCCCAATGATCCGGCAATAACTGGGAAGTTTGAAACTAGAAGTTTTGGATCAATGGACATTCCAACCTGTAAATACACACAACTTTCTAAAAGTGATAAAAAAAAAATAAAGAAATTGTTCAAGCACTCACTTTACTTTAGAAATCTCGAATTAATTATAAGCAATAGAATCATTTTCATGACAAAACATAACCAAATGCAATAAAAGATGCAAGTGCACAATATCAGATAACAATCATTTTTTTAAGTATCTAACAAAAATCTCCAATATCTGATGGAAAATGAATTGCTAATGGACTTTACAGCAAATCAATATGAGAAGGTGAAAGCATACCGTCATAAAGAATAGACCCAATAGGAGACCACGGTACGGTGCAATATCGGATTCAACCTGTAATGAGAATTCGGTTTCCGCCAAAAGCAAGCCAGCCAAAAATGCTCCTAAAGCCATTGAAAGGCCAGCCTGTTTGCAAATAAAGAATGACATTGATAACATATTTAGGACAAATATGCAACCATGATAACTAATAAAAAAAGAAACAGCTAATAAAAATAAAAGGAGTTTCCCACCCTGGCAGTTAGCAGACTGGTTGCCAGGATGACTAGAAGTGTATTCGCAGAAAATATTTCTGCATTTTGATTCTCAGCGATTTGCTTGTAAACTGGGCGAAGCAGCTGCACAACGGAAGAAAGATGGAATGCGTTTAATTTAGAATAGTATAAAATCGAAGGTTCCGTAAACCGCAAAACAGGCACAAAATTATGTCCAACGTAAAGATTTGGCAAAATTTCCTTGAAAATAACTCTGGTTGAAAGCATATATTCCACAATCTGGAGTAACTCTTTGTCAGCATCTACAAGAACTACGATACTTACCAATCGTCCTCCAGCAATTATGGCTGAGATGGCAACTACTGCCTTCACAGCAGCCAATCCAAGAGCTTCAGCAATGGCTTGGAAACCAACCTAAAAAACCATAGGGATATTGCTTATCAAGCATCATCAATTGAAGTGCAATAACAGATGTTTCTGGTCATTACAACTGAATAAGCAACCATACAATATGCGTGATGCCAAATAAAGCGTGCCAATAACATTCTTGAACTATAGGACAACGGCATAGGATGAAAATTAAAAGTCATGTCATTGATTTCTCTTCAGCTGAGTGAAAAATAACAGTGATAGAAAATTATTACCCCTCCCTTGGATGAACTCGGTGAAATAAGTGGTATTAGTATAAGCAAAACCACCACTGCCAAATCCTGAAATAAATAAAATTGCATAAAAGGACGGCTTAACAAATATCAGAAGAACTAGAAGGAGATCCATAAATAAAAGGCAAAAAATAAACATAGGCATAGTAAGAAAGAGATAAGAGAGATGAGGATGTATACTCTACAAGATTGGTACACAAATACCTGGAAGAGTAACACAGAAAACGTAGCTCTCCCATGCCGTGATGTACTCTCTCCACGTTCTTGAAGTACCTATAAATATCCCAGAGATACATTTGATATGCCTCATGGCACTAAGAGTTGCTCTTACAGCTTATTTTAAATGAAAAAAAAAATCATTAAGAGTAAAAGCATGATATCTAAAATGAATAACGAGAAGCAGCATAAACTGTCCCAAATTTTCAACAAACTAAATGTTGTAATTGAGAAAAAACATCAACAAGACTGAAAAAGCACAAACATCTAAAATGCAAAACAGGGAAAAAAAATCAGCACATACTGCGATGTTTACCTGTAGCACAACCGCGGTTGAAGATAATGCAATGCCATTCCCTATGACAATTGCAGCAGGACCAGGCAGCCCAGACACATATCGAGCAACCACCCCAACAACCACAGCTGTGACCAAGACCTGCATTTGTTAATGTGAGCAAAGTCATGAAAAGGGGACTCATGTTATGTTATAAAGACAGTCCTAAAATTAAATTTACAATATTATGGAGTTTATAATCACCTGAGCAGAGCCCAATCCAAAAACATATTTCTTCATTGAACTTAGTCTTTCAACAGAGAGCTGCAAGAAACAATAAGGTGAAGGTCATCTCCTATTCCCATATGGCTGTAACGTGTGGAAAGTGAATGCTTTAACAAAATTTGAATTTGAAAAATTCATTGGATCTACCTCAAGGCCAATATTGAATAGCAAGAAGACAACTCCAAACTCAGCTATTGCCTTAGTTGCATGTACATTGCGAATAATAGAGAGACCATAGGGACCAATTAAGATCCCAGCGACTAGATATCCAAGGACAGGACTGCCTGAATTGCAACAGAAAAAAGATTTGCCAGCAGTAGCAACTATTGGATCTAAAATTCACGGTGGAATATGGACATCATAAAAATGATCTACTGTTTTTTAAGCACATTTGAGAGCCTGAAAAGAGCCAAGGAAAACACAGAAACAGGCTTCTGTATGATGCATGAACCATACTATTATCATACTGCCCTTTCCATATTCGCTAGGCCCACTGGAATTCGGAGAAAACATACTCAAATTCCACATACCTCCAGGGATTTTCTGGAATGTGGGAACAAATATAACACTCGCAAGTAGTAACCATAACACATCAAGCAATGAGGCTTCCTCCTCATTTATCTGAAAAAAGAATAGATGCAGTCCATATTAAGAAACCAAATAGTGCAAAATCATATACAGACAATTTGAATGTCAAGTTTTTAATCTAAATTATACAAATGCAAGTCAACTGAAGTCATGCCTCTTGATGAGGAAGCATGTCCATTAGTTTCTTCATTTTCTGAGGAAGATTTCTCAATTTCCTGACCAGAGGCTTTGCTGTAGTTGACACTTCATCAATGCTAGTGGTCATTATGTCTGGTTGCTTAAATAGCTGGGAGATCTTTTCACCTCGATTGATGTATAAGGTAATTCTGTAATTAAAATAGAAGCATATGTAATTTGAGCATTTTTTCCACCATATACACATAGCAGAAGCAGCACCATGTCCATCAGAGCAAACTATTATTAAATAACTGACAAATTCAAGCATGTATTTTAGTAACTAATTTTATTTTTACAAAATAGTGAAAATCTCCAACAGATACCAAGCATACCCTGCTCCAACAATCAGTGACCCAACGACCAACTTGGACAAGTGCTTACGAGCAGACTCCACTACACCGTGAAAAACTGAAGCTGGGGTAAACTCTTCCCCATCCGCAGCAAAAGAGAAATATGATGCAGAAAAGAATCGGGATGATTTCTTCAATAATGCTTTGGGAGTGCTTAAAGGAGAACTCTCCCTAGTTGATTCCTTCTGCATTTCCTGTATCTTATTCTGAATAGTTTTTAACTTCTCCGTATCTGCTTCAATGTCCTCTGATAAGCCTGCATTTAACTCTTCACTCTCTTTTTCACTCTCATCCAATAAAATATGTTCCTTCAGCTCAAGTATCTCCACTAATTCGGTTTGCACCTCTCTATCTTTCTCAACAGCATCATCTGTAGGACTTTCTAAAGATACCAGATCAGTGACAGTTTGCTCAAAATCCACTGCAGCGAGACTCAAAAGATCAATGTTCTTCTCTGCCCTCTGTAGTGCAATATATGCTTCATCGACACGTTGTGCAGCCTCAAGTTCAAGAGCAACAGCTTGCTCTGCTAAAAGCATTATGTTTGCCACATCTTCCTCTGCTTTAGAAACTTTGATTTGTGATTGCTCTGCAACCGTGTTCAACCTGTCCACTTCCTTCTGCAACTCTTCTTTCCTGCTTTGAACCTTTCTGAGTTCGGCCTCACAATTTACCAATTGTTCTCGACACTTTGTTATGTCATGCTGTGCAGCCAAGAGTGCTTCCTCTTCACTTGATTCTTCCCCTTCAATTTCAAACTCGGAATCATTTTCTTCAGAATATTTAGGAAAACCAATTTTTTCAGTTGCAATTTTCTGTGAATTCATAAGATCTTGGAGTTTAGCCTCAGCCACAGAAAGGGCAGTTGTTGCCTTCTGGACACCTTCTTTAGCAGAAGCCTCTTCATTTAAAATTTCTTGTACATTACTAAGGGCATCATGTACATCACCCCATGCTTTTGCAGCCTCATCCTTCAACAATATAGAAGCTTCTGATATTTGCTGAGCCTTTTCCTCAAAAATTGCGCTGTTATTGCGTGTAACTTCCAACTCTTTTACAGCTTTCTCCAACAGGTCCCTCAGTTCATCCAAATCTGCAGCCTCCACTCCTTCCCCTGATATTTCCATGGAGGCGATAGATTCGAAGCCTGCCTCAGCATTTCCAGTCTCACCCACTTTTACATCACTTCCATTTCCATATATATAAGCTACCGATTCATTTCCCTGACACTGTGACAAACCGACAGGCCTTGGAGTTTTAAAAATATTTCCACATCTATAAAAAGAAGAGCCAACAGATCTATGACACCACAACCAAAAAGTGTCTTCATCGAGAAAACGTGGACTAGCAGCACGAGGACAATATCTAATGTTTTTCTTCAGCTTCTTTCCTGAATGTGCTTTTAACAGAAGCCTTGAATCTCCAAAAAATTTACAGCGACCGTACTTCAAATTTGTTGTCAAATTCAAGTGTTCTGATTCCCTGAAATCTACAGCTTCAACTCCGTAAATCACATTTGATCTAGATACACTACACGCGATGTCCATCACTCCTATGTTGGAAAGAGTAGATATTCATCAAGGAAATTCACATCAATAATACAATAATCTCAAGCTTGAGATCAACCTGACAAAAACAACAAACATAATATCTCCATGGAAAATGGCAAATTATAAAAATCAAACTAAGCTATATAACAATTCATTACCCCAAAGCAAACATTTCTTTCATATTTTCCTTTGTAACCAACAAAAGAAAAAAAATGTCCCGGTATACCAAACTCAGCAGCAAATCATAAAGAAAGAAAAAATCTCGCCTGAAAACAAAGAGCCAGTTTAATGTACTTGCGAATAAAACTTCCATTTCTCTAAAAATTACGCTAGAACTTTGTTAGCCGCACTCCTTGGGTCTGCCCGGGGGTACCCATGCCTAAATAGGATTAAGTGTAATTGCTTCTCTCAGCACACGCTTCAGCAGATGAATAGTCACGTTTACCTATACTCGTTCACGCATGAAGCACAGATACTGATCACATGCAAACACATATCAAAATCATGTAAGCAAATATATCAACTGAATCACGTGTAAACTTCTAGAGATCACAAACACAACAATCGACGATCTATTTCCAAGTCGCACTAAGCATTAACCTCTCACCGACCTCGTAACAAACACTTGGCAGCACAAATCAACTCCACTAAATTCACAACATAAACACCGGAATCAAATCGAACCTAAGCATTTCATAATTTCCCCACAGAAGAGATTGAAAAAAAACGCTGAATGCGTGCGCGCGAGCTAAAATGAAGAGTAGAAATTGCAACTTACCGATGAAGAGATGGTGCCGAGGAGAAAATGGAGGCGGAACTAACCAAGGGGAAGAAATGGACAGAGGAAAGAGACGGACGTTATAACGGAAGAAACTTTGAGCTTCGAAATTTGTCTTTTCTGAATCGCGAATCTAATGGCAGGTGAATGGCCGTCTGCGCCTCTCCGTTTGGGGAGGCAAAAGACTAAAAACTCAGAATTTTTTTTATATAAATTAATTAATTTTTTGGAAAGGAAAAAATAAATAGAAGGCGTGAGCGTGACCTGTCCGTGCATTTTTAGCTTTTGACCATGTCGAACGGTACTTTGCAGGTGAGGATATAAATATTCAAATCACTACATTAAATTGATATTTTATTTTATTTTTTGTTTAATTAGAATGTTGTCACATATACATCAATTTTTATATTCATCTCCGAGATAACCAAAATATTCTGTAAAAATGAAATAATCACCTATAAAAAGCAAAACATTAAAGACGAAAATATCAATTTTCCCATAACAAAAATGCTAGTCACAAAACCCTAACTAAAAAAATTAGGTTAAAATTAATGATTATGTTAATCTAATCTACGTGGAACTAAATTTATCATTTGAGATGACAATGTTGATGTCCCTAAATTTGGTATGTCTGGACGAATCCGAGCTCATATCAAAACAATCCCTAGCCCATATTCCCTAACCCACATCAATATGGACCCCTAGCCCTATCAGGGATCCGAGCCCATATCAAAACAATCCTTAACCCACACTCTCTAACACTATTAGGAGTCCAAGCCCACATTCCCTAGCACTCTCCGGAGTCCAAGCCCACAACCTTGGCACTGTCAGGAATCTGAGCCCACCAAGAGGCAGGGAAATTCGAGCCCACCAAAGGGTCGGGAATTTCGAGCCCTGACGCGATTGGAGTATATGAAGATATTCTCATTAACAGATAAGGGTCTCGATAAATGCGGGATTCGGGTGAATCTAATCAAGATAAGGCAAATGTCCTAGCCGCCGTTGAGGTAAAGTCCTAGTGTTTGAAGTCTCATATCTCAGGTAGGACTCTATCTCAGCAGGAGTCCTACTCTAACAAGGTAACTAATCATTTCCCTCTATAAATATCAGGTATGTGCTACGGTTTTACTGTCTCACATTCTCTTGCATACTTCAGATTAATATGTCTCTTCTCCTTAAGTTTGCTCACCGGACTTACTTAATCATCGGAGGGGTCACGCCGGAAAACTCCGGCGCCCCCTAACCGTATTTCTGTCTGTGCAGAGCCCAAAATTCTGACTGATCCAATCAGCTGTGAAGATTAGAAGATCCGCTCTCCAGACCGAACCCGAGGTAAATTTTGATATCATTAAATGTATTTCTATATATGATGTGAAATATAAAATGTTTCTAAAATCATAAATTGTGTAAAAGCATTTTTTCAGTTATAATACATAAAATTATGATTTAGTTGATCACAAATCAAAAATAGAAAAAAATAAAAAACAAGAAGATAGAAAACCTTCATGATTCATAAATGACTAAAAAAATATTAAAAAAAATTTCAGCTTTGTTCTTGTGCCTTCTCAGATTCCGATTCGAGATCAGATTTTGATTGACCACCATCATTCTCCTCTGACTGCTCGAGATTGGCTGGCTCGACTTTGGTCTCCATGTACTCTACCAGTTCTACACCACTCTTCTTGTTAGTGGCAGCATCAAGGACATGTTGGTAATTTCCCTTCTCCATGAATAATTGTTGAAAATGGACCTTGCAGTACAAGATCCCATCCAATGCAGCATAAGATGAGTGTGTAAGAGGACATCCTCCATGAGCACATTTGAAGCATGATTTGTGAAATGATTCTCCCTCCATTGTCATCTATGTTTAGAACTTGTAATTATTACTCAAAAGGTATATGAAATAGTTATTTGATATACAAAATCTAAAGGGACAAAATTATATATAATCTTGTAAAATAATTTATAAACAATATCGCAAAACATGTTTATATTTAGATACCTTTTCAAGAGGGTAAACGGTTTTCTTACAAGCAGGACATTTGTCCAAAGTTCCAGAGAACATGGCTGAAACTTTACTAGGTGTCCTTGTCTGCATATATGAGAACATAAAAAAATATTGTTCCGTAAATCATCATATGCATTGATTCATTTAGACCAATATATTACATTTCACTGGTGTTTTCAGGAATTAAAAACGAAAAACACAAACAATGTACCATAGAATTTTCCCTCTCGGATTTCGCAGCTGAAACATTTACAAATATTCAAAGAATAATACACATGGTTAGTAAGACAATATGAATTTATTAAGCTTTATCATAATCAAAAATATTATAAAGGATGAATAAATCGTAATTGAAATAAAATAAAATAAAAAAATGTTACAAGTTTGAAAATTCTTGCTGAAATTCCCAGATTCCTTGAAAAGTTGTTCAAAATGAGGCTTGCAGTACAGAACTCCATCCATGGAAGAGTAGTTGCTCATCTACAAAACAACATTGCAAAATTTAATCTGTATGCGAATGAATCGCTTGAATCCTCGAGAATCGTTGGGCTAAAACCGAAGATTACATACCACAAGAGTTCCTTTACAATGACTGCATTTGAAGCAAGACTTGTGATAATTCATCCCATCTGCAGATAACAAATCAACAAAATATACAATCTTATCACAAGCCTTGCATTTATCCAAAGTTCCCGTGAATGCCGATGCCATTTCTTTGCGTCTTCCCCTCTCGTGAAATATCTACAACTTCTACACAGTTTTTGATCTCTTCCCACGTACACAAAAGCGAAAGACTGAGGGAATCGAAGGAAAAAGCCAAAAAAAAAAAAAATTGGGTTAACCGAAAATAGAAGTCAATTTTATCTCAGCCCAATAATATAATTTCGTTTTCTGATTGGAGATTCCATTGGTTGTGAAGCCATTGAGGATTGATAATGCCTTGGAAAATGTGTCGGAATCCGATTAAAGTGGAGGAAAAATAGCTGAGATTCTTCACTTCTTCCATTAAAAGAATGTGAGGCGGGTGGAAATTTTATAGAGGGGAGAGTATTTTCTTTTTGCATTATGTGGTAGTTATGTTTGTTAGATTTTGTTTCATATTGTGTTTTTTTTTCTGTTTTAATCGTAGTTAATTTATTTGGTGTTTGACGACACGTGTACAAAGATCATTTGATGAAAATCGTATCGAATGAATTATAAGATTTGTGTTTGGATATAAAGATTTGAATCTTGAAGAGATTTCAAATCAAAGAATTTGAATATATTGGACGGTTCATTAGAAATATAAAAAAAAAATCTTGAACATCAAAAAAAAAAAAAATTGAATTTGAATTTGAATTTGTGTTTGGTAGTGCCGTCAATGGCAAGCTGTCAAAATTTACTTGCTTGTTTAATTTGATGTGCTCCACTCTAATCCCTTGTAACTTCTATATCACCTTTGACATATCAAGAAAATAAGGGGGGCATGTACTTCTTAACATTTTACTTTTATAATATACACAAATATAATTTGAAATTGACTGTATAAATCTCTTTGGGTTGGTTTAAAAAATGTTTGATCAACTATGTATTTTGGAAAATAGGCATCTCCAGTGTAAATTACATGATTGATCGGGCTTAAATGCCACTTATCTTTCATTTCACTCGGTTCGCTTAGACCGTGCTTTAATTGATAAATTTGATTTGAATGGATGAATTTCAAACGATATTCATTTTCAGTGTAATTGAAATTCACTACAATAATAATTGAAATTACTTAATTTGATAAATGCATCTAAGCAAGTCAATAAATTTAAAACAAATATATTTGAAATACATATATAATCTCAATTCCATCGATTCTAACATTAAACTCTATTTGAACGGAGAAATTACTCACGAATCCCTCCAAAATCAAACCCATTCAAGAAGTCAAGCTCTAATTATGCCTTCAATCGGTACAATCCATTTCCATAATCTAATAATCTCTGCTTCGATTCATTTTTGTGTTCAAACTGAATGCTAGACAAGCACTATTGTTAAGTATTCCAAAAGCATATTCAGGGCTTCAATCAAACAAAAAACATTACATAGGAAATGCAACGGCATAGAGTGATAAAATATTCCTGATTAAACTCAATCATGCAGAAAATTCACTAGAAAAGACAATCAACAGAGATGATACTCACATTGATCATGTAAACATGATCTTAATTAGTTGATTAGCTATTATTTTAGTACAATCTGTCCCCACAGCGAGCATATACAGCACATACAAACACACACTAACACAGTTCAACAACACCTATAAAACAAGAGCTTTCTTTAAGTTACTATTATCTTTGAATATTTAGACCAAAGGCATGGATGAAAATTATATGAAGACGAGGAGTTTTCGCTATGAAGACTATAACACTAGAAGGGTTTTCTTGAGGAGTTATCCTCTTCACTGGGGGTCGGAATCGGAAGGCGGAGAAAGCAAAGAAGCAGTAGAGGAAAGAAACGGCACAGCTAAAGGCAGCAAAGAAGAACCTGCTACAAGGAAAGTGATAACCAACACAAACGAGAAGAAACCGATTAAGAAGATAATTCTCGCAGTTTTTCAATGGGGAGAGGAGAGAATCCTGATTTTCAGAAGGTTCCAGCATAAGATAACAATATATGTTGTTAATTGTGTGACTGCTAATTTGAAAGCTCCTGCCGCCTTTATTTCAGTTCATTAAATTTCTTCTGTATTTAAACACGCACACACGCCAAGCCTCAGGTGTAAACGTGATAACAGAGTACTGATTCTGTTGATGGCTATGAAAGAACATGTGTACTAGTTCCCTTGCGGACCAACTCCACTGATCAATTGTTCACAAGGAAAAAAGTAAATTTGAATCAGAGAACAACGCCATTCAGATAAACACACACATCATATATGGAACTATTTCGTATTAGGAATCTATGGATCTCCTGATGTGAAATTTATGAAAGAGAAAGCACGATATATGAGGGGCACACACATTTTCAGAGATGGATAATGTACGACACACCATAATTTGTGATGGTTGCACACATTCCGGAGATATAAGACACAATGATAGCCACTTTATGAACAAAACAAAACGTAGCTCTAAATCTTTTGAAACAAACATGAATCGGAATTCTTCTCTGTCCAGACCATACAAGTAGTACATCTTTACTTCTGGTGGGAAATCCAAGCAAATAATGAAACTAGAAATTAGTAATGGGGAATATAAACCTCCAAAATTTTCCTCACTGAACAATTTTAACCTTCTTGTCACACTTCATCCTGATTGAATTCTCTAATTTCAGTTTAGGATGTTAAAACTATGCTTAATTTTTATTAAAATTTCAACCTAAACAATAATACATTTAAAAAATCAAATATAGCAAAACCACTCAAAATGAGGGCACACACGTGAATTGCATGCATTTATCACTACTATTAATGAAGAAAGTAAGTTTTACAGGGACACCAAGAAACTGCAACTTTGCTCCGAACTTCAGAATAATGCCAACAAAAAAATGATGATTCATGAAACTAGTATCAACTGGACAAAAGACATCATTAAATATGGTGTTTTTATCATCCAAACAAATTCTTAGCATAAATTTTTACTACACAACACAACAGAGTAATTAACAAATGAAAAATCAATCTGGTCATCGGAGCTTACTTCTGAATTACAGAGATCCTATTCAAAAAAAGATTATTGACACCCCCATATGAAAAATCAATCTGGTCATCGGAGCTTACTTCTGAAGTACATAGATCCTATTCAAAAAAAGATTATTGACACCCCCATAGTGAAGCATCCTACAGCCACCCAAGGACTCAATCTTTCACCTGTTGCAGGGAGCAGAATCTAGTTTGAATTGGTGTAGAAAAATTTGAAAGTTTATGAAAAGACAAGCACCAAATATTCATGAGAAAAGCTCACTAAACATCTCTCTTACTTTAACGTTTTACAATTCATAGAGCACATATATAATATCAAAAGAAAAATAAAAACAAACAAACAAGTGATCCTCTTTTCTTTTGCTACACCTCATAGTTATCATTACTCGCTCCCACATAGAAGCAAATAATGATTAAGCAACTGAGAACCATCCTGGCAAAGATGGCTGGACTACTCAAGAATAAAGATTATTTGATGTGGTTCTAAACTCAAGGCATTGACTATAGGTCTAAAATCAGATGTTCCAGAAAATTGAAGGGCTGAGCTATTGTAAACACAATGGCCATACGTGCTTATGATACATTTGAAGTTTGTTCACATAAATCAAATAATTCCGTCTCTGCAAGAAAAGCATTGCACATTATAATATTTAGCTGACGTACCTATTCTAGCAGCCTTCCAGAAGACACCTCGAAATCTGCCATACTAAAACTGTGTGAGGAAGAAGTGTTTACTAAAGAAAACACACCCAATAAAAATATTAAAGATCGTAAATATATTGTAGTCCGCAGAATAAATAAAGGCATAGCAAATATATATAAACTGCAACAGGACATATATTGCCATTCAACTACAGCAAAATGATGTCAACATATAGGAGAATTCCTGAACTGATAAATTGGAGCTCCATAATCACATATAAGCCACCATTATCATAAATAATATCCAGAACTACATCAATGGGCACCAAAGGACAGAAAATAACAAAGTATCATATCGATTTTAGAATTTGAGTTTTGTGTGGGCGGACCGTTTAGCGAATTCATGAACTGTGATAAACTTTGAATTGCTCAAATTTATTTGCAGATAGGGTATCACTTACGAAACTTAAGTCCTCAAAGCGAAAATACTACAATGATCTAATGGTTAGTACTCTGAGTCGAGATAAAAGCGAAGAAAGGATTTTGGTAGAATCATTGCTAAGGGCGATTGATAGGGACCAAAACAAGGCATAAGGAAGAATGTTTGTGAACAAGTACGGTAAAATTACCACAGACAATTTCAAACTATTTCCTATTGGAAGCTGTAAATGACACGACGATTAGATTAGTGAAGCAATAGCTATCCATTAGCTCATTACACAGAAGAAGTTACTCATTGGTTAGCCATCATCCAGTCATTCTACTCCATCACCAGGTTCAACCAATATTTAAATCATGATTGTTTGCCTAATCTTTGTTAGAGAATTAGTATCTTTTAAAATATAGAAATCATTAACACAAGGGAGCATTCAGGCTCGAAAAAGGAACTTGAAATAATACATAAAAAAACACTTCAGCAAATGCAACCGACTGGAAAAATTCTTTATCAAATTATCATCCGTACTAATGACACTCGAATCTTAGCTCAACTATGCAAGTGAATCAAGGGGCTCAACATCGCTATAGCTTATAGGAGTTGAGCTTTTGCTGATTGGCATTACCTTTATTCTACAAATCGCCCAATTTTATCCACATAAAATGTTACATGGAAGATAAGAAACCCAAATATTGTAAAGATCACATAACATAGAAATGATTTGCAAAAAATTGAACCCGCAAAATCAACAACAAGCAGGCTCACCCAGTTCTCTGCTCAAGAAGTGCCGGGAATTGAATCTTTACATACGTGCAGGCACAGATGCCTAACAATACTACTGTTAGGAAAGAATGGAAATTGAAGAGCGCCGACTGGTAATACACAAGCAAACAAAATCAGCTCTTGTAAACCATGAAACGGACAAAAATCTTAAAAGCGTATAAAAAGAAATCTAGAGATTATCTTACCATTTTATATTATCCTCGTCGAGAATCTCTTGGATCCTCGTATTTCTACAAATACGAGAAGCACGCGTAAGTCATCAACACGTAGATTTCACAAATGACAACATGTGTTGTGAATTACACAGTTCAAAATTCAATAACTAGTTAGTATTACAGGAAATAATGAGAGATTGCTGTCGCGGGAGCGGAGCGATCGGACCTTTCCTCCGAGCTAGGAAATGGTTTCGTTTTACAGGGGCTGAGAACGGAAAGTGGGGTCCAGTACTGGATCCAGCAAATCCTGTTTGCCACGTCACCGATTGCTTATTATATGAGATGCAGGGAATTTTAACCCGATTGACTAAGCCTCTACGGGATCGTGTTGTAATATGTACGAGGGATATCAGATCGAAAATGTAGGTCCCAAATCTTACCCGTTTCATCGGGATCCATTGGCCGGACCCGATACCATACAGAAATGGACATTTTGGAACGCATGATTTTTTTAAAAAAAGAAATTCCTCCTTTCGTGAGCCATGGGTCGGGTCCGTCGAGTTGGGCCATCTCATTAAATAATTTAAATGAGACCAATTTATTTAAAAATGAGCTTAAACAACCTGTCCACACGGATCGCGAGTCTAGACAGGTTGACACGTGATGGGCTCTTGCTCATGGGTTGAGAAGAAAAAAACAAAAAAATAGATATATATGTACTTTTTTTAGTGAAAGTTATAAATATTTTGTGCTAATTACTTGTGGTTAATGTGAAATTGAATTTTATTAAGATTTTTTTTATAAAAATTTTGTTATGAAATGATAAATTCAATGAATTATATATTTTTCATTTTTTATAGGTTGACCTGTGTTACATAGTCCACGTAACCCGCAACATACATTCAATTGAATATTTCTTTCGAAAATAAGTGGCGGAGTCGATCTGCGACTTCGAGGTTACTTTTCCTTTGTTCAGTTGTACTCGTACGCGTTGAACCTGTGCTGTTTGTTTTTTTTTTTTGCGTGAATTCGGGTCTAGTATTTCTATTTGGTGGGTTTTTGTGATGAGTTCGAGAGCGAGATATCCGCCGCCGGGAATGGGCGGCGGCCGAGGTGGCGGAATGAATTTTAATGCTGGAGCAAACCCTAGTTTTCAACCCAGAAACCCTACTCCACAATACGTACAGAGGAATCCGGCTCCGAATAATCAAAACCATCAATTGTCGCAGAACCCTCAGCCACAGCAGTGGCTGCGAAGAACTCAGCTTCCGCACGCTGATTTAGCCGTTGAAGAAGTTGAAAAAACTGTGCAATCAGAGGCTGTTGCTTCCAGGTTAGTATTTTCTGTTTCTATCTCGATTGTGGTTAGTTTAGCTGCTCACCCTAGATGCCAGTTGATTTTTTTAATGATTTTTTAAGCACTGCATTTTGGGGGTAAATTGCTTTTTAATGGGCCAAAACAAAGGGTTTAAGCTGATTTGATTTTTCACATCGGTTTTAACCCATTTCTCGCCGTTTTTCCCGAGTCTTGATGTACAACTTCCCCAAATGCCTCTTCTTTCTTGACAAGAAATAACATGTTGGAACTTATTATTATTCGTGTGTCTCAGTGTTTCTGTTAAGGGTGGTAATATGGACAATCTTTGACGTGCTGGAGTTTAGGCGTTTGTATTTAGACAAAAATATTCATGTGATTTATGATCATCGGACTTACAGGAAACGATAGGCGTACTATTGATTTAAAACAAATTCTATATGCTTTAAAATTTTGTCAAGCCGGATAATTTATCCAAATGAGATGATTATCCAACAAACTGTAGGTACCGTGGCAGTGGATGTTCTGGTGGGTCCAAAAGGCAAATGGGATGGTTTATAATTTTAATGAAATCACTTCAATTTTTGTGTCCACGAATGGGCATGAAATTTGTCCCTCTGTCAGAAATGTGGTTGCATGGTTCCAGTTTGTTACCGGCGAGACCTTTCTTGTTTAGTAGTATAGAGTTTGTTTTCAAGTTTTTTCCCCCTTTTTGATAGTCCTATAAGATAACCTTAACTTGGGCTTGGGCATGAAGAGATGATCCATTTTATTCATGATATTACCTCAGTGTTTTTTTTTTTAATTCAGTTATATTATCCATGAATCATTAGAATTAAGTGTGAAATCTTACAGAGACCTACTCTATCATAACTAAATGTATGGTACAGTAAATTTTTTACCTACTCCAGGGGATGTGAAAATGCCTCATCTGAAACTGCATTTATATTTTGCTGCTATTTTATGGATGGGCTTTGTGAAAGTTTTTGGATCCATCCCCCTTTTCCTCCACAACTTGTACTGTTATTCAAGATTCTTAATATACATTTAAATATTGGTCAGTTTTGCTTTTCTTCTTGACCAGTTCACAAGATTGGAAGGCCCAGTTGAAGATACCACCACAGGACACACGCTTCAAAACCGAGGTTAGATTTCCATCATGCATATGAACTGGCCTGTTAAAATTACTTTAATTGTTTTGTTTATTAAACTTTGTTTGATTTTTCCTGATACCTAAGGTCCCAAGTTCGCTGTGATAGTAATTGTTGTCTTGTTTGAATGTTCTAGGAAAACCTGATATGTTTCAGCTGAATAATATCTAAGTTCTCAAGGCATTGGCTAGTTAGGACTAGAGGGAATATCGGAATATTAATTGCATGAGATGTTCAATTCATTCACCTCCTCGCCATACTCTTTTTAGACGCCATGTTTTCTAAAACAATTTTACATGCTACTATAAAGCGCCGTAATGTATTCAATCAGTAAGTGGATCAAACATCATTCATTAAGGTGTAACTTGTTAAGCTATTATTAGGGTATGTATTTATTACCTTTGACAGTTGAATTGATTGTCATTTGAATTTGGATGATCTGGCTTCTTTACATGGTTGTGGAGGTTGTAATGTCATTTGATATATCGGATTCTGGTGGCTTGCAGCACTCATAACCTTGAGCAAATGCTGCAAAAGAAATCGAAGGAAAATCCATGTTTGCAACCAACACAAGCTTGCCAGAAAACTTAGCCAGGCATATTGTTCTTAATTTCTAATATACTACCAAATAAGTTGTCCTCTGAATCTAATTTGTCATTGATGAGAATGACTGGCACCTTATTACCTTTTATTTGTTGCTGGGACTCGAACAGGATTGCCATGGTGTCTTTGCGACTATTAAAAAGGAAAATAATAGAAAAGAATAGGAAAAAAAGTTTGTAGGTCATAAATGGCTAGCTTGCCACTGAAAATTACTTGAATTTACTGTCTTCCTTGTTCAACCTTCCACTTCAGCTGGATAATCTGTAATCTGCGGTTCAAAGCTCTGAATCTTGGATGTTCTTACAAGTAGATACAACTCTACCACTTACGGTACCATCCTGAAATCTGTAATGTGCTGTTCAAAAGTTCTATCATCGTTTCTTGTTATTTTATGCTTTAGTAGCAATATTTTGTGCAAACTCATTCGTTTCATGTTCATCTATAGTATTTTCCTGCATGCATCTATATGTGTGTACTTTTATGTGTGTGTATAATTTGCTCCTGAATGCTATTTTACTTTTCTTTCAGGATGTAACGGCTACGAAAGGAAATGAATTCGAAGACTACTTTTTAAAGCGTGAGCTTCTCATGGGAATATATGAGAAGGGCTTTGAGAGGCCATCTCCCATTCAGGAGGAGAGTATTCCAATTGCTCTCACTGGAAGCGATATATTGGCGAGGGCCAAAAATGGAACCGGGAAAACTGCTGCCTTCTGCATTCCTGCTTTGGAAAAAATTGATCAAGATAAAAATGCTATTCAAGGTTTTTGATAATTATCCATTTAATGGACCAAGAAAATTTGCATCTTCAAACTTTCTCTATATTCTAGTTTATATCAGGACGTTTGTTAGCTATGTAACACGGATACTCCTAAATTTTTTTCCTGAAGTATCGGACACGGATACGACACGCCACGTCACGCCGATAGGCATGTCGGATACGGTAAAATTCGCGTCGTTGACTTTTTATAGGTTTGACCACTCGGATACGTTTTGGACACGGCTAGGATATGTCATGGGCACGGCGGAGATACGTTTTGGCAAAAAAATAATTGATTTTTTTTGTTTTTCTTCTTAAATCACTCATCGGAAGTTGTACATTATATATATATATATATTAATCATTGTCGTAACCTAACTATATCGTTTCTTATATTTTCAAAATGTGTCTTATCGGTATCGTATTCGATACGATTCCATGCAACATAGTTGTTAGGTTCATATGAGCTAAAACTGATATTTTGTGAGAACCGAATCTGGGTATTTGAGGTAAAGACAAACATGTAGTTGTAGCAGTAATTAATTATTTTTTCCTTCTGATAACTAGTCTACTACCTTTTATCATTATTTTACTGCATTTAGTAATGATTTATTAAAGGTGTTAGGACGATTATTTTTAGTATGATATTTGTGTGATTGCTTGAGTCATGCTCCATCATTTAAGCTTAGGGAACACATTCTCTAAATTAATTTGGTATTGTACTATTCTCGAATATCTGCTTGAGTTCTTCTCTGCGCATTACTCAAATTTTACCTTTCTTGTCTATCTTACTTTGTATTTCGATGCAGTTGTTATTCTTGTGCCTACTAGAGAACTTGCTCTCCAAACATCCCAAGTTTGCAAAGAACTTGGGAAGCACTTAAAAATTGAAGTCATGGTTACCACTGGTGGAACAAGCTTGAAAGATGACATAATGCGACTTTATCAGCCAGTTCATTTACTTGTTGGGACACCTGGAAGAGTTCTTGATCTTGCAAAAAAGGGTATTTGCGTATTGAAAGATTGCTCTATGCTTGCAATGGATGAGGTATGTATAATCTATTGATGTTGACCACATGTTTTTTATGATGTTACTTGATAATTGAGGAACACAAAAGATGTGGAATAATCATGATATGCTGATATCATTCTCACCCTGGATGTTGCGACAATCCCTCCTAATTTCTAAATCCTAATTGTTTGTAAAATATATTTATGTTGCTATGTGATATTGTATTAAAATTCACCTCGTGCATGTAGATTATAAAAATATCATGTTTGGCATGTTTTGCTTCGATAAAGCGCACATCTTGCCTTGCGCCTAAGGCTCCAGGATACTTGTACGTCTTGTACCCTAAATAACAATGATACCAACTCAAAAAAACCTCCATCAGAACAATCGCATGATCGTCTTTTCTTCATCAACTTTTCTTATCGTTCCTAAAGCACTTGTGATTGGTGTAGTGACTAGTGAGACCAACTGTCTACCTGATTTTTCATAACTTCTCTTCATTTATGGTGGGAGGATTTAACCTGAGTTTGTTGGCATTTCTTTGGTCATGATATCTCGCATCATATATATATATTAATTTTGATATTTGTTCTTCCTTATTTGAATTCTGGAAATAAGTGTATATAATACATGACATATTAGAAAGTGGGCTAATCTTGTCCTCTTCATGTCAATAATTTCAGGCCGATAAGCTTTTGTCACCGGAGTTTCAACCTTCAGTTCAGCAACTAATTCACTTTTTACCTGCAAATCGTCAGATTCTTATGTTTTCTGCAACATTTCCTGTTACAGTAAAAGATTTCAAAGATAGGTACCTGAAAAAGCCCTACGTCATCAACCTGATGGATGAACTTACCCTCAAGGGTATAACTCAGTATTATGCTTTTGTGGAAGAAAGACAAAAAGTTCACTGCCTCAATACATTATTTTCAAAGGTTCGAATTCCTGTTAGCATGTACTTTAGTGATAATATATTGCATTTGTATTGCCATCTGTTATGAATTTGTTCTGGCTGTCAAATCTGTTGTCTTTGTGATGCAGCTTCAAATAAACCAGTCTATCATTTTCTGCAATTCCGTGAATCGAGTAGAACTTCTTGCCAAGAAAATTACAGAACTTGGTTTTTCTTGTTTCTATATTCACGCTAAGATGCTTCAGGATCATCGCAACAGAGTATTTCACGATTTCCGCAATGGTGCCTGTAGAAACCTTGTATGCACCGGTACGTTCTGTAGTGGGATCCCTTGAATCCATTTTATATTGTAGTATGACTTAACTCCGTTCTAGGGAAAACATGGCACTGTATATGAATTCGTACTAACAGTAGGGAAAAAGTGCAACTTATGCTGCAAGCTTCTGATTCTAATCTCATCGATTCTGTTTGGTCACTCCTGTTAGTTACTCTATCTGACGTCCTCTGTGTGTGTGTGTGTGTGTGTGTGTCTAATATTACTTTCTTTTCTTTTTTCTTCTATGTATCAAATTGCAGATTTATTCACAAGAGGGATCGATATTCAAGCGGTCAATGTTGTTATCAATTTTGATTTCCCCAAAAACTCAGAGACATATTTACACAGGGTATGGTGCATGGGTTGTTGGCCAGTGTGACTTTCATACTTGTCGAACTGTTTTGTCGTAAATTGTTTATGTTACATGTAGGTTGGTCGATCTGGAAGGTTTGGACACCTTGGGTTAGCTGTCAATCTGATTACCTTCGAGGATCGCTTCAATTTGTAAGACTTTACGGCTAACTTTTGTTTACTGATGGTGACTTATTTGGAATAGAGTTATTGGGTTGTGAATTTCTTGAGATTTCTCTTTTATTTCTCTCTGCCTCTCATCTTTCAGGTATAGGATGGAGCAAGAACTAGGGACGGAGATTAAGCAGATCCCACCACATATAGATCAAGCTATATATTGCCAATGATCTGTGGTGGCTGCTATTTACCCATTGATCCAAAACACCGGTGGGTGATAGATCGCATGGATATTGTATTTTTGGTATCTACATAATTTTACAATTGTGCATCCCTCGTGCCTCGTGGACCGTCTATTTACCATCTACATCATCTTTTTGATGGCAGAAACCAGTAGCCTGTCATGATGGTTAATGATGTAATGCCAAGGTCACAAGGAAATTAAATGCTTTTGGTCATGAAACACTTTCTATTCGATTTGTGAGGCAGACAGATACAAAATTTTCAAGATATCGGACATCTCACAACCATTCAACCCATAATGATTCGGAATGGTGGATATTTAAGGTCAAAATGTTGCACTCCTGTGAATCGAGGCCTTTTCTTTGTTTAGGCTTGGTCATGGTTAAACTCAGCCTATCAGCAGGATTACTCACCGTCCAAGTTCTTGGTTATTGCCATCAGTTGCTCATTTAATTTCAAGTGCACGTTCCCATCAATGATGAAAAACAGATTTCCCTCTCCTTTATCTGGTGTTAGTTATGGCGTAGCACAAAATAGTCACTTGAAGATTCTATAATTGCTAAAAGAAACAATGGTGTTCTGCATATTTGGTACCGTAGAAACGTTCTTTACCTTATCATGTTGGTTAGGCGGTCGTAACTTGTGCCAGAGTCCGGATTAAAACTTTATTTTCTCATAGAAGTTAAATGGTTATTTGTGTTTGTGTTATGATACATTTTGAAGTTGTCATCATCTAATGCAAGGTGTTTTACTAGGTGCCATATTGATTTCTCCTTGAAATTCACTTTGGTTTTCAGGGATGTTTAACAACCGGAAAATAGGCAACTGGAGGAGGTAGGCTAGTGTGTCGATTACGCAGAGTTCTAATCAATTTAATGGTTATTATATTGCATGATCTGGCATAACATTTTGAACTTGTTTATGAACCCATTATAATGAATCTCAAATTCTCTCAAATCAAATAATAAATAATTTGAAAGTCGTTGATCGAATCTCTACGTCAAATCCGAATCAGTTTATTCGAGCTCGAGTTCTAGATTGTTTCATTTTCATGGATCATTATTTGAATCGACTGAAAAAAATCTGATTTTCATTTGAGAAGTTTCTCAAATTTGATTTAGTTGGTTCGATTGATGATATGTATATCACTAGTAAAGATTAAGTAATCTATATTTACGTATTTCATGTGTTTGCAGTCGCTAGGAGTATGTTAAAATGAAGTCCACTTACCTGTTCATATCATATTGTTTCAAAATTAAAGCCCGCAAAACAACAGGAGATCTTGCTCAGAGAATGTTTATGTAGAACCTTTGTTGTAGGGTCCGATAAGATACATAAATGTCAACAAACTAGCAGATATATATTTACAAAAATATCCTTAAAAGTTTATATTCTTCAAGTAAAATACAATTATGTAGTCATTTTAATGGTTCGGGATCTACTCGAATGAAAACAAATTAAAGTTGAACTAGACTTGAGTTAAGTCAAATCAAGCTCGAGTCGAATTTGGACCGAGTTGGCTCACTTGTAACAAACTAAACATATGCTATTCATCCAATGTAAGTAATACCATAAATATTTTTTTTTACCCCATTTTTCATGTGATGAGTAGGAATTTTTTGACTGCATTTAATTCATTTGATTGGACATCGCCCATCTTGCTGACCCCCTTAGGTGTTTGCCAGCCTCTCATATGTTAGGCCCCCACTAAAGTCATTGCTCTCTTTGACTCCTTGCATTGGAGGTGATCACAAATTGCGTTTTGTAATTTTACTTGAGAAGATATTGACTCATAATTTATGTTGATTAAGAATTATATATAAAATTAATATATTTTTATTTGGAACAAGATAAAACGGCCTTGCAATTTTTAAATTTCGATCCTTAAAACACATACCGAAGGTATAAGCCATCAAGTATATGTAAATTTTTAGTTATATTTTCTTGATTTGTCATGATATATATCGTACTATTTATTGGTTTTCTTTACGCCAAAGTATAGGAAGTGAATTAAGGAACAAGTCACATAAGCAAACAGCTATGGTACCGTAAGTAGAGTGTTCAGACTCCAAAGTTTGAAAGAACGAAAGAAATTGAAGTCAAAATAAGGGAGTGCCTTTATTGCCCGTCTTGTCTCTTGCTTCATCAACCTCTGCTCCTCCATTAAATGCAAGCTTCGGATGCCATGATCGATATACTTGTGTATAAGCCTTACATAATAGTATATAAATATTTATTTTTTTGTCGACAAAGAAAACTCAATCGAACAAAAACTTTTAAATATGTCTCTTACAAATTGTGAGAAAATTTTCCGATAAATAAGGGAGGTTCTGAGATGTTTGTAAATAGATGCATCGGCACTTCGGACGTGCTGAGGCGCTTGTAAAGAGGCGCCTTACCACTTCTCTTGTTGCCCTGGAAATCCCAGGGCAGAGGGGGAGGCGTCTATGCACCCGTTAAGCGGCGCATGGAAGCCCTGCTTGTTAAGAGCTATGAGTTTTCATGGATCATTGTCGCCAAAAAATGTCTTTTGGTCATATTTTCGAGATTTGTGACTTATATATCAATCTATCTGAATGAATTAAACTAATGAGAGACAATATATCATCAACTTTGAGAAGATCAAACAAAGGAAGAGCATTTTGCATTCATTTTAAACTTCTTCTTCTAAAAAAATAGTTTGCTTCATTTCAAGGTTATGACAATTGTGATTAGTAGTGCTACTATTATAAGTTAGAAGTCTTTATATCCTGAGAGACGATTTCCATATCCCGTGAACACCACATGCATGACAAATTCGTCTTGAAAACAAAGAATTTTTTCTTACTTCTACTTCAAATTTGCTAACATATATTCATGACTGATCCTCATGTTGTAGATTAAATGAAGGTGATAAGGAGAATCTCCACCGACAGACCCAAAATACATGATTACCCGGACCACCCAACTCGTGCCCATCTCAAGAAGATCAATACATTGTGCTTACCTTACCTACATTATAGGAGCACGTTACGAATTGGAAGCTCGAGTATAATTCGATATCCATTTTCGTTTTGCTTCACAATACTATGGTCTAGTTTACTATACTTTGATAAAACTATTCAATGTAATGTAATGTAATGTAATATACATATATCATGTATTTTATGATACATCCACACAAAACTCATGAAATTAGGCATTGATGACCCCACAAACATGTGTGCATGCAAGTGTAAAAAAAGAAAGAGTGAAATTCATTGAATGCACAGAGTGTGTCCTTTCACCATTGAAGAAAGCTCCATTAAATGCCATCATCCTCACATGCATTATCTCTCTCTTTCACATTTGGATTTTTCTTTGCATTTACTCCTCACGATACCACACACAGTGTGCGACAGTACTCTTTGCTAGCACAAATTTTGAAATATTCATTTGCCATTTTGCTATCTTAATTAATATTTCCCAGAATTTCAATCACTTTATACTCTGATGTTATATTATTACCAATTTACAGTGCTTTTATTTATGTGGCATTAATTATAGCTGAAAAAAGAATGTGTTATTCAAGTCCAAGTAAATGATCATTCATGTTCTATGCATTATTATTATCACTATAAATGTAGTCGGTCGGCTCAGTTCACAATTATAGTAGGTCGTGTTTGGATGAAAAATTTGAATTTGTAGGAAGATTTCAAATCTTAAAAACCCGGACTAGTTTGGAGGTAGGATTTGAAATTCAAAGAATATATTTTTCTAGTTTTGAGCATAACAGATACGATGGATTTAACGTGTAGATTTGAAGTGTAACTCAAAAAATCATAAATTTCATCCAAAATCAATATAAGTTCATTATCTAATTATCTTTAACTTATCTACATCAAGTTGCCAGAGCTCATTTTTTTTTTTTAATACAACGAGAGCTGGGATTTCCAAGCTGTTGCACAACCTAGACAACTAGAATTTGAACCAAAGATCTCATGTCTTAGTGTGGAGGTTGTTAGAGTAGATGTCCGACAAGTCAACTTGTGGTTTGGACTTTTATTAATTCTAATGTAAAATAATCTTTATTTTAATAATATTTTACGATTTTATTCGATTATGACATTATACTTTATCTGTATACCCATACAAGCTGCATAGATAAAGTTCTTGAATATAAAATAGGTATTATGATGTATGCGTCACAACGTAAGATCATGAAACTCATTAGGAAGTGTACCGTATATTTTAAAGAGGTTCTTAGTCGAATCAACCGCCTAAAAGAAAGATAAAGGTCGCTCGAGCTCGAGCCTACATGTAATGTAAACGTCATGTTTCATTGACAATGACATGGAGATATCCATTCACACAGATAGATGATCACATGATATGCACTGAACAACCCTCCCTCTGACTGTCCGAGTGATTTTCACTTATCGAGTGGAATAGTCCGCAGTTATGGTTATAGACCATTAGTCATTTGACCCGAGAAAATGGAAGGGACTATACGTACTAGCATGCACTTTGATCCGTTTACCTACTCCATAGAGGGTCATCAGGTGGCGAGGTTGGGTGTAGTTTCGAAATTCGTATGAGTAAATGCATTGTAGTTGGGGATTCACCGTTCGCCTACAGATGAAGATGTGATCTGATGAGTTAATAGTGCAAGGAGTCTTTGGCCATAGCAATAAATGTGCTTTAGAGAAATGTGTTTTCTTAGTTGCACATTGCATGCCACTATTAGTTCTCAAAGATAAATCGTGTCATTATCGAATGCATATGCAACTCTCGATATACCAATAGTTGTAGATTCGATCGGGATATATATGCTAAAGGGACCGTACTGTACGCTAACCGTGACTAAAGGTTCTTGCAGGCACTATCAGTTATACCTAGGAGATCATGAGACGATACTACTAGACGCTCTTACCAAGACCCGATAGATGCATTCAGAAATGAGTTCAACATTCTTGATAAAAATGTTGATGAAAAGAATGAGACTAACAAGGGTAAGCCGAATAAGAATAAATTTTATTCTGAATCACATGGAGATGTGAACCAACGGCTAGCTGTAACTCTGAACCATTGAGGATCACATAAGTATCGGACTATGTGTTCCTGTTGAGATAGTCAAATTTAATGGAGTTGGAATTTGGCGACTATATTTTGATGGAGATCAAACAGGAGGCTTATAAAAGAGTTTATGAGCTGATTCTATATGATGAAAGAAATGTAAGTTTGTATGATTGCTAATTGAAGAAGGAGAGTGCAACTGAATGTCTTGTGAAGGAGTTCACTAAAACTAGCAACCGTCCAATATGGTAAGTGAAAATTTTGATATTTGAAATTTTCGATTTTTATCATATGAATGAGACTTGTATCATTGATACATCGACGCTCTCGAATCGTCGATTGATGTTATAATGAGTTCGGAATCATTTATTTAGTGAATTGATAATTTATTAATTAAATGATTGTGCTAGTAGTAATGACTAATAACATGCACAAATTCTCATAAATATTATAGAAGAATCTATAATTAAATTAACAAATGAATTATTTTTATAAATTAAATAATTGTTATTTAATTTAATTTAATGAATACATTATATATTAATTATACGGGAGTTTTAATATATGATATACGTAGAGTCTTTCTGTGAGAAGGACTCCTAATTAGTTTAGGAGTCGACCTCTATATATACATCATATGAGATCAAAAATTAAAAACAAGTTTTGCACACAATATTGCATACAAAAATCCACAATAATCCTTCCATTCCCTTGAACAATGTCTCGGCCACCATAAGGAAATTGGAAGAAATTTTGGCAACAAAGAGCAAATTAGATTTGCTTAATAATAATTATGGATTTCTATAATATTTTTTAAGAATTGATTAAGAATAAATTAAGCAAAAATCCATGTTTATGAGTCATGGAACTCACGACCTCTTTACAATTAATTTGTGAAATTTTCGGCCATCTCCTTCTTGAACAGCTGCTCCACTTCGTCTCTAGTTTTTTGAAATTTGGAGGCTACAGTCTCAACATACAAATCACCTACAATTTCTAGTACAGTCCAAGTGAGGAACAAAATTTTCGATCGTGGACTCAATTAGACGATCGAAGGAACAAACCGTTCCTATGTATTTACAAGAAGGACTATCTCCACGTAAAAACCGGAACAGTTTAGAGTCCGTCGTTCTAAACGCAAAAGTAGGATTCTAAAACATCCTATAAATGGTTTTACACACACAACGTCCAAACAAAAATTTTTAAACTTTCGGTGCGTCTTAGATACCGATGTCCCAATAGAGGTTTCATCTTTACTACTAGATCGGTCGACTTGCAAGCACCTAAATGCCAGAAATAAATTAACGTGAAATCTGAGAGTTAAGGAAACTTATAAACGGGGACACAATAAATACAAGAATTTTTCTTCGTCCAATAAATTCAGCCATTATATCCTCTTTCATGTTATTGAAAATTATTGCGCGACATATTCAGTCGATAAGAGAAATAAATGCTCCTATCTAGAATCTGAATAAATCTCCATATTAATGCAAGTGTGAGCATTCAATGCGTAGCCGGCCGATGTGTCGCCGGTGTGATCTGTAAAGTTCTCTGTTATGTCTTTTCACGTTATCTTTGATCAAGATTTCAAAAGGGTTTTCAATTTTTACTTTTTACACTTCACTTCTATCCTGAATGTAATTTAGTTCCGAGTATCTTTGAGATTCGAGGGTTGTATTTTCTTGGTTTCTTGTACATTTTGTAATGTTGTTTGAAAGGAAAAGGTAATATTTTTGAAGAATCATTAGACTGTTTGTGTGTGTGTGTGTGTTTTTGTTAATGGGGAGAGCACCATGTTGTGACAAAAAAGGGTTAAAGAAAGGACCCTGGACTTCTGAGGAAGATGAGAAATTGGTTGACTATATCAGCAAAAACGGCCATGGGAGCTGGCGATCTCTCCCCAAACTTGCAGGTTTTTTCCCTTTTTTTCTTACTTTCAAGAATATATGATTCGGCATGTCAAATCTTCGAATTTATAACTGTCATGTTACACTGACGGTAGGTATTAGTTATGATAGAATGAATGAATATATACCACGAGCTTTATACACCGATTCAAAAAGGACCTGAAGCAGAGAATAATATATAGCGGCAAATTAAGTAAGTTTTGAAATGGAATTATGGGAATTCTTATTAAATGTGTGTGGATATGGTTTTGAGCTGAGCTGAGCTGAGCGAGGATCAGCAGGTGGTTGACAAGTCTTCGTGTCTCGCTCTTGAATTTGTATCTCTAGGAGTTCGATGCACCGCACCTTGGAAGATGTCAGTTTGTTTAGTTATCGTGATTCTTTCTACAGGTCTTCTTCGTTGTGGGAAGAGTTGCAGGCTACGATGGACAAATTATCTAAGGCCAGACATCAAACGAGGACCATTCACACCTGATGAAGAAAAGCTTGTCATTCAGTTGCATGCCATCCTTGGAAACAGGTTATGGTTACGATAGATTGATTGTCGGACATATTATTTTCAGTTGTAATGTGAGATCGCCTGTGATAATTCAATCTTGCATCACCATGAATTGATGCGTGACACAGCTTCGAATTGAGTTGCAAGTTTGATCTTGCATCACCACTGGCAATAATAAGTTTCGAAAACTCTGGTTACAGAGGCTCACAGGCCCTTGTTGTTGGGATCTGTATTTTTTTTAAGAAAATGATGAACGGAGTTGTTAATTGCTCTTTTCTAAAAGATTTTTCGCATTGCTCATGCAATCCGATGTGGAACTACGTGCATCATGAAAGGCAGATACACCAGGCCGATAAAATGTTTCAGTAACTGTCCATGTTCATTATAATCTTTCTTTCACTAATATTGGATGTTTATTTTCTTCAGATGGGCCGCCATTGCTTCCCAATTACAGGGCAGAACAGACAATGAAATCAAGAATTTGTGGAACACTCATCTGAAGAAGCGTCTGCTGCAGATGGGAATCGACCCGCAGACACACGAGCATGCATCGGTATCTGATGCATCATTATCAAATCGACTTCCCTCGTCTCCTTCAATGCGCCACATGGCACAATGGGAGAGCGCCAGGCTCGAAGCCGAAGCCCGACTTTCCAAGGAATCCCTACTCTTGAACCCAACGACGCTACAAAAATCAGACACCGATTACTTCTTACGTCTGTGGAATTCTGAGGTTGGAGAGACGTTTCGTAGACTGAAAAATGAGGAGAAAACAGAGAAACTGTATTGTCAAAGTCCCATCTCATCATCACTAACAAAGTGTGGTTCGATATCAGGAATGACAACCGAATTTGGTCTGGGTCAAGTAGGTTCCTTGGACGCAGGGAACATGAAAGACCACGATCCTGAGCTCAAGATCATCAAATCTTGCACAGACAATGTTCAACCTGGATTGGATTCAGCGAATTCAAATGAATTGGAGGATTCATCTGAATCTGCATTGCAGCTGCTTTTTGATTTTCCAAGCAATAATGACATGAGCTTCTTGGGACATCATGATTTCTGTAGCTTATGGTAGTTTATACACAAAAAGCTGAAGTTTGCATCTTTCTCCACTTCAAGCTTTTGGCTGAATTTCGCTTGTTGCTTCAGTGCTACCGAAATTCGGTTCGTTTGTTTTTCATCACCTTCAGCTTTTGGAAATATTGAAGATCCTACTGTTTCTGGTTATCACCATCTCAGGAAGAATATATTGCAAAAACTCGTTGGGGCTTTCTACAAACCAATTTGCCTAGAGGTTTCCAGTCAGACCCGAGTGCGTGCGGAAAAAAAATGCAAAACATTACACCCCTCTCACCTATCTCTTTTTATGCAATCTTGCATATAATTGAAGAAGACTTTGTTGTACTGGATGACACAAGTATTGGCTTCAGATTGTAACCTCTCAATGGGGAACTTGGTTAGTTCTGTTAAATGCCATTTTCTTACTCTACTAGAGAAGTAATTTCACCAATATGGGCTTTCATGCATCCTCCTTTTGTTTAAAATTCATTTAGATCTGTAAATATCTCATGTTTGTTATTGAAGAAGGCGGATTTGAACGTTAGATTCTCATGATTGACAAATCAGTTTTAAGATGTAAAATTGGGACATGGATCCTCCATGCTATAACCATTGGTTTAAGTGCACCAATAAACTTGGGACATAGATTCTCTGAAGTGCGCAGCATTTATTGGGACATGGATCCTCTATAGCGCGCAGCATGGTGTTGTGCACGCTATAACCATTGGATCAAGTGGACCTTCTATAAAGTTGGCCAATAGAGTTCGAACGAAAAGGCTTCTGCATTGGGCGAGACAAATGCTTTAATTCTGCTTACCGGTCGACAACGTCACATGGAATTCAACATGCTCTGAGCAATGATTTGTAGTTGCATGTTATGAACACCAAAGCTGTTTTCATAACCGAAAAGTACTCGAACTATACATAAACAGACGAGGAAAAATAACAAGATCAACACCCATGATTTCTTGAACACAGAAAAAAACCATATCAAGCAACAAAATTTACGAGGGAATCTTGAAACTTGAGGGTCGTTCTTTGCTAAACTTAAGATACTTCACCTTAAAAGCATCCAAAAGATTTCGTAGGAATCTGCTTGGTTGCACGGTATGTATTAGCCGCCTCTACTGTATTGAATATCTCATCTTTACGTGCAGCTTCAACCATGGCTCTCTTCTCTTCTGCCTGCTTGTGGATTAGTGCCACCTTGTTTTTCACACTTTCTGCATAATATGCCTTCTTCTTCTCTAGTTTTTCCTGCAGAGATACAAGTCTAGCTCAACATTTCATATCTATTAACTTTCAAACTTTGTTCGGGATTTCATGGAAACTGAAATGGTGATCATGAATAGCTTAATTGGACATGAGAATTTGAAGATGTAAATGAGCAATCGAACTTGAGTGTTTTTACCTCAAGTTTTCGTAGTTGGGCGTCAAGAGATGCCTTCTTGGTGTTTTCCCATGAAGCTATATCTGCGACCTCCTTTTGAGCCCTGTCCCATCATATAAATTGTGATAACAATCAACCAGCAGGTTCTTAAAGCATAAAATGGAAACTTCCAAGAAACAAGGAGATATTTTCTTGATTGCAGACAAATTTACAAGTAGATCTATGAATAAACCAACGATGAAGTCAGATTCCGATGGCGTTCATTTTCACCGATGCCTGTTCCTCTTTATCTGAAGCAAGTTCACAATCTCAAACAGTTCCAAGTTCATACGAAAAATGTTCATAACTCTTTAAGGATCAAGAATTAGCCCCCATCGTAATCGATTATTCCCCACATTTCATAGTTGCAACATGATTTCTTACAATCGTTTACAAGACTTTAGAAGTGATCACTTGGGAGAATTCAGAGCCTTACTTGTTCTCCACTTTGCTTTTTTCGTTTTCCTCCCACGCCTTGATGTACGACGACTTCTTGTCACCTTCAAGTTTCGCAAGAGCAATATCTGTAAAATATTTTAGACACGAGTCATTCCCATTTGCATCCACACAAACTTTACTTGTTCTTTCAATAATTTATCCTCCCTCCATCAAACTTGAATAAATCGAATCATATACGGTAAAACACCTCTATCAAGGGATCCTTTTGAGCTTTTCTTTGCAACAGGTTCTGGAGCATCTGCACGAAAATTTGGACACAATGTCTCACATTAAGTCTAAACACAATCCTTAAACTTCATGTGTAACTTTTCAAATGATTTGGGTCAGACTCTAATAAACCAAATCCAACTTCACCAAAATTTGCCAAATCAACCCTTTTTTTTTGGTTTTCCCAGCTTAGATGAAATGTGATACGTAACAGAACAAGATTCATAACAAGAAACGGTCCATTAACCATATCCAACATACTGTAACTCAATCTGCCATCTTACAAGATCTTCTGCGCACATCCTAGGAGCATAGCAAGTGAATTAATTTGTCGAGACGCCTGATGCTACAGAATCGTACTCCACGAATATTTAAACAAAAAAACAGGGTTTTATTCAATCAACGTTACTTGTAACAGGTTTAGCGGCCTCGGCTGGAGGTGGCGCGACTACAGGCTTATCTTCAACAACGTGGCACGGCTTCTCAACCACCGACGCAAGCGGTGGCTCAGCCGCTTCAGGATTCTTCGTAACAACTTCTGCGTGAGGTGGCTCGAAGGCAGGCTTATCTTGAACAGCTCGGTTCGGCTTCTCAACGACCGGCCCAAGTTCAACCGATGGCTCCGCCGCTTCAGGATTCTTCGTGACAACTTCCTCAGCCACTGCGGTTGTCATTCTTATTTATAAAAATTAATAACAATAATAATATAGAGAACGGAGGTGGGTGAGACCTCTTACAATGGAGAATCAAGGTAGAAGAAATGAACTCATGTTACAAGAAAATCTCCGACGGTAAATATTAATGGAAGAATATAACATGCAGAAAGGAGAGAAAATTGCTATTAAAAGATAGTTAAGAAATGATAATAAATATTAATTATTGAATTTTTATTTTTTATTTTGGAAAACTTTTTAAAAATAGTTAAAGTAAATAAAATGATTAATCTTTCCCTTTGATGACTATTTTCACCATTAACAATAAAGATGGAAGGTGAAAAGGTTTAGCAGCAAATTTGTTTCAATTTAAATAAATTTTTTTAAATAATTGAGTTTAAATCCGAGATCTCGTTCAAAATATTATTATCAGATTTATCATAAATCATCGTCATGTGTTATATAACCAAGGGTTGGAATATATTTATACATTATTATATTTGATAAAAAAGATATCAAAGAGTTTATTTTTGTATATTATATGGATGATCTTCTCAAGGAAAAAAAAAGATTTATAAGTAGTTGTTAATGGATTTGAAGTTAACAAATTCTGAGCAGTCGGTACCAATTTATGCCGAATTGCTCCACATATAGTTCCAAAATTGGTGTAAATTTGAGTTTTCTCTTATATATAATATATAATAATATACATTATTTGGATTGACACAGCCGAAAAAATCTCCATAATATTCCATTACAACACATAGAGGAGTAGATCTCTTGTGAGATGGTCTCACGAATCTTTATCTGTAAGACGGGTCAACCCTACCGATATTCACAATAAAAAGTAATACTCTTAGCATAAAAAGTAATATTTTTTCATGGATGACCCAAATAAGAGATCTGTCTCATAAAATACGACCCGTGAGACCGTCTCACACAAGTTTTTGCTCACATAGAGATGCTTCCAACTTGTTAAGAGTGTGAGTCACGTGGTGGATTTCCAGATAAGAATCAGAATATAAGATGGAGACTGATCTACCAGATTCTTTAGTAGTAATTTTCCAAAAATAGTCTTTTTTAGTGAAAATGAAATTTGGATAATGATGTGATATCGTAGACACGAATCAGGTCGACTTTTTAAAATTTCCATCCCAATAAAAAATATGTATTTGCGATTGCATTGATATGATTTCGGTGACAATTTCAGTTTCAAGTTACTAAAATAAAATTTTTTTTTAGGAATATTAAAATCAATTGTGAGCCTAATCTGTTAGCCAACAACTCAATTTTCACTGATATCCGAGAGGTCCACGTGTTCGTTTCTCACCCGTGGAAATTTTTTTTAAAATTATTGAATATAAATGAATAATACAAAGTTTATTTTATTCGATTATTTGAGTATAATAAACCCAAGGGCCCTCCCTCAACTTTTAGTTTCTATTATTATTGCTACTCTTTTCTTTTAAAAAAAGAAAAGAAAAGCGTAATGGACCTAATTTTGCATAAGAGGTCATTATTTTCCATCTTTTGAAGAACAATAATTCAAGAGAGTCGCACTGGCCAGTTTTCACCAATTAATCTCTGGGGTAAGGGCCGTGCCCAAATTGTTATCCTTACAATCTATTTTGTGTTATTTTTACTTGATTGAGTACAAATAATAAGAAATAGAGTGTAAATATCGACTGTTTATTTTTTAATACAAATGTCCGGGTATCAAATTCTCTACCTCAATCTATATTTAAAAATTATGCCATTTTCTTATTCTGTATTTGCCATTTTTAGTAGTCATTCTCAGCTACAATTTGTTCGATGCAAATTATATTCATAATAATAAACAAAGTATTGGAAAGAAAACTCTTTTGTAATACGGATATTATTAATTTTGAAACACTTAAAATAAATATTATTAACTAGCGGCAGGTCCGCTAGTTAATATTGTCATCTTTTTTATCTTGTTTTTTTGCAATGAGATTGGGCCTAAATAAGTTTAAGGAAACAGTTTAGATTTATTGGGCCACTGTCCACTGGACGAATGAAGGTCGGTCTTTTCATGGGCCCAAGAATGAACTCGAAAGCTCAGTCGTTAAATGAACAAAATTCAGTTTCCTCAACCCCCATGGATTCCCGCTCTGGAAATATTCTTCCACCGGCGCCTGAAACGACGACGTGCTTACCTGAGGAAAAGACATGGGGGGAGAGGGTCTCAGAAGTAGTATTGTCGTTTTACAATTCTCTTCCCAAAAAGGGGAAGCCTCAAGGACGCGAAGTCACTGTTTTGGCGGCGTTTCTTCTCTCCACCGCAACTCAAGGTTTTTATCAGAATCCTAATATCTGATTCCTTTTGCTGTTTTTGATCCAAGTGATTTGAATTTTGTGTTTATTTATGTAAACGTTGTTAGAATTACAAGTGGTTGCGTTGGGAACTGGGACGAAATGCGTAGGGCACAAGCGGCGGAGTTTGAATGGCGACGTTGTCAATGATTCTCATGCTGAAGTCATTGCTAGAAGATCTCTTCTCAGGTAGGATTTCAGTTTCTCAAATTGTTCTTTTACTTTGGCTAAATTTTTTTGCATGAAAAGGGCGTGCTTTGTATAAAGACTACGATTTTAGATGCACGAACTGAATGAAATTTAAAATTTTAATTATTTTAACTTGAGATGGTGACTAGTTGGTTTTCCCTGGTTTTGGTCAGTCACTCTGTACAAGTGACTAATGCGGCTAGTTCAGCTATGCAGCGAAGATGAGATATCTGAAGGTATCAGGTCATCTAATTGGTTGCATATATTTAACCAGATTCTTCTATTCAGAGATTCATCGCCTCACGAAAATTTACAGTAATTATGAGCATAATAACCGAGGCACAGAGTTGCAGAATGAAGATATTACCAACTCAGTTTTCCATCTTAATTCAGATGTCCTTGGTCGAGGAAAGTTTAAATTGAAACCATGCTGGAAGTTGCATTTATATGTATCACAATTGCCATGTAGGTAGTGGATGTCTAAAATTTTTTGTAGTATTTTCTGGACATGACTTTTATTCTACCTCCAATAAGTTATGTTTCTCTGATACTGGTACAGGTGGGGATGCCTCACTTAATTCTCAGTTGTTCACTTGTTTAAATAATGGTTCATCAAATGTATCAGAGGTGCAATGCATCGCTTCGGAATGTTCTGACAGCACAATGGTATTACTGATGAATCTTTCCTTGCTAGTTTCCTTTAAATGTCTTCTGGACCGAATTATCGTACTCTTTTACATGTAGCTTTCTTGTTTTCCTTTCTTTGGCATGGGTTTTTGTAACTATAATTTGCAATGTTTTTAATAATAATAATTTATTTTCAAGATCAGTCTTCAGGTCACTGTTCTCAGGTTGCTGGTACTGTTCACAGGAAGCCTGGTCGAGGAGATACAACTTTGTCAGTAAGTTGCTCTGACAAGATTGCACGGTGGAATGTTGTTGGAGTTCAAGGTTCCTTACTTTTAGATCATGATAAATTCTTGGATGTTTCACTAATGTACTAAGCTAGGTGAATTAATGCCACACTCATGTCTTATAGATTCACCTTCAGAAAGTGATGGTTTGTCTCATCCTGAATATCATGCATCTCATGGAAACTTATGAGGAGACATCACAACACCATCTGTAGTTACTTGAAGCTTTGACTATTTATTTAAGTAGCAAATAGCAAGCGAAAAGGTTAATAGTACCCTAAAATTTGACTAATTTGGTGGATTCGCGAATAATAATCCCATTGTGTTCCTTTGATGTTCTTAATGACATGCACCCATTTCGTATTTGAACGGTATGCATCAATAACGTGAATCTTCTACTATTTTTTGAGTGGGAGAGGCGTGAGAAGCAATAACTGAGAGATTGAGCTATTGTACGGTATAAAACATATGAATTGCAACACCATTACTAGTTATAGTTTGGTAAAGTATCAAGCATTTTATCTTGCAATTGATATCGATGTCAAGGTCAGACGTTTGGTTCCATGAATTGCAAGTTGGTTTAGTTATTTAAGTGAGAAATTATGAGGAAAAAATAATTGTCTCTGTTGATAATATGGGCTAAATGTGTCATTAGGTGTACCACGTGGTTAAAAAGATTTGAGTTGTATCAGTTGTGGTTTTTGGTAAAATGATCATTTGATCCCACAAATAGATAGATATTTTTTAATTGTCCGTGCTCAATTTGCAAATGGAAATATGCTTTGGAAAATTGTAATAAGCTATGATAAATATCTTCATGTGCAAATTGGTTATTAGTTATGCACTCTCATTGAATTTTTATTTGGATACAGGAGCCCTTCTTTCTTATTTCCTGGAACCTATTTATATTTCCTCCATAACAGTTGGTATATCCCATTTTGATTCTGAAAATGTTCTTGTGGTCAATCACCTGAGAAGATCTCTGCATGAGCGAATTGTTCCATTGACTAACAAACTGATGAGTCCCTTTCAAGTCAATGAGGTCATAGTTCGCTGTTTCCCTCCATTTTGGCTATGTAGCTTGACACTGAAGATGAGCAAATGGATCTCATCAAACTCAATTTTCTTTGTAATTGACAGCCACTCCTCTGGGTTGCTCCTGGGCCGCCTGAGGAGTTTCAACATTCTGAGACTGCTCTAGAAACTTTAACTTGCGGGTGGGCTTTTGTGTTAATTATCATTGCTTCACGAGAACTATTGGTTGTTTTCAGTTACTTTATCTGATGTTGCGTTCTCCTCCGTTTGCAGTTATTCAGTATGTTGGAATAAATGTGGCTTGCATGAAGTCCTTCTCGGAACCACTGGTAGAAAGCAGGGTACTTCTGTAAAAGGAGCTTTATATCCTTCCACCGAGTCATCTTTATGCAAGTAAGTTGCTATAATTTACAATTAGTACACCAACAGCTATTTTACTCGATTGCTCGAAGCTAAAATTCGTTTCTCATACTTGTCAGAGCCATGATTGATTTGCTTCCCTGGTTCACTGTTTTCATTTAGTGAAATTCAGTTTGAAACTCTCTTACTTTGATTGATGTATAATGAAGTGTTTTAGTGTTGGTTCTCTGTCCTCATTTTTTTTTTGTTTTCCATGAGTCAACCCCCTTAATCTATGTATATGAACGATGAAGACAACCCCTTTTGTAACATGAACAGAGATATACCCAAAACCTTACTCCTCTCCAAATCAAATTCTTGGTCACACCAGACCCCAATGATTGGATCTGATGTAGTCCGCTGGGCTTATCTGTATCAGCGCACCTTATTTTTTGCAACATTGGTCGATCATATTATTCAACTACGAAATCTTTACATTCTTGTCTTTTATAAAAGCACTGAAAAGTCTAGAATAGCTTTTTTTATTTGTACATTCCACATTGAATTTTTAATGTTCTTAGGAAGCGTTTGTTGGAGTTATTTGTATCACTTGAGCGTGAGATTATGTCAGATTGCATCATCAGCGAGGTTACTTATCATGAACTCAAGGTGAGTGGCTTGGTTGTCCCCTTTGTTGATTTCTATTTTTTAATTTACAGCCACGTGGGTAAATGACATTTTCGATACAGCGCAACGCTGTTAGCTTTTGAAAAGGTTCATATTGGAAGAACTGGCTTTATAGTATTTGATCCTGTTTTGCAGGAAAGGGTTGGAGAATACCAAGCAACTTCGAAGGCTTTCAAAGGAAGCCCACATTTTAGAAACTGGATTTTGAAACCCAAAGACTCTGAGGCCTTTTCGTATGAGGGGCATAAAAGTGAGGTGCACGATGACTCTACTAAATCATAATGACCTTACAAACTAGTTGTAATAGGCATCTTTAGGGAAGAAAACAGAAAGTTTTTGATTGTCTATAGTAGCAGTTGCAAGTCATTACAAGAAACACATGTTTGAAATGCGGGTTTATTAATTCGAAAAATGGTCAATTTGTTAAATCTCATTGTTGATTCGCTATTATACGATTGGAATTTGGACATGTCCCGTCCCGTTCGATTACTTCCAGTTGATTCTGCCAACACATTATTCGTGCCTTCTGGGAAAAGCAATTTCTTGCCTTCGATGTGTAAGCCCACTTGATTTCTTTGCTATCTCACGATGCTGAAATGTAAAATTAAATTCATATAATGAGTAGTTGGCACATGTAGAAACCATTTTATGGCATTGATTAATTGCTTTGTGTCGGATATATAAACGTTGAAAATAATATGTACGAGTAGTTTATTAAAGTTTACCAATTTTGTGACATAGAAGTACTACTCGAGATTAGCTTACCATTAATATACAAAAGAATATTTAATTTTTATAAGATTCTTCTCATCGGAATTCGATATATTTCACCTGTTTATTTACAAATAACAATTAACAAAAAAGCTTGATTAGATCTACTTCTTGTCCTCGGAGTTGACAGATTCAACTCTCGGAAAATCACACCACATGTCAAGTTAGTCATGATTTCTGATTGGATAACACAAAGTCAAAACCAAAATCCCTTTTTTTCCTGTTTAGCGAATATGATTAGCCAGAATAGGACACGAAAGGCTCGAACAACAGCAGCCTTCTTTCTTGGAATCTTGATCTTCGTTGCCTTCATCACTCAGTGGATCGATGTTGTAAGTAATTTTTTGGGTCCGAGTTCACTTCATGATTTGATATTTCATGATTTTTAACAATCCCATTTCAATATTTATCTAGTCGATAATCAAAAGATCATTACAAAAGAAATTTCTCCAAGACTCATCACCACACGTATATCAGACAGAATTCGACTGTTCTCTCAAATGTTCAGAAATTTCGGTACCTGTGGCGGAGAATATAAGCACTTCATCAACAGAATCGTGCCCCGAATACTTCAGATGGATTCATGAAGATTTAAGACCATGGAAAGTTACCGGAATTACAGAAAAAATGGTAGAAAAAGCTAAAGAAGTGGCGCATATTAGGATAATCATACTGAATGGGAGGGTTTACATGGAGAAGTATAAAGAAGTTTTTCAGACAAGAGATGTTATTACAATTTGGGGGATTTTGCAGCTTCTTAGGCTGTATCCCGGAAGGCTACCGGACTTGGATTTGATGTTCGAATGTAATGATAGGCCGGTGATTAAAAAACGCAACTACATAAAAAGACCAAATGCTTTCATCCCTCCATTGTTCCATTATTGTAGCGATGATCTGAGCTTTGATATCGTTTTTCCAGATTGGTCCTTTTGGGGTTGGTAAAAAAATTTCTTTGCACATTCTTTTAGCTTGAATTTTGCATGAGAATAGTTAAAGGAAAAAATGAATGCCTTTGTGTATATACTTTTGCAGGCCAGAGGTTAATATCAGGCCTTGGGAAATATTGAAAGAGGATCTGAAAGTTGGCAACAAAAATATCGAGTGGATGGATAGAGAACCATATGCTTATTGGAAAGGAAACATAAGGTTGGGTGCAGCAAGGCGAGATTTGTTAAAATGCAATGCTACCGATGAACAGGATTGGAAAGCTCGAATCTTCAACTTGGTATGCTCAACAATAATATACATATATATATATATATATATATATATATATTTGAATAGAGAAATGTTTTTGGAGAAATATTTTTTATTCAAATTTTTCTGAAGAACGTAACAGTAAAAAAATATATCTAAAAATGTCAATAACAAACAAGTTGAAAGAAATGCATCTTTAGGACTTCTGATAGAAATATAAAATATTTTATACATGTTTTGTCTATTCTTGAAAGATTACATATGGTTCATTCAAGATTAGATTAGGGGGTAGTTTGTTAGACTTTATTTCTTGAAAATGAAGTGCCACCTACTCAATAGTTGAATTTGAATGATTTTACATGAGACTTGGAGAAACTAATTATATTACATAGTAATTAATGTTGCTTAATTTACAGGAATGGGGACAAGAGAAGAAACAAAAGTTCAGCGGTGCAGATTTAGCAAGCCAATGCACTTACAGGCATACATCAGTTTCATTTTATCAGATTGAATTATTCAAATGATTATAATTTCTTTCATGTTCTATTTCCAACATATTTGTTATATAAATTTCGATTCGGACGATGCAGATACAAGATTTACGTCGAAGGAGTTTCGTGGTCGGTCAGCGAAAAGTATATATTAGCATGTGATTCCATGAGTTTGATCATTAGTCCACAGTATTACGACTTCTTCACAAGAAGTCTGCTTCCCACAGTTCATTACTGGCCTATTAACAAAAATAACAAGTGTGGATCCATTAAATTTGCAGTAGAATGGGGCAACAAGTACACAGACAAGGTAATATAATATATATTTTATTGCCTTAATTATGAGGATTGATATTTTTAATCATTTGTGTATGTTATTAATATTTAGTCCTAAAGCAATTTCACAAAATAAATTAAAACTTCTTATAATTTAATATTTAATTTATTATTTTATAGTCAATATAACATCATATATAATATATATACACAGACACACTCACACACACTATAATTTTTAAGGCAAAAACTTGTGTGAGACAGTCTCACGAGTCGTATTTTGTGAGACGTATATCTTATTTGGATCATCCATGAAAATTATTACTTTTTATGCTAAGAGTATTACTTTTTATTGTGAATATCGGTAGGGTTGACCCGTCTCACAGATAAAGATTCGTGAGATCGTCTCACAAGAGATCTACTCTAATTTTAATCTTTTAATTAACTGCATGTATTCGATAATTAATTTCTGTCATTTCTATATATAAAAATTTGTTGAATTGGGAGAAATTGGTAAAAGAAATAGAACATTTACGTGGAAATATTAAAATTGAATAATTGAAAATCATTACTTGACTAAAATTAGTAATCGCATAAATTGAAAATTTAAATTATCTAGCTACTAAAAATCACATTTTCCCATCTAGAAACAAATTTTCCAATATACAAAATCTTGAGAAATCCCGAAGATTTAATTTCAGGTTTATAGAATGTTAATTCTTTTCTTTATCTACCATTTATATATTGCTATATCAGGCACAAGAGATTGGGAAATCAGGGAGTGATTATGTTCAAGAAAATCTGAAAATGAAGTATGTTTATGACTACATTTTCCATCTCTTGAATGAATACTCAAAGCTTATGAAATATAAGCCTTCTGTCCCCGAAGGAGCCGTCGAAGTATGCTCGGAAACATTTTTTTGTTCCGTCCGAGGATTGAGAAGGAGATTTAGGAAAGAGTCAATGGTCACAAGTGCTGCAGACTCACGCCCATGCACATTGCCTCCTTCCTTTGATCCTACGGAGCTTCGAGCACTTCGTGATCGAAAAGGAAATTTAGAAAAGCAAGCTGTGCTGTTGGAACAAAATGAAAGGAGCGGAATTATTTGAAGATTTTGTTTCCTTTTGCTTGGTTGGACCGTGGTTAAATTTTTTATTATTACTGAATGGGATTTCTGCTGTGAAAATACAGTGAAATTTGAACTCCCATGCTAGGGAATATATATTGCTTTTTATACCATTTTTTCTTCATCAAGTTATTNCATTTCAGAAAAATAGGAATAAAAACCATAAACAACAAAGTTACATCACTAAAATTCAACTGTGAAAAAGATAGAAGACAATAATAGAAAGAGTGTTTCTCTGTTACGATCTAACGAATCTATATTCGTGAGACTAATCAACTTGTTTCATACATGCAATTAAAAGAAATACTTTTGACAAAAAATAATATTTTTCATAGGTCAGATTATAGATCTGTCTCACAAAATTGACATATGAGACGATATTACGTAAATTTTTGTGAAATATAAAAAATGACAATTTAGAAGACCAAAGTTTCAATTTTTTTTGCAAAAAAATATTATGTTTGAACTATGAAGTATGAAAATTATCTGTTCACCGTGGCAAAGTAATGCATAACAAGCTAAGAAAAGTCTCTGGAGCTATGTATTCTATGGTTTTAAAATTAGTGTTGAAAATTTGCTACCAATTGTAAGTTTTATATAAAAATAATCCTTCTTCCTAAAAAATAGAAATAATGATACGAAGATCTTTAATTTATGAGTTGGTTTCTTGTGAGACGGTCTCACGAATCTTTATCTGTGAGACGGATCAACCCTACCGATACTCACAATAAAAAATAATACTCTTAGCATGAAAAATAATTTTTTTCATGGATAACCCAAATAAGAGATCCGTCTCACAAAATACGACCCGTGAGACCGTCTCACACAAGTTTTTGCCTTAATTTATAGGGAAGAAAATCATATAGAGCGACGATATTTGTAAAATTAATAAAAAAAAGAAGTTAAATTAAACAATAAATATATATTTTTTGCATAAATTTATATATTTCACTTATCATATGGTAGATAAAATTATAATAGAGTTAATTACGTTGACTTCCCTTTTGGTTTATCACAATAACAAAAATCCCGAAATAAATGCGAAAATAACAACAATCTCTTTACATTTTTACATACTTGTTGCCACCGACAATTAAAAATTTAATAAAAAAGTTTTATGATTTAAAAATATCTAAAAACATTCCAAATTTACCTTTTGGTAATATTACTTAAACAAATTATAGTTTATAATGTTTTCATAATTATTTTCTTGGGAAGTTTTGGTATTTTTAATATTCCAAAATTTTTTATTTAATAAAAAAAATGTATTTAATCCAAAAACTCTAAAACATTAAAAATATACACTTTTATTAATATTTCTTTACAAATTGTAATATTTAATATTTTCAAATTTATTTTTTCTTCAACTTATGTATTTTTATTCATGTAATATTTTATTTTAAAATATGAAAATGTAATGGTTTTTTCGTTATTTTTTGTCAAAGGTTTTTTTTATAATTTTAATTTGATTATATACCTAATCATAATTATAAAATACTAAATTGAATTTTTAAATATTTTACAAATTTGATTTAAAATTGCTATCAAATTTACTTTAATTTTAATTAATTTTATTTTAGTAATATTTTTATTTTTAATTTTAAATTTAAATGGTTTCTTATTATTTAATTTATTGTATATATAATTTAATTGACACTATGATCACACGGATAAAAATAATTAAGGTGTAATCAAATTTGCTAGCAATTAATTTGAAAGCCAATTTGTCGACTACTAAATTTTTTATTAAATCTTATAAAAAAAGTATGAAAATTTCTTAAGAAATTGTAGAATTTTTGAATTTTTAATTTTTTTTTAAATGAAGGGAGTAATATATGTGTTGTATATGCTGGCTGTTTGTATACATTAAGGTACAAGCAGAACTCAACAAACAATATAAAAGAATCACAGAAAAAAGCAATTAACATATGAATATCCTTCAAAAAAACCTCAAATTCAAACAGAATATTGCTTAAAAATTCATTCTTTTTTCCAGGAAAAAAAAAAGAGAGAAAACAAGGAAGAATGGGTGATGTATGGAAGAGCTAGGGCTTAGTAAGCTCTTTCTTTGAAGATATCCAAGCTCATTTCACTGGGATCGGTCGCCTGTAACTCGACCTGAATACCGTCTAATTCTCTCTTGAATCTGTCTTTTGAACTTGCATACAACATCTTTGTTCTCACCCTAGCTATATCTGGAGACCTGCATTATATTATATTGTAGCCACAAAAATTTTAATTTCAACAACCTTATCCACCAGATTTATTCAACACATTGATCATCTATATATATTATGCGTTTATATGGTCTAGAACGTGCTGATCTAAAATTTGGGGTTCATATGCTTGATATTGGATTTGAATTGTGGGAAAAAGTTGAGCAATTTAATTTATAGGTAAAAAATACATTCGAAAATATCTTGATGAATAAACGTAGATCAGAAAATATCAAATGTGTGTGTATTATGTATGAGCACTGACCATGCAACGAAAAAAATCTTGCTTTTATGAATATTTTCATCGGTAGTGAAATCGTAGTCGAATACAGCATATCGGCACTCATCGGCGGGCAAGCTTTCGGTGAAATCTTGGTGTGTTTCATCATGGCTACCGATCTTTTCTAGGGTGACCTGTTGGACAGTGTCATCAATCTTGAACACTAAGTATCTGTGGTTTCTTTTCGCTTTTAGTTCCAAGAATCTGAGCTTGCACTCATCATTCACAGCAATTCCAGATGCTGCGTTTGCCTGCCCGGCCAGAAAATTGCATGGATTGGCTTAAAATATTAGGGGGCAAAGAATTAAAGTAGTAAAAAAGAATCCCATATGTAATATATCATCCAACAAAAAAAAAATTGTTTTCCAAGTTAAATTTTAGGCATTTTTTCTCGAAATCTATAGATCGTCGTCTATCTCCTGCCATGCAAATTCTACGCATCAAGAATGTTAGATCAAGGAGAAGAATATATAAATCCCACCTTATCAAAGTTTACATGTAAAACACAAACAAGACTTTAGGATCTAAATAATTGTGAGGTCGCTTTCAAATACACATATTTATTAATTAAAATCAACATACCATTTTGTGAAAACTAAGCTTGATCAGAACGATGAAAATGGACAACGGGAATGGAGAAGAAGAAATAAAAAGAAGAGAAAACAATAACAATAAAAAAGAAGGATCCTTGATTTTTGGTATAGTTTATGGAGGAGTGGGAGAAAATTTCAAAGGGTTGAGAGATTTTTCAGGGTGCTTTTAGGAACAATTAAAGGAAACATTTCCCGTTTGAGGCTGATTATTAATCGCATGCAATAAAGTGTTTACTCTAAAAAAGTTCATTAATTTCCCTAGAAAAATTCATTAATTAGAATTTTAAAAGGAAAATTAAAATTTTGATCATTTATATTTGTCTATTTATGATTTTGTTTATCTATATTATCAAATTTCAATACTAATAAGCTAACTCTTTTTATTTCTACAATTTTTTTCGTAATTTTTCTATACGATGCTAATGTTTCTAGTGTTGAATTAATACTTTCATGAAAAAACCAAAATTTCAAAATAAAGAACCAACATCGCAATATATATAAATATATATAGGACCGAGTACTTATCGCTTTACAAAAACTATAGCTGGTGGTAATTGTGCAACTCAAATCTTTTAAACCGCACACCAGCTCAAGCACCACGGTTCGATCGCTCTACCAAGCAGGGACAATTATTGCATCCAACAATATCCCTTCCAATAATTGCACTCCTTGCAATTAATAGGAATCAAACTCGTGACCTTGGCTCTGATGTCAATTGTCAGGATCAAACGCTTACCACTAGGCCAAAAGCTATAGCTGTTAACCAATGCGTAAATTTATTTCCTAATACTTGTGGCAGCACATAGTGCACCTACTTGGGTGCTAATTGATCGGGCTGTTAGGCCCATGAGTCCGATGAGGTGCGTGTTTATCTGTCGGTACTTTCTCATATCCCTTAGAGATCAGTTTTACCATTTCCCTACCGTCGGCCCTGTATCCATCAGAGACAGTATTACTCGTTAAGATCTTATGTCACTCTTTTACGGCCTACTTAACCAACCAGATCAAGCGATACAATGTCAGCAGCTTGACGCATTAGAACTTCATAAGAGGTCACTCATCCTAGTACTACTCTCAATCATGCACGCTGAACCCAACATTTTCCAGGTGGATTTAAATAAATTAGACTTAAGAAATTTCATATTTAAAATATAATAAATATTTAGATAATGATATTTATACTCCACTATTTTATAAATACATTTGTTCTTTTTTTTTTTTTTTGTATAAGTTGATAATATTAACATTATGTTGTATCTAGGTAATTTTGTTAACGACTCTTAGTTCGATTGCCAGAAACTACTAAAAAAGTATCATTAAATTTGTTAATATTCATAAACATAAAATAAAAACAAATAAAAATTCAAACTATTATAAACTGAATTGATTACTACTTTTATTTCAACTTAATATACGTGTTATTTCTAAATTTTTTCAAATCAAAAGATGCTTCATTATTTTTTTTAATAATAACGTCCAATAAAAAAATTATGGATATCAAATAATAATAATGTACAAAAAAATATGAATATTAATAATCTCAGTATCTTAAAATAAAATTTTATTTATGAAATTTATCATTTAAATATTTTAAAATTAGTCATTTTAAAAGGAACTTACATTACTTGATTTTAATATCTAGTGTATATCAACATAAAAAAATAGAGTGAAAAACTATATCTTAATTATATAAAAAAAATGAATTTAATCACTAGAGGGTATATTATATATTTCGTAGAAATAATATAAAATAACATAAGACTTTAATTTTAATTTCAAATTTTATTTAATTTTAGCATTTCCCTGACTATCGCTCTTTTTAAATTAAAATTTCAAAACGTGACCGACATATATCTTATTGGTTGTACGTAGTTACAGCTATAGGGCTAGCTATTCATCTATTTATTCAATTGTTCATCGATTATTTTTCCTCAGAAGTATCTCCCGGATCATAACAAATTTGATTCATTTGGCTGGAAAATATTATTAAATGACACCATTAATAATTTTTCCTTTAGGTTTGATTCTTCCTTCTTTGTTAAGGCGAAATCTTACCCAAAAATCAAGTTAGTTTAGGAATTATCAGAATTTACCATCCTTAAAATTGTGTTTTTTTCTCAGCCATATATTTATTTTAATTTTTAGTCTCGTCTCAAAGGAGTTCAGGTTTGTAGTTAAGAATTATCCAGCAAGTTGGGGTCACGATTTAGGAAGGCTGATTTTACATCTAGCTGGAATATTTTCCACCCATTTTGAGCTGTTATAGCTAAGACCAATCGTATAGTGTCTAATCATGCAACCGGGACAAATGTATCGGGGTAATCGACTCCAAAAATTTGAGCGTATCCCTTGACAAACAGCCTAGCTTTGTGCTTATTGATAGACCCATATGCATTGAACTTGGTTCTAAACACCCATTTTACTCCAATTATTTTTCTAACCTTTGGCCTATCAACTAGCACCCAAGTCTTGTTCTTTTTTACAATCCATAGCTCCTCGTTCATTACTTTTTTCCACTTTTGGTCTTTAATGGCTTCTTCATAACCTGAAGGTTCACAAATGGCTACATTGCATCTTTGTTAAATATCATGGAGTGATCTTGTTCCAAGAATTGGTGGATCATCTTCCCTTTCCTCTTGCCACTGTTGATTCGCTTCAATTTCTGAAGTTTCGATTGGCAAACTTGATTTTAGCGTGCTTGTAGATGCGTCTTTTGTTTGTTCTCAGTTCCACTTATCTTCCTCAAGGAAGAACACGTCTCTACTAATAATTAACTTCCTTGTTTGAGGTCGATACACCTTGTAGGCTTTAGAGGCAAAACTATAACCAACAAAGATGTCGGGTTCATACCTTTTGTCTAGTTTATCACACTTGACCTGTGGATGTGAGAAACAATTACAACAAAATACTCTTAGAAATTTGAGTGAAGGTTGAAAACCGTATGCATATCATGCCTAGAATGAAGTTTTATCCTTCAAAGCCCTGGAGGGCAATATGCTTTGCAAAAAAGAAGTTGTACATGCTGCTTCAACCCAAAAAGTTTTTGGTAACTCCTTGTCATGAAGCATATATCTGGTCATCTCCATTATATATTGGTTTTGCCTTTCACTAACTCCATTATGTTGCGGAGTATATGGAGCGGTTAATTGGTGTTCTATGCTTGCTTTCTTGCCGAACAAATTGAATTCTTGTGAAGTGTATTCTTTTCCATTATCAGATCTTACCGCTTGAATCTTATAGCCACTCTGATTCTCCGTTCTTGAATTTCTAAAATACTCCACCAACTTATGATTTGAATTTTAAGAAGAAAAGCCAGCAAAATCTTGTAAAATCATTTATCAAATTGATGTAATACCGAGTACCTGTTAATGATGGTGTTCTTTGAGACCCAAATACATCTGTGTGAATAAGTTGAAGCTTTTGAGTGACTTTCCAAGTTAACTTTGGAAATGGTCTCTTTTTGTGTTTACCATATTGACAAGCATAACAATTTAGCAAGTGATATCCAAAGTTTGGTAAGCCAATTGTCATCTCTTTTGCCTGCATGAGCTGCATTCTTTCCAAGGGAAAATGACCGAGCCTCTTGTGCCATATTACTGTGTTGCTGATTTCAGTGGAATATGCAACAAGTTCTCCTTTCATGGGATCAATAGAAAAACTTTTACCCTTCATTCTATCCTTAATTGAGAGTTTCCCGACTCATGACATCAAGAATGCGACAAAAACCATCTTCAAATGTAAGTTAGTGTTTTTTATTTTGATTCTGTTTTGGTGGAGTGCTAATGTTGGCTAGATAATGGATACATCCGCATATCCTGGTTCCATATAAACATTTTAACATCAATACTTTCCGATATCATTTTAGCAGTACTTTGCCAAAAAAAGACAAAAGATCATAAGCTAACTAATTAATTATTGGAACCTAGATGTAAATAATTACAAGACCAAAACACAAAATAAACAAACTAGAAGGATCATTTTGACTATTTTCCAAAACAAATATTATATCTGATGTCCATTCACGTGAAAAATTAATATATTTTGGAGATAAGCAAAAAATAATAAAAAAAAGATCAACAAAAATCACATATGAAATCCACGTTACATGAATTAAGAATCACAAAAGAAACAAGAAAAAACTTTAAATATAATATGCCAGCTGTGAAGACCTAGAAAATCAACATGGTTTAGTGGCATAAAATGTGGCTTAGTGGATGAATAATCATGAGATCATGTCTTAAGGGACATGGGTTCATGGAGTTGTGGCTTAGTGGATGAACAAACATGGGATCAAGGCATGTGGTGGGGTAATTTACCACCCTATAAATAGTGGACAAATGCTAGAGAAATAACACCATAAAACTAGCTACTCCAAGTTGCTATCAATTTTCGAGTACCAAAATTCTGCCCAAATTCAAAAAAATTTCTCATCGTTTCTCCACCGTTCAGAATACACTTACACGTGTTTTGAACAACATATACAAATTTCAGATCGATCCAACGGTTCAATAAGGTGCAAACATTTTTCAAGGTGACTGGTTTTTGGTGTCAAATTTCAAATTGTTCATTTCAAGATTTTCAGAACAATTTCTCAGGTAAGTGGGTTTTTGCTATACTTTTATGTGCATTTGCATTTAATAAGTGTACTATTTGCTATATATAAAATGATATGCTTGTTCTTCATAAGTGTGTCCATGTTTGTACAAAAAGAAGTATGTATGTTTTGAAATTCGATCGACATATGTTATTCCTTTGATTTGTTAAATGATATTTGAAAGCATGTTTGAGGAAAATATTTTTGAAGGCACTATTATGATTCATATTTTAAATGGTCGGGAAATTTCGATGTTTGCTTTGATTTGATATGGCCCTGATGCAGTGGGATATAATAACCGATACTATAACATCGCCCCCTTAGAGGATATAACTTAGGGAACTGATCAGTTAACTATGTAAAATAAGATGATTATTAGTGCCATTTGTTTGAATTGACATAATATGATATGATTTGAACATGCTATTTGTCTTCGAATGATATACACATTTGTTTGAGGAAGAAAAACAAGAATAATTTTGGAGATGGTGATGAAGACAAATCACTCCAAGACCAGTCTTGTTATTCTGTCTTTTAGTTATATTATCATGTTTTTGCTTTCGCGTTTCGTTTTAATCGTATTGTAAAGACGATTATTTAATTATGAAATAGACTGGTTATTTTTATTACTACGAGGCTTGTTGTTTATAAATTGTGTGATTTTGAAACAACGCCGGTGTCGACTAACTCCGATCTCGGGGCATGACACCAGCTTTAGGACCAGATCACTAAGATGTGAAAATCACTAGGCAATTGTTCATTATATGTATATAATCATTGAAAATTTTTTGGACAGAAAGTTAATGCAATATTTAATCTTTCCTCTTTAAAATGAATTAATTTGTCCCGCTTACAATACTTATTGAATATGATAATTGTTTCCGACATGATAATTATCAAAAATACTTATTGAATATGAAAATTGTTTCCATCTTGGTTATTATCAACTAATCATATGATAATTACTTATTGAATTCTTATCAATTTGTAAAATAGTAGTAATACAAATGCTAATTACAAAATGATCTTTTCTCGTATAAGATAGCTTGATAATTTGGTCATTAATGCTTTGAAATTTGGTCATCAAGCCTTCTTACAATAATTATATTATATATCTGATTTCATTCATAAAATTTTGATGATCCATGCAGAGATTCAACACAGAGATGAATTATCAAACTATAAAATCCAAACCATTATTTTCAACTCACAAATTCAAAGTAGCAAGATCACTGAGTTGTGACACAATGCTGCATCGATCAGAATCACTTCTTCCCATTTTAAAAACCTTTACCCTTATTTTCAAGAGCGATCAGACCAGTGAATTTCCATCTCACCCCAATCCTATTTAGGCACCCCCAAAGCAATCCACACAGCCCTGGAAGCATCAACAATGTTATTCGCGCACGGAGGTTGATAATCGTGATCGTGATCGCAACCCTTCATGGAATCACACTTGTCAATCACCATAGCCTTCACACTCCTCCCATTACCGTGGATGATGATGTTCTTGAAGTACCTCCTCATCTTATTGAACCAACCTATGGAGAGAGCGACTATCGGTATGTCGTCCGAGTGGTAGTTGTTGTCGCACTCAGACCTCCCTCCACCATCTGTCCCCGGGCCAAAGCCGTTGATCGTTAAAACGGCTTTAGTATGGGTTGAAATGGGGGGCGAGCATTTGTAGACATCATAGTGTTTGCCTTCTTCACAGCACTGGGAATCGTTCTCCGTGTTGCATCCGTGTTTTGGGTGATTCTTGCCCTTGATCTTGCCACTAGGCTTGCATGATATTGACCCCCCTTTCAACACTAAATATTGAGGTCGTTATAATTAGAGTGCAGAAAAGGAGAATCGTGAATGAAATTGATGTTAATTCAGCTTTTTTTTTTTTAATATAACACAAGGATTATGCATGTTTTTATTTTTTGACAGAGGATAACCAACTATTTTTGAAAAGGAGGTTGCATGAAATTTACCTAAAAAACGAGATTTAAAGTGAATATGTTTTGCAATCTTTAACTGGCCGGCTGCTGATACACAACATGTATATTAGCGAACAAATATTTAGTAGTTTATTGTTAAATAAATAAGTATATTTTTATAATAATACATATTTCTGTCACATATAGTTGATGTAATATCTTATGCTAAATATATAGATGTAATTCTGTGAAAGAAAATTTATAAATAGTACCAATATTGTAAATTGCTTAATTTGTTTGAGTGATCACACGTAAACATCTAAATATCGATCAAAACAAGGTAAAAGGATAAAACCAAATCAATGAAAGATCACAATCCATCAGAAAAGTAACAACATACGACTATAAAAGTTTTATTCCACTCTTCTGAACCTTGAAGGAAAATGATGGAGTCCCAAATCTTTGCAGCAGAAAACCATTTCCATCGTCTTCCACCGGAGCTAATCATCTCTGTTTTTGACAAAATCTCATATGCCAAATGGTTGTGCATTTGTTGTTCGGTCTCCAAGCATTTCGCCGCACTTATTCTTCGAACCTGCTTCGTTTCTGTGCAAATTCCGACCGCCGTTCTCCCATTTGCTGGGGTTCCAATGTTATCTGCTTATCATGTTTGGCCACCAGGAGTTGCTAGCTTTATGAATAAACTTAATTGCGTTGAATCTGTAACCATTCTATTTTCATTCTGTAAATCCAATATTGACTGGATGAGAAAGCATATATCTCCACCTTTACTTAAGTGGAAACCGGATTCATCTAGCTTCATCTTTGTTTTAGTCAGGAATTGCGCAGCTTCATCTGATGATGGTAGTACATGCACGGAGGCCACAAGTTTATGCATAATAAAGCAATTTTTTCGCCAGATTTTAAATCACCTGCAGGATGCCACTTTGAGGTTTTCTTATATAAAAGAGGAAACGTTGCAACATTGTTGGGGAATTCAGATGATATTATTTGGAAAGTCTTAACAGTGACCTCTTGGAGCAGAAATCTAGTTATCGTATGCACCAGTGACCACCATATACGAATTATCGAAGGCACAGTGTTGTGGATGGGTGAATCAGTCTTATCCACCACAGAAATTTGGAATTTTCTCTCAGCGGTTCTCTTTTCTTGGACAAATACTTTGTCTAATAGGTCTTCCATCGTCACCGTTTTCAAATTAGGAATTATGTTGATTACATCACTCACGTGACGCAGATATAACTTGGCATAGTGGATAGAACCTCTAAAGATAGCATGAATTTCATATGAGAAATATTTTCATCAACAGAAACTTAAAAATCTTTAAAAAAACAACTTATTGTCGAGAAGTGATATCCTATGGGACAGGTTCGGCCCACTCTCGATAACCCAGATGAATTTGGGCCAAATATTTAGAGAATCCTGGAAGATCATCTTAATGGTAAGATCCCGTCAGGGCTTAGGGTTTAGAGAACTGTCCGAGATCGCAGAACACGAAAAGAGAGCTAAGATTGCAAGGTAAATGCAAATTTTGCCTCTGAACAAGCGAAAAGAAAAGCTGAGATTACAAGTTCGACAAAATCAATTACCAGCAGCAGGGGGTTCAAATTGATATTCCCGAAATAAACGGCCTAAAAGTTCAACGTATTTCACCTTCTTCACAACATCACGTAGTATTTTTCAATTCTCTTCTGGCAATGACGGAAGCGTTGCAACACTGTTGGGGAATTCATATGATATTATTGAGAGGTCATAACAGTGATTTCCTGGAGGAAAAATCCAGGCATGATAAGCACCGGTGACCACCATATACGAACAATCGAAGGCACATTGTTGTGGATGGGTGAATCAGTCTCATCCACCATAGGAATTTGGAAATTTTCCTCTGCGGTTCTCTTTTCTTGGACAAATACTCTGCCTACAAGGTCTTTCACCGTCATCATTTTCAAATTAAGAATTACGTTGATTACATCACTCATGTAACGCAGATATAACTTGGCATAGTAGACAAAACATTAAAAGATATCATGAATTTCATATGAGAAATCTTTTCATCCACAGAAACTGAGAAATCTTTAAAAACTGATTTACTGTCGAGAAGTGATACCCTAGGGGATATGCTCGGCCCACTCTCGACAGTCCAAATGAATTCGGGCCCAATATTTAGAGAATCCCAAAGGTCATCTTAATGTCCAGAGCTCGTCAGGGTTTAGGATTTAGAAACTGTCCGAGATCGTAGAACATGGAAAGGAGAGTTGAGCTTGCAAGGTAAATTCAAATTTTGCTTCTGAACAAGCGAAAAGGAAAGATGAGATTACAAGTTCGACAAAATCAATTACCAGCATCATGGGATTCAAATTTATATTCCCGAAATAAACGGCCTGCAAGTTCAACGTATTTGACCTTCTTCACAACAGCACACAGTATTTTTCAAATCTCTTCTGACAACAACGGAAGCGTTGCAACACTGTTGGGGAATTCAGATGATATTATTGGGAGGTCATAACAGTGATCTCTTGGAGGAAAAATCCAGGCACGGTAAGCACCGGTGACCACCATAAACGAACAATCGAAGGCACAATGTTGTGGATGGGTGAATCAGTCTCATCCACCACAAGAATTTGTAATATTTCCTCTGCGGTTCTCTTTTCTTGGACAAATAATCTGCTTACAGGGTCTTTCACCGTCGTCGTTTTCAAATTATGAATTATGTTGATTTCATCACTCACGTAACACAAATATTACTTGGCATAGTAGACATAACTTTTAAAGATAGCGTGAATTTAGATGAGAAATCTTTTCATCAATAGAAACTGAAAAATCTTTAAAAACCAACTTATTGTCGAGAAGTGATACACTAGGGGATAGGCTCGGCCCACTCTCGACATTCCAGATGAATACGGGCCAAATATTTAGAGAATTCCAGATGTCATCTTAATGTCCAGAGCCCGTCAGGGTTTAGGGTTCAGAGAACTGTCCGAGATCGCAGAACAAGCGAAAATGAGAGCTGAGATTGCTAGGTAAATGCTAATTTTTCTTCTGAACAAGCAAAAAGGAGAGCTGAGATTACAAGTTCGACAAAATCAATTACCGGCAGCAGGGGGTTCAAATTGATATTCCCGAAATAAACGGCCTGCAAGTTTAGCATATTTTTCCTTCGTCACAACATCACAGAGTATTTTCGAAATCTCTTCTGGCAACGACGGAAGTGTTGCAACACTGTTGGGGAATTCAGATGATATTATTTGGGAGGTCATAACAGTGATCTCCTGGAGTAGAAATCCAGGCACTTTAAGCACCGGTGACCACCATATACGAGCAATCGAAGGCACAGTGTTGTGGATGGGTGCATCAGTCTCATCAACCACAGGAATTTGTAATTTTGCCTCAGCAATTGTTTTTTCTTGGACAAATACTTTGCCTTCAGGGTCTTCCACCGTCACCGTTTTAAAATTAGGAATTATGATGATTACATCACTCACGTAAGACAGATATAACTTGGCATAGTGGACAGAACCTTTAAAGATAGCGTGAATTTTAGATGAGAAATCTTTTCATCACCAGAAACTGAAAAATTTTTTAAAAACAACTTATTGTCGAGAACTGATACCTTAGGGGATAAGCTCAACCCACTCTCGTTAGTCCAGATGAATTCGGGCCCAATATTCAGGGAATCCCGGAAGGTCATATTAATGGTAAGAGCTCGTCAGGGTTTAGGGTTTAGAGAACTGTCCGACACCACAGAATAAGCGAAAAAGAGAGCTGAGATTGCATGGTAAATGCAAATTTTGCTTCTGAAGAAGCGAAAAAGAGACATGAGATTACAAGTTCGATAAAATCAATTGCCAGCAGCAGGGGTTCAAATTGATATTCTCGAAATAAACGGCCTGCAAGTTCCGCGTTTTTTTCCTTCGTCACAACATCACCTAGTATTTTCCAAATCTCCTCTGGCTACGGGGGAAGTATTGCAACACTGTTGGGGAATTCAGATGATATTATTTGGGAGGTCTTAACATTGACCTCATGGAGCAGAAATCCAGGCATCGTAAGCACCGGTGACCACCATATACGAACAATCGAAGGCACAATGCTGTGGATGGGGGAATCAGTCTCATCCATTTGAGGAATTTGGAATTTTTCCTCAGCGATTCTCTTTTCTTGGACAAATATTTTGCCTACTAGGTTTACCACGGTCATCGTTTTCAAATTAGGAATTATGTTGATTACATCACTCACGTAACGCAGATATAACTTGGCATATTGGACGAAACCTTAAAAGATAGCGTGAATTTCAGATGAGAAATCTTTTCATCAGCAGAAATGTAAAAATCAACTTATTGTCAAGAAGTGATACCCTAGGAGATATGCTCGGCCTACTCTCGATAGCCCATATGAATTCGGGCCCAATATTCAAAGAATCTCGAAAGGTCATCTTAATGACCAGAACCCGTCAAGGTTTAGTGTCACGCCCCAGAACGGGGTTTGGTTGACACCGGGGTTGCTCTCAAATTTACATTCGAAAACAACGAGCCTCAGAAGTACATAATTTTCAGAAACCAGTCTTTTATTCACAATACTGAATATTCATTGTCTGATACAACTCAAATAATAATGTTTTACAGCGGAAATGTAAAACCAAATATAACATCGTCTTAACAAATACAGCGGACTACACATAAATTAGAACTGATAACAACGGTCTCCTTCACCAGTCCCAGAATTGAATCTGCTCTTCTTCTTCTAGCTTTTCTTCCTCGTTCTTATCTGAGATGGGTTTGGTGGGTGAGTGATATGGTTGTCACTCAGTAAGCAGGGGCGAGAATAACTCCCAGTTTTCAAATACCATTTTTACAGAAACAGAAATACAATAATATACAGAAAACTCTTGTTTCCAGAATAGGAATCAGAATTCAGAAATCACAGTATTCAGACAGAAATCAGAATTAGTAAGCACTGAGCACGTTAGTGAATTTCATGGCTAAACTGATATCAGTCCCCTATATGTTCTCTCCTCTAAGGGGTGAGGCCAGAATCAAAATCAGAATTCAGAAATGTTCAGAATATATATTCCTGCCATTAGTTCACTAGGGAGTTTCAGTGCTTCAAAATCATATATCATATTTCAGAAATCAAACATTCAGAAACTGTACTTTAAAACCGGAATTATCAAAATGATTTCAAGATATTTATACATAAGCCCACTTACTGTAATTTGCTAGAAATTGTGGTTGAATTCTGTAATCTGCTGATGTCGCTACTGGTTTCTACACCTTCAAAAAATGCACTCTCTTAGCTCTAATTTCAAGGTTTGTGTAACCCATTTCAGAGACTTGAGGGTGATATTTATAGGCCAAATTCTGACTGTTGGACTCTCTATTAATGGCCATAATCTGTCATGATGCGACATTAACAATCTTTATTCCATTTTAAATGCTTCAGTTACAAGTTTTAATATGAATCAGTAGCTTATCTGCTGAAATCTCGCTATTGAACTTCTTCTGCTGCTGGATTCTATCTGCTGGAATTTTGTTTGCTGGAAAATAACATCTTCTGAAATATTGGCTGCTACTGAAATTGTTAGCTTCTGCTGGAATTTTCCATTGCTACTGAATATTGCTAGCTACTGCAAAAAAAAATGCTAGCTGCCGGAAATTCGGGTTCTCACATCCCTCCTTCCTTATGAGAAGTTTCGTCCTCGAAACTTGGCTATACATAATTCTCAAAGAGATAAGGGTATTGTGCTCGCATCTTTTCTTCCGACTCCCAAGTAGCTTCTCTTTCGGTGTGATTGGACCATTGCACTTTGACATATGGAATAGTTCGTCGTCTCAGCACTTGGTCCTTGTCATCCACAACTCGAATCAGGATTTCTTCATATTTCAGCTCTTCATTTAAATTTCCCTCAACCAACAGGGGTCCAGCTTCCAGAATATGATTTGGATCAGAAATATATCTCCTCAGCTGCGAGACGTGGAATACATTGTGAATTCTTGACATGTCGGGTGGGAGTGCTAATCTATAAGCAAGTGTTCCCACTTTCTCAAGAATTTTAAATGGTCCGACGTATCTGGGATTCAGTTTCCCAGCCTTATTGAATCGGACTACACCCTTCATGGGTGACACTTTCACATACGCCTTTTCTCCAACTTCAAATTCCACCGGTCTCCTTTTCAGGTCAGCCCAGCTTTTCTGTCGATCTCGTGCAGCTTTTAGTCGCCATCATAGCAATTTTATCCACTGTTTCTTGGATCAGTTCGGGTCCAACGATGGCTTTTTCCCCTACTTCATCCCAATATAGTGGTGATCGACATTTTCGTCTATATAGAGCTTCGTATGGTGCCATTCCAATGCTGCTGTGGTAATTATTATTGTATGCGAACTTGATTAAGGGCAGATGTTCGCTCCAATTACCATTGAAGTCCAGAGCACAAGCTCTCAACATATTCTCAAGAGTTTGAATTGTCCTCTCTGTTTGGCCGTCGGTTTGAGGATGATAAGCCGTACTAAGCGTAACCTTAGTCCCCATAGCTTGTTGAAAGCTCTTCCAAAATCGAGATGTGAATCTAAGATCTCTGTCTGATAGTATGCTAGCTGGTACTCCATGTAATCGCATGATCTCATTCATGTACAAGGTGTCTAGCTTGTCTAAATTATAGTTCATGAGGACAGGAAAGAAATGTGCAGATTTTGTGAGTCTATCTACGATTACCCATATTCCGTCATGACCTTGTCTCGACTTTGGTAAACCAACTACAAAATCCATGGAAATATGTTCTCATTTCCATTCCGGGATTTCTAATGGTTGAAGAAGTCCACCAGGTCTCTGGTGTTCTGCCTTGACTTGCTGGCACACGTGACACTTAGAAACAAACATTGCCACGTCTTTCTTCATTCCACTCCACCAAAAATTTTTCTTCAAATCTCTGTACATCTTGGTACTGCCAGGATGGACTGAAAATTTTGACTTATGTGCTTCGAACATTACTTCTTGTCGAATGTTATCGATGTCTGGTACGCACAATCGTCCTTTCATCCACAAGATTTCTTTGTTATCCGTCTCGAAATCTGGTGATTTCCCTTCTTTGGATTGCTCTTTCAATTTCACCAAAACGGAATCTCTATCTTGACTTATCTTGATTGTCTCTTGAAGACATGGTTGTGCTGAAAGTGATGCTAGGATCACCTTACTCATATCTTTTCTACTTAAAGCATCTGCTACCTTGTTGGCTTTGCCTGGGTGGTAGTTTATCGTCAAGTCGTAATCCTTCATGAGTTCAATCCACCGTCTTTGTCTCATATTTAGTTCTTTTTGAGTGAACAAATATTTGAGACTTTGTTGATCAGTAAAAATCTCGCACTTGGCTCCATAAAGATAATGTCTCCAAATTTTTAGCGCGAACACCACTGCAGCTAGTTCGAGGTCATGTGTTTGGTAATTCTGTTCATACGGCTTCAACTGCCTTGACGCGTATGCAATCACCCTTTCCTCTTGCATGAGTACACATCCTAAGCCTCCTTTATATGCATCACTGCAGATGGTGAAGTCTTTGGCGTCAGTTGGCAATACCAACACCGGAGTGGAGGTAAGCTTCTTCTTCAAAGTCTCGAACCTTTGCTCACATTTTTCACTCCATTGAAATTTAGAGTTCTTCTGTGTGAGCTTGGTGAGGGGTATGGCTATTGAAGAGAATCCCTCAACAAATTTTCGATAATAGCCTGCTAATCTCAAGAAGCTTCGAATTTCTGTCACATTCTTTGGTCTAGGCCAATCTGAGATTGCTTCAACTTTTTTAGGGTCCACAGATACTCCTACTACTGATATTATGTGTCCCAAGAATGTGACGCTCTCTAACCAGAATTCGAATTTCTTGAACTTGGTGAACAGCTCCTTTTCTTTAAGCGTCTGGAGGGTGAGGCGAAGATGTTCCTCATGATCTTCCTTACTTTGTGAATACACAAGGATGTCGTCTATGAATACAACCACAAACCTATCAAGGTAAGGTTTGAAGACTCTATTCATGAGGTCCATGAATGCTGCGGGGGCATTCGTCAGTCCAAACGGCATTACCGTAAATTCGTAATGGTCGTATCTCGTCCTGAAGGCTGTTTAGGAATATCTTCTGCTTTGACATTCAGTTGGTAATAGCTTGACCTTAAGTCGAGCTTGGAAAAGACTGTAGCTACTTTGAGTTGGTCAAACAGATCATCTATTCTTGGAAGTGGGTACTTATTCTTGATTGTGATCTTATTCAGTTCTCTGTAATCGATACATAATCTCATGCTTCCGTCCTTCTTCTTTACGAACAGGACAGGAGCTCCACACGGGGATGCGCTTGGTCGGATTTGCTTCTTATCCAACAATTCTTGAAGTTGCTCTTTGAGTTCTTTTAATTCCGCTGGGCCATTCTATATGGTGCTTTTGAGATCGGTGCAGCCCCAGGAATCAAGTTGATCTCAAACTCCACTCCACGATCGGGGATTGTGCCCAGGAGTTCTTCAGGAAAGACATCCGGAAACTCTTGTACTACCGGAATCTCTTCTAGAGCAAGTGCAGTTTCTTGTTTTACCTTGCTTAACATGGCTAGGTAAACTTCTTCTCCACTTTTCATGGCTTTCCAAGTTTGAGAAGCAGGAAGAAGAGTCTTTCGTTCTTTGGTCTTGCCATGAAATAAAATTTTCTCTTGGTGTGGAACTTGGATGGTTACTGTCTTTCCATGACAATTTACTAAAGCATGATTATTGGCTAACCAATCCATCCCAAGAATTACATCGAATTCCACCATGTTTAATCGAATCAGGTTTGCCTTGAAACTCTGATTATCTATGAGAACACCAATATCCCGATATAGAGTGCGAGTTTCTGAAATTCGATTTGCAGGAGTTGCTACTCTATATGGTTTTTCTAAGTTATCAGGCTTAGCTCTTAACTTCTTGGCAAATCTCTTAGACATGAATGAATGCGTAGCACCACAATCAAATAACACATAAGCAGGTATATTATTGATTAAAATGGTACCAGCTACGACATCATTGGAGTTGTCAGCCTCTTCTTGAGTGATAGCATAGACTCGAGCATTTGGTTTGTTCTCTTTAGGCTTGTTTGGTGTTGTTCCACCTGCTGGACCATTCCTTGGATCTGGAAGAGGGCATTGAGCAATGCGATGGTCCATCTTTCCACAACGGAAACAAGCTCCAGAATTCCTACGGCATTCACCAGTGTGAGTGAATCCACAAGTTTGGCACTTGACTCACTCTTTGCTTGATTGAGAAGGAGTGGTTCCTTTAGATGGAGAACTGGTGAATTGGTTACTTGAAAATCTAGGCTTCTTGAATTGTTGGCCCGGTTGTTACTGGCTTGACTGAGGACGTTTGAGTTTGTTCTCACCTTCACACCTTTTAATGTCATTCTCAGCCCTGATGGCGGCTCCCATCAATTCATCAAAACTATTGGGCTCGATAACTGCAAGGGCAGATTGAATACGGCTGTTCAATCCCTTCTTGAAGCGATGTATCTTCACGGCCTCGTCTCCCATGATGGTTGGGGAGTAAGTTCCCAATGAATGGAACTTGGATGAATACTCCACCACTGTCATGTTTGGTTCTTGAACCAAGCTTTCAAATTCTGACAGCTTCTGCACTCGAATTGCTGTCGGAAAGTACTGTCTCAGAAATGCCTATCGGAACCTTTGCCAGGTGATAGGTCCTGTCCCTAACATAGCTGGTGAGACTCCTTCCCACCATTTGGCTGCTCTATCCACACGAAAAGGTGTAATCACATCTACCTTGATCTCTTGTGGAACCTCAAGGAGTCGAAGATGATTCTCCACCTCCTTCATCCAATTTTGTCCGACCTCAGGATCGGAGCTTCCATCGAAGTTTGGGACTCTTGCTCTTCGGAGAGCCTCATAGTGCTGATTCGTCCCATTCTGAGCTGGAAGTGGTGGCGGCGGCTGATTAACATTAGGGTAGACAAACTCTTGTAACGTGGTTGCCACAATAGTGGCTATAGCCATCAAATCCACTTGGCTGAGGCCAACTGCTGGTGGTGGTTGTTGTTGTGCATCTTCGTCATCGCTGTTGTTGTTGCGATTTCCATAACGAGGGTTACGATTATTTCTTACTGGTCTTCCGTCCATTTCCTACACATATGGAAGTTCTAAGGTTTTGGCAGAATGTAGACTAAACAAAGGAAGCACAATGATTGAGTAATTGCTCAAAAGTTAAATATGAAACCAATGAATAGAAAGAACTTTTATTGATTTCCCAAGAAAGTGCAATTACAATAGAACTTCGAAAATGAAAACAGAAATGCAAATGGAACAAGTGGTATTACAAAACTACTACTGATGGTCTAATCTATCACTTCTCCCAAATCCAAATCAATAGGATCCTCTTCTACTTCTTCTTCTTCTTCTGGATCCTCTCCAGGTTCATCTTGGTTGTCTATTACTGCTTGTAGATGTTCAATATGACCATGCAGAACTGCATTCTGGTCACTAAGTACTTCAACCGTGCTCTGCAACTCATGAATCTGAGCATTAGTCTGCTCACTATACTGGTTATGCTGGTGCACAAGTTGGTGATTTTGATCCTTGAGCACTTGGATCTTCTCAATCAAGTTATCAAGTAACTCGATGAACTCTGCAACGGTCTCTTGAGAGGTTTCAAACTCTTCTTGAGCTTTCCTATTCCTCTCTTCTGTCTCATGCAGATGATGAGCATAACGTTGAACATCATGTCTTAAGTGTTCTTCTCTACGCTGTAATTCATCCTTGTCCAGCTCTAAGCAATAGTTATGCCACTTGAGCTTCTCTATCTTCTTCTCTAAGCTCTTAATGTATCTACTCTGACCAGTCATATCCTACATCCAAAACATAAGAGTAAAGGTTCAGAAGTGATATCAAGAATATAGGTCGAGTTATAGACAAATACTGGAATGAACAGATTCAGTACTGCCTATACAATTAACAGAAGAAATAGCTCAAAATTCTTCGGTCTCAGAATGACGTGAAAAATTTACTAAAAATCCTTCACATCAAGAACATGAATGGTACCAAATTTGGTAGAAAATTACTAAGCGGTTTGGAAATGAAAATTCCTCAAAGTTTCGAAAAATTGGAAAATTTTATGGAAAGGACGATATCACCATCTAAACGAAAGAATTTGGGGTTCGTCACGGTGCTAGAATGATAAAAATGGTTCTAGGTTAGATTCTTCTCGTCGAGAGCTTTCCAACACATACTTTTAATAGTAAAAATTCCTCCTTGATCAAAAGTTATGGCCGTTTGAAGTTTGCGCGAAAAACACCTCAACTTCCATGCCACTTTGCGAGGTCTACTGCATGCGCTTGCTGGAATTTACTATCTACTGCATTTCTGATGCTACTGCAATCAGTCTGCTGCTTTCCAACACTGTTAGAACCAGTCTGCTGCATTCCATGTCTATTGACCCAGTCTTCTGCATACAGATCTACCGATTTCCACCTACTGGTTCTGGTTTCGGCTACTGGTTTTGGGTCTACTGATTTTTTTTTTCTACTCATTTCAGACATGCTGCTGAAACACTCAGAGCTCTACTGTATTCTGATTTGTTTTCCTTACTGATTTTCCTATCTGTACATAGTTAGTCTATCATTTCAGTAGTCTATTACAGTAGCTTATTTTCAGTAGTCTATTACAGTAGTTTATCATAACTTATTTTCAGAAGTCTATCAGAATTTATTATTTCTAGTTCTTCCTCCCCATATTATGAAACCTGGTTCTGCTCTGATACCACTTCAATGTCACGCCCCAGAACGGGGGTTGGTTGACACCGGCGTTGCTCTCAAATTTACATTCGAAAACAACGAGCCTCAGAAGTACAGAATTTTCAGAAACCAGTTTTTTATTCACAATACTGAATATTCATTGTCTGATACAACTCAAATAATAATATTTTACAGCGGAAATGTAAAACCAAATATAACATCGTCTTAACAAATGCAGCGGACTACACATAAATTAGAACTGATAACAACAGTCTCCTTCACCAGCCCTAGAATTGAATCTGCTCTTCTTCTTCTAGCTTTTCTTCCTCGTTCTTATCTGAGATGGGTTTGGTGGGTGAGTGATATGGTTGTCACTCAGTAAGCAGGGGCGGGAATAACTCCCAGTTTTCAAACACCATTTTTACAAAAACAGAAATACAATAATATACAGAAAACTCTTGTTTCCAGAACAGGAATCAGAATTCAGAAATCACAATATTCAGACAGAAATCAGAATTAGTAAACACTGAGCACGTTAGTGAATTTCATGGCTAAACTGATATCAATCCCCTATATGTTCTCTCCTCTAAGGGGTGAGGCCAGAATCAGAATCAGAATTCAGAAATGTTCAGAATATATATTCCTACCATTAGTTCACTATGGAGTTTCAGTGCTTCAAAATCATATATCATATATCAGAAATCAAACATTCAGAAACTGTACTTTAAAACCGGAATTATCAAACTGATTTCAAGATATTTATACATAAGCCCACTTACTGTAATTTGCTAGAAATTTTGGTTGAATTCTGTAATCTGCTGATGTCGCTACTGGTTTCTACAGCTTCAAAAAATGCAATCTCTTAGCTCTAATTTCAAGTGATAATTTCAAGGTTTGTGTAACCCATTTCAGAGACTTGAGGGTGATATTTATAGGCCAAATTCTGACTGTTGGACTCTCTATTAATGGCCATAATCTGTCATGATGCGCCATTAACAATCTTTATTCCGTTTTAAATGCTTCAGTTACAAGTTCTAATCTGAATCAGTAGCTTATCTGCTGAAATCTCGCTACTGAACTTCTTCTGCTGCTGGATTCTATCTGTTGGAATTTTGTTTGCTGGAAAATAACATTTTCTGAAATATTGGCTGCTACTGAAATTGTTAGCTTCTGATGGAATTTTCCATTGCTACTGAATATTGCTAGCTACTGCAAAAAAATGCTAGCTGCCGGAAATTCGGGTTCTCACATTTAGGGTTTGGAGAACTATCCGTGATCGCAGAACAAGCAAAAAGGAGAGCTAAAGTTGCAAGGTAAATGCAAATTTTGCTTCTCAACAAGCGAAAAAGAGATCTTAGATTACAAGTTCGACACCTGCAAGTTTATCATATTTTTCCTTCATCACAACATCACAGAGTATTTTCCAAATCTCCTCTTGCAACGAGGTAAGCCTTGCGACACTGTTGGTGAATTCAGATGATATTATATGGGAGGTCATAACGGTGATCTCATGGAGTAGAAATCCAGGCACGGTAAGCACCGGAGACCACCATATACAAACAATCAAAGGCACAATGTTGTGGATGGGTGAATCAGTCTCATCAACCACAGGAATTTGTAATTTTCCCTCAGCGACTATCTTTTCTTGGACAAATACTCTGCCTTCAGGGTCTTCCACCGTCACCGTTTTCAAATTAGGAATTATGATGATTACATCACTCACGTAACACAGATATAACTTGGCATAGCGGACAGAACCTTTAAAGATAGCGTGAATTTTAGATGAGAAATCTTTTTATCAACAGAAACTGAAAAATCTTTTGAAACCAACTTATTGTCGAGAAGTGATACCCTAGGGGATAGGCTCAACCCACTATCGTTAGTCCATATGAATTCGGGCCCAATATTCAGGGAATATCGGAAGGCCATCTTAATGGCAAGAGCCTGTCAGGGATTAGGGTTTAGAGAACTATCCGAGACTGCAGAACAAGCGAAAATGAGAGCTGAGATTGCAGGGTAAATGCAAATTTTGCTTTTGAATAAACGAAAAGGAGAGCAGAAATTTCAAGTTCGACAAAATCAATTACCAGCAGCAGGGGTTCAAATTGATATTCACGAAATAAACGGCCTGCAAGTTTAGTATATTTTCCTTAGTCACAACATCACACAGTATTTTCCAAATCTCTTCTGGCAACGAGGGAAGCGTTGCATCACTGTTGGGAAATTCATATGATATTATTAAGAGGTCATAACAGTGATCTCCTGGATTAGAAATCCAGGCACGGTAAGCGTCGGTGACCACCATATACGAACAATCAAAGACACAGTCTTGTGGATGAGTGAATCAGTCTCATCAACAACAGGAATTTGTAATTTTCCCTCAGCGATTGTCTTTTCTTGGACAAATACTCTGCCTACAAGGTCTTCAACCGTCACCGTTTTCAAATTAGGAATTATGATGATTACATCAATCACGTAACACAGATATAACTTGGCATAGTAGACAGAACCTTTAAAGATAACGTGAATTTAGATGAGAAATCTTTTCATCAACAGAAACTGAAAAATCTTTTAGGGTATAGGCTCGACCCACTCTCGATAGCCCTGATGAATTCAGGCCCAATATTCAGGGAATATCGGAAGGTCATCTTAATGGTCAGAGCCTGTCAGGGATTAGGGTTTAGAGAACTGTCCGAGACTGCAGAACAAACGAAAATGAGAGCTGAGATTGCAGGGTAAATGCAAATTTTGCTTTTGAATAAACGAAAAGGAGAGCAGAAATTTCAAGTTCGACAAAATCAATTACCAGCAGCAGGGGGTTCAAATTGATATTCACGAAATAAACGGCCTGCAAGTTTAGTATATTTTTCCTTCGTCACAACATCACACAGTATTTTCCAAATCTCTTCTGGCAACGAGGGAAGCGTTGCATCACTGTTGGGAAATTCATATGATATTATTAAGAGGTCATAACAGTGATCTCCTGGATTAGAAATCCAGGCACGGTAAGCGCCGGTGACCACCATATACGAACAATCAAAGACACAGTCTTGTGGATGAGTGAATCAGTCTCATCAACCACAGGAATTTGTAATTTTCCCTCAGCGATTGTCTTTTCTTGGACAAATACTCTGCCTACAAGGTCTTCCACCGTCACCGTTTTCAAATTAGGAATTATGATGATTACATCACTCACGTAACACAGATATAACTTGGCATAGTAGACAGAACCTTTAAAGATAACGTGAATTTTAGATGAGAAATATTTTCACCAACAGAAACTGAAAAATCTTTTAGGGTATAGGCTCGACCCACTCTCGATAGCCCTGATGAATTCAGGCCCAATATTCAGGGAATATCGGAAGGTCATCTTAATGGTCAGAGCCTGTCAGAGATTAGGGTTTAGAGAACTGTCCGAGACTACAGAACAAGCGAAAATGAGAGCTGAGATTGCAGGGTAAATAAAAATTTTGCTTCTGAACAAACGAAAAGGAGAGCTGAGATTGCAAGTTCGACAAAATCAATTACCAGCAGCATGGGATTCAAATTGATGTTCACGAAATAAACGGCCTGCAAGTTGAACTTATTTATCCTTCTTCACAACATCACATAGTATTTTCCAAATCTTCTCTGGCAACAAAGGAAACATTGCGACACTGTTGGGGAATTCATATGATATTATTTTGGAGTTCTCAACAGTGACTTGCTGGAGCAAAAATCCAAGCACCGTAAGCACCAGTGACCACCATAGACGAACAATCGAAGGCACATTGTTGTGGATAGGCAAATCAGTCTTATCCACCACAGGAATTTTGAATTTTACCTCAGCGATGGTCTTTTCTTGGACAAAAACTCTGCCTACAGGGTCTTCCACCATCACCGTTTTCAAATTAGGAATTATGTTGATCATGTCACTCATGTAACGCAGATGTAACATGGCATAGTTGACGGAACCTTACAAGATATCGTGAATTTCATATGAGAAATCTTTTCATAAACAGAAACTGAAAATCTTTAAAAACCAACTTATTGTCGAGAAGTGATATTTTAGGGGACATGCTCGGCCCAGTCTCGATAGCCCAGTTGAATTCGGGCCCAATATTCGGAGAATCTCGGAAGATCATCTTAATGTCCAGAGCCCGTCAGGGTTTAGGGTTTAGAGAACTGTCTGATATCATAGAACAAGCGAAAATGAGAGCTGAGATTGCAAGGTAAATACAAATTTTGCTTCTGAACAAACGAAAAGGACAGCTGAGATTACAAGTTCGACAAAATCAATTACCAGCAACAGGGGGTTCAAATTGATATTCCCGAAATAAACTGCCTACAAGTTTAGCATATTTTTCCTTCGTCACAACATCACACATTATTTTCCAAATCTCTTCTGGCAACGAGGGAAGCGTTGCAACACAGTTGGGGAATTCATATGATATTATTAAGAGGTCAAAAAAGTGACCTCCTCGAGCAGAAATGCAGGCATGGTAAACACCGGTGACTACCATATACGAACAATCGAAGGCATAGTCTTGTGGATGGGTGAATCAGTCTCATCAACCTCAGGAATTTGTAATTTTCCCTCAACGATTGTCTTTTCTTTGACAAATACTTTGCCTGCAGGGTCTTCCACTGTCACCATTTTCAAATTAGGAATTATGATGATTACATCAATCACGTAACACAGATATAACTTGGCATAATGGACAGAACCTTTAAAGATAGCATGAATTTTAGATGAGAAATATTTTCATCAATAGAGACAGAAAAATCTTTTAAAACCAACTTATTGTCGAGAAGTGATACCCTAGGGGATATGCTCGACCCACTCTCGATAGCCCTGATTAATTCAGGCCCAATATTCAGGGAATACCGGAAGGTCATCTTAATGGCCAGAGCCTGTCAAGGATTAGGGTTTAGAGAACTGTTCGAGACTACAGAACAAGCGAAAATGAGATCTGAGATTGCAGGGTAAATGCAAATTTTGCTTATGAACAAATGAAAAGGAAAGCTGAGATTGCAAGTTCGACAAAATCAATTACCAGCAGCAGGGGGGTTCAAATTGATATTCACGAAATAAACGGCCTACAAGTTGAACTTATTTATCCTTCTTCACAACATCACACATTATTTTCCAAATCTCCTCTGGCAACAAAGGAAACGTTGCGACACTGTTGGGGAATTCAGATGAAATTATTTGAGAGTTCTCAACAGTGACTTGCTGGAGCAAAAATCCAAGAACCGTAAGCACCAGTGACCACCATATACGAACAATCGAAGGCACAATGTTGTGGATAGGTGAATCAGTCTCATCCACCACATGAATTTTGAATTTTCCCTCAGCGATGGTCTTTTCTCTGACAAATACTCTGCCTACAGGGTCTTCCACCATCACTGTTTTCAAATTAGGAATTATGTTGATTACGTCACTCATGTAACGCAGATGTAACATGGCATAGTCGATAGAACCTTAAAATATAGCGTGAATTTCAAATGAGAAATTTTTTCATCAACAGAAACTGAAAAATCTTTGAAAACCAACTTATTGTCGAGAAGTGATATTTTAGGGGACAGACTCGGCCCAGTCTCGATAGCCCAGATGAATTCAGACTCAATATTCAGAGAATCTCGGAAGGTCATCTTAATGTCCAAAGCCCGTCAGGGTTTAGGGTTTAGATAACTGTCCGAGATCACAGAACAAGCGAAAATGAGAGCTGAGATTGCAAGGTAAATGCAAATTTTGCTTCTGAACAAGAGAAAAAGAGAGTTGAGATTACAAGTTCAACAAAATCAATTACCATCAATAGGGGGTTCAAATTGATATTCCTGAAATAAATTACCTGCAAGTTCAACATATTTTTCCTGAAATAAACGGCCTACCATAGTTTTTCCGAAATAAACGGCCTACCATATTACCAGCAACATGGGGTTCAAATTGATATTCCCAGCAGTGGGTTCAAATTGATATTCCCGAAAATCAATTACCAGCAACAGGGGGTTCAAATTGATATTCCCGAAAATCAATTACCAGCTTAGATTACAAGTTCGACAAAATCAATTACCAGCAACAGGGGGTTCAAATTTATATTCCCGAAATAAACGGCCTACCATATTTTTCCTTCGTCACAACATCACACAGTATTTTCCAAATATCTTCTGGCAACGAGGGAAGCGTTGCAACACTGTTGGGGAATTCATATGATATTATTAAAAGGTCATAAAAGTGACCTCCTGGAGCAGAAATGCAGGCACGGTAAGCACTGGTAACCACCATATCCGAACAATCGAAGGCACAGTCTTTTCGATGGGTGGATCAGTCTCATCAACCACAGGAATTTGTAATTTTCCCTCAGCGATTGTCTTTTCTTGGACAAATACTCTTCCTACAGGGTCTTCAACCGTCACCATTTTCAAATTAGGAATTATGATGATTACATCACTCACGTAACACAGATATAACTTGGAATAGTAGATTGAACCTTAAAAGATAGCGTGAATTTCAGATGAGAAATCTTTTCATCATCAGAAACTGAAAAATTTTTAAAAACCAGTTTATTGTCGAGAAGTGATACCCTAGGGGGTAGGCTAGGCCCACTCTCGATAGCCCAGATGAATTCGGGCCCATTATTCAGAGAATCACGGAGGTCTTCTTAATGACCAGAGCCTGTCAGGGTTTAGGGTTTAGATAATTATCCGAGATCGTAAAATAAAGCGAAAATGAGAATTGATTGCAAGATAAATGCAAATTTTGCTTCTGAACAAGCGAAAAAGGAGAGCTGAGATTACAAGTTCGACAAAATCAATTTCCAGCAGCAGGGGGTTCAAATTGATATTCACGAAATAAACGCCCTGCAAGTTCAACGTATTTGTCCTTCTTCACAACGTCACACAGTATTTTCCAAATCTCCTCTGCCAAACAAGGGAAGCGTTGCAACACTGTTGGGGAATTCATATGATATTATTTGAGAGGTCTTAACAATGACCTCCTGGAGCATAAATCCAGGCACGGTAAGCACTGGTGACCACCATATACAAACAATCGAAGGCACATTGTTGTGGATGGGTGAATCAGTCTCATCAACCTCATGAATTTGGAATTTTCCATCAGCGATTGTTTTTTCTTGGACAAATACTTTGCCTACAGGGTCTTCCACCATCACTGTTTTCAAATTAGGAATTATGATGATTACATCACTTACGTAACACAGATATAACTTGGAATAGTAGACGGAACCTTGAAAAATAGCGTGAATTTCAGATGAGAAATCTTTTCATCAACAGAAACTAAAAATCTTTAAAAACCAATTTAGTTTCGAGAAGTTATACCCTAGGAGATAGGCTTGCCCCACTCTCGATAGCCCATATGAATTTGGGCTCACTGTTCAGAGAATCCCTGAAGGTCATCTTAATAGCCAGAACAGGTCAGATTTTAGGGTTTCGAAAACTATTCGAGATCGCAGAACAAGCTAATAGAATAGCTGAGATTGCAATGTTAATGCAAATTTTGCTTCTGAGCAAACGAAAAGAAGAACTGAGATTACAAGTTCGATGAAATCAATTACCAACAGCAGGGGGTTCAAATTGATGTTCCCGAAATAAACGGCTGCAAGTTCAGCGTATTTTTCCTTCATCAAAACGTCACAAATTATTTTCCAAATCTCCTCTGGTAACGAGGGAAGCGTTGCAACACTATTGGGGAATTCAGATTATAATATTTTAGATGTCTTAACATTGACCTCATAGAGCAGAAATCCAGGCACCGTAAGCACAAATGACCATCATATACAAACAATCGAAGGCATGGTATTGTGGATGGGTAAATCAGTCTCATCCACGTCTCATCCACCACAAGAATTTGGAATTTTCCCTCAGCGATTGTCTTTTTTTGGACAAATACTCTGCATACAAGGTCTTCCACCGTTACCGTTTTCAAATTATGAATTATGATGATTACATCACTCACGTAATGCAGATATAACTTGGAATAGTATACATAACTTAAAAAGATAGCGTGAATTTCAGATGAGAAATCTTTTCATCAACAAAAACTGAAAAATATTTAAAAACCAACTTATTGTCGATAAGTGATACCCTAGGGGATATTCTCGGCTCATTCTCAATAGCCCAGATGAATTCGGACCCAATATTCAGAGAATCTTGGAAGAACGTCTTAATGGTCAGGGCCCATCAGGGTTTAGGGTTTAGAGAACTGTCTGAGACCGCAGAACAAGCGAAAAGGAGAGCTGAGATTGCAAGGTAAATGCAAATTTTGCTTCTGAACAAACGAAAAAGAGAGTTGAGATTACAAGTTCAACAAAATCAATTACCATCAATAGAGGGTTCAAATTGATATTCCTGAAATAAATTACCTGCAAGTTAAACATATTTTTCCTTCATCACAACATCACACAGTATTTTCCAAATCTTTTCTTGCAATGAGGGAAGCCTTGCAGCAATGTTGAGGAATTCAAATGATACTATGTTAGAATTCTTAACCGTGACTTCCTGGAGCAGAAATCCAGGCACCGTAAGCACCGGTGACCACCATATACGAACAATCGAAAGGACAATGATGTGGATGGGTGAATCAATTTCATCCACCACATGAATTTGGAATTTTCCCTTAACTATTGTCTTTTCTCGGACAAATAATATCAGTCGCATAAGGACTCTTCTCCTATGAATAACATGTTTCGTTCATTGTTTATTCATTCACTCATTCTAAACACACACAATATTCTCCCTGTTTTTTATTCTCTTATTTGAACGTCTGAGAGGCAACGTCGGAACAATCTTCTGGCCCCTTTTTAACGTTCTTGTTTGTATTTCTAGATTTCAAAGGTCCAATCCTAACCTCCAAAGCGAGATCCGATCTCTCAGATACCCTCGTAATTTCATCAACATCATTCAGCGTCGTATAAGGGAAATACTGAGCAATGACGTAGACATGTGAGGACAAAGAGGAAGAAAAAGAAGAAGAACTAGTTCTAGAGGTGATCAAGGAAGAGGTGTAGCGAATTTTAGTCTGGATCAGCTAACCCAGTTGATTAATAGGTCTGTGGAAGAGGCTCTCTGTCGAAATCAAGTTTCACCCCCACCTCCCCCTGAACATCTAGAAGCAATGTGAGAAGAAATCAAGAGGTTGGGCAGAAAAGTTGGAGGCCGACCTCCACCGCTGGACAGGGAGAGCTTAGTGGTCCAACCATGTCTAACCAATTGAATTTTACAAAAATGCCCATTCAATTTATAAAGTAATCTTTCTCATTAAATATAAAATATCATAGAAAAAATTATATTATTTATTCATAATACCACATCCCTTACATTTTTCAAATTTTAAATTTTAAAAACTATCACATTATCTGTAAACAAATATATCTAATATAATTGGTTCATTAATTTTTCTAGAAAATTTAACCCATTTCACTAGCATATATATACATGAAAACTCAAGAATTTGACTTAGATCGACAAGATTTTATTAATATCCAGTGTTATTGTTACGTTCTTGTTTGTATATCTAGATTTCAAAGGTCCAATCCGAGCCTCCAAAGTGAGATCCGATCTCCCAGCTACCCTCGCAATTTCATCAACATCATTCAGCGTCGTCTACAGGAAATACTGAGCAATGACATAGACATGTGAGGACAAAGAGGAAGAAGAGGGAGAAGAACAAGTTCTAGAGGTGATCAAGGAAGAGGTGTAGCGAATTTTAGTCTGGATCAGCTAACCCAGTTGATTAATAGGTCTGTGGAAGAGGCCCTCCGTCGAAATCAAGTTTCACCCCCACCTCCCCCCGAACATCTAGAAGCAGTGTGAGAAGAAATCAAGAGATTGGGTAGAAAAGTTGGAGGCCGACCTCCACCGCTGGACAGGGAGAGCCTTAGTGGTCCAACCATGTCTCATCAATTGAATTTTACAAAAATGTCCATTCAATTTAAAAAGTAATCTTTCTGATTAAATATAAAATATCATAGGAAAAATTATATTATTTATTCATAATACCACATCCCTTACATTTTTCAAAATTTAAAATTTAAAAACTATCACATTATCTGTAAACAAATATATCTAATATAATTGGTTCATTAATTTTTCTAGAAAATTTAACCCATTTCACTAGCATATCTATACATGAAAACTCAAGAATTTGACTTAGATCGACAAGATTTTATTAATATCCAGTGTTATTGTTACGTTCTACACGCAACACGTGTGTCGCTAGTGTGTGTGTATACCCTAATTACTCAAACCTCATTAAAATATCTAAAAATATCAAACATTTTATTATTAAATAAAATATATAACTCAAAACAAATATAACAACCACGTTCAAATTTTAAAAAAAAACAATAAATAAGTATTGTTGTGATTGTTGTATCTATTTAAATCTTTTGTAGAGATATTATAGCAACACAATCAATCAATTATTTGAAGAAAAATGTAAAGATGCATTATCTTATTTAAATTTTTTAGTAGTGGAACTGAAAGTATCAAATCTTAAAATCATATCTGTCAAAGAAAATTTAAATCGAACAAAATCAACCAAAACTTACAGTTCGGTTGGGTTTTCGGTTTCAACCTGTAACGCCCCGAAATATGTTTTAATTAACTGTTTTAAATTCTTTGTGTATTTCAATTAATTGCATAAATTAATTATGTGTGCATATTGACATGTTTAAAATATATTTTCCTACATGGTTGCATTAAAATATATTTTTAAAGGTTATTCGAGTTGCGATCGAGAAACGGAGAACGAGGGTTGAAAAATAGAAAATGTTTTTATTAAATAATTGTTTTTTAATTATTTAAAATATGAATGATGTTTTTTCTTATTTTTGAAAATAATGAGTTTTGAGGTGATTTTATACGCCGAGACGTAAATTTTATCGGTGTTGGTTTTTCAACAAAAATACGAACGTATTGGCAACCCGGCTAATAAATTCACAAACTTTTCTAAACAAAATATTTTAATTAAACACTAATGTCTTAAATGAGCCTAATTGACTTGATTAATAGGCCTAAGCTAGTAATTAGAATTTGATTAGGATTTTAAGCAATATTTAAAACTAAAAACCTACCCTAAACCCCATTAAACCCACGCCCCACTTCCCTATACTTTCAAAATTCTCTCAACACAAACATACGCACACACAAGGAGAATTGAAGGGAAAAGCATCAAGTTCTTCATTGTTCTTCAAGCCAAGGTCCCCCTCGTCGTCGTTCTTCAATCGTCAACGGATATTCGTGCGTAAATTACGCAAAGGCACGCCATATTCTTCCTTTACTTATCATCACACCATATTATGTAATTGTTTATGAATTTGCATGAAAACAAGTCACACAGCCTTTTATTTTCGTAACATTGCATATACATGTTCTAAACTCTTGCTTTTTGGTTCCAAAAAAATGTTTTTATGTGTTAGAAGGGGCTGCCATGATTAGGACATGATCAAGGATGGTCTTAGACGAAATATAGGGGCCTAGAACACACCAAAAACGTTACACAACCTGAATAACAGAAGCTGGAACCCATCGTGTGCTGGTTGATCATGGGGGCTCGGTTTTTGGGTATGTTGCTTGACTTGGGTCACGGCTGGGACCATGACTAGCTAGGGTCCATGAGAGGTCAAGGGAAGAGTCTTAGCCACGCTAGGACTCGAACACCAGGGCTGGGAAGGAGCGCAGAGAAGAGATGGCTCGGTCAGGGGGGTTTCGGCTGGGCTAGGTTAGGTCCTTAGGGTCCTAGGAGGGTGCTTTATGGGCCGGTCCAAGGTTTGGCTCGATGGTTGGGGCCTTAGTAGCAAAAACGTGGAGTCCTAGCATGAGAGGAGTCTTGGCCATGGCTTGGTCTGAAAGTGTGGCTTCGGTTTTAAGCTTAGGGGCAGGTCCAATGGGTTCTAAGCGTCCAGGAGAGTGCCTAGAGGGGCTGTCAGGGATCGGCTGGGGGTGGCTCGATAAAAAAAATGGAGATGGCTCGAGGTTAACATGTAGAGGTCAAGTTAGGGTTTTCAATGAACAAATAATTCGAAACATGGCTCATGAGGGTCTAGACAATGGCTCACGGGGGTCGAGACATAGTTCACAAGGGTCAAATAATTATTAAAAGTCTAAGTTTTAAATATAAGAATTTTATATTAAAGTTTGTTTTAATTCGGGATTAAAACGCATTAATACGTTATATTTAAATATTAATTTAAAAGTCCTCGATTGAAGCTAAATAAAAATACGAGAAAATTCTTGTAAGCTTAAATAATTATTTGGAACATGTTTGAGTCAATGAATTAAGAAAATGTCAAAAACGTGAAATTTTACGTCTAGGGGTAAAACGGTAATTTTACACCCGAAAATTAGTAAACGTCGTGGCAGTGTCCTGAATGCTGTTTTATATGCTAATATGATTATTTTAAATATTTATGAATTTTTTATGCTAAAATATGTATTTTAATCGTTTATGGATTTAATATGTTAAAATATTTATGTTTATGGATTTTATGATTTAATATGTTAAAATGTTTATTTTTAAATGTTTGGATCTTTATATGTTAAAACATTTATTTTAAAATGTTTATGGATCTTTATATGTTAAAATATTTATTTTTAACGTTTATAGATCTTTATATGTTAAAATATTTATTTTTAACGTTTATAGATTTTTATGATGTTAAAACGTTTATTTTAAAAGTTTATGGATTTTTACGATGAAACGATAACGTTAAAAGATATGTTGCATGCTTGGTTTAAAAGAAAAACGTTATATTGATGTTTAATTTTTATTAAGTGATGAGAATTTGAAACGTTGAATGAAATGAAGTAATTGTGACTAATACGATGATATGTTGGAGATATCGTGAGGGTGAAGATCCCAGTGAGAGTCCGACGATCGTATTTCCATTGATACGAATACGATGATATGTTAATACGTAAGGCCAAGGCTCAGTTGACGAATACGAGATGGATCCATCGCCTAATACGTAGACGGATACGAAAGTCACAATTAACGATCTGAATTCAACGAAAGGAAAAAGGAATACGTATAGTTGATGATAATATGAATATAAATATGTTTATGATAATATGAAAATGTTTATGAAAAGTTTATGGAAATGTTTATGTTTAAAGTTTATGCATCATGAAAATGTTTACGAAAATGCTCATGTTTGAAGTTTATGCATCTTCATGAAAACGATATTTTAAGTACAAGTATTTTCAATGTTGTATGTGATCTATATATGTAGTACTTGTTATCAAGATTATGGTGTGTTGAGTTTTTAGACTCTTTAGGTGTGATTGATGCAGATGATTATGATAATAATGATTAATGAAGGTCTTGATGGTTGACCTTGCTGCACTGAAGGTGCACATAACCTGAGGACCGACGCTTGTTTTTCGCACTAGTTTATGATTTATGTTAAAAGATTTTACGACTATTTATTTATGTTTTGAGTGATTTTTGAGAGGTTTTAGTATAGACTATACTTTTCGAATTATTGCTTTTTAGGTTTGGTTTTATGTTTCAAATATGTCCTTGATTTTTAAAATATTAGTTGGTTGTTTTATTTTAAGAAAAAGGTGTCAAAAATATGTTTTATTTCCATGTATGTATTCGGCTGAAATATACGAGAAGTTTTTTTTAAAAAAAAATTTCTGATACTTTTTAAGTAAAACGAATAGCAGACGTTTCACAATCATTTAATGAGCACCCTAGTCGAATCTCACCTAAATGGTGCAGTTGGTCCTTGATGGATCGTTTAGCTATTTAAAATATGTTTCGACTTTCAAAATCGTGAGGGTTCATCGGTGCTGTAGACCCGATTTGGATAGCATATTCATGAAGTCAATACAAAAATAAAAATAATAAAAAATTAAATGAAGTGTTATTTGATACCCCAACTTTCTTTAAAATTTGTAAAGCTTCACTATTTTGTGGGATTTGGTGTCACAAAATGAGCTAACGGACGAGTGGAAGATTTAGATTTTGTAGATGAAAGACTTGGTTGACACGTGATGCTCATGTCATTGACGACATTTAATATAACTCCAATATTAATAACTTTCATCTTAATTTTTTTTTAATTAAAAAAAAGAATCTTAGATGATAATAATTTGGATTGGATCAATAATTAACAGTTAATGAAATTGTAAATCTTAAAATGATAATGAATTAATAGTATATTATTCAAAGAGATAATGAACAACATTTATCAAACTCAAATCTTTCAAATTAAACAAACACCAAATCAATGAAAGATTACAATCCATTAAAACTAGGTGGAGAAATTACACCAAACGAGTATGTGATCCTTTTGTCAATGAGAAAACTGATGGTTTCATGGAGATTGAGAATTTGTTTGAAGAGAAAGAATTCTGCGAACTCGTCATGATCCCAATGAAGGAATAAGTGCCATTAATAGTGTAAGGAAAAAAAATGTGTGGAGACCTGGACGCTAATCATGTTCTTAATCCTCATTGGGACTAATTAATCAATTATAATCAACAGGGTCTAACATTTTTTTTTAAATATAATATCAAATGCGGAACATAATGGAATCACTCTACTATACATATCAGTATAAAAATAAAGTACAAGTCTTGTACTATATACAATCATTTACAAACTATGGTTCAACTACTAAATATCAAGTGTTCAACCCTATCTCAGATCAACTCCGTAATCTCCACTCTAATCACGATCTCTCTCTTCATCTCCTCGACCCTGAACCTGTCTCACCTGTTGTCATGCACACATACAAACACGACAACAGTCGGATAACTCCGGTGAGAATAAATCCCAGTATAAATCAACGAAACATGCAATCATATAATTAATATAAAGCATGAAGCAGATACCATATATATATCAAAATCTGAAACATAATTAATATCAAATTATCAATCATACTCGTGACTTCACGACTTAGACTAGACTCAATCCTAATCTAGGGATCCCGGTTTCCAGACGTTGGTATTCTTATATCGACCAACAGTAATAGAAGAAACTCCGATTCTATCCACGTCGATATAACCAAACATCCAGTGTCTTGACCTATCCGTCACAGACTGTGGCACTATCGCCAATACACTATCTTGTGACATCGTGCAATGTGCCCGTCAACCCGACACGACCCAACACGAAAAAAATCAGGTTCGGGTTGGGTTCGGGTTGGGTGGATTCGGGTTAGTGCCATGTTAGGCGGGTTTCGGGTTGGGTCGCGGGTTGACCCGCGAACTTTTTTTTTTGAAAATATTACCTATTTTTTTATATATTGTATGTTTGAACAAAATTTATTGTATATTTATATGATAAATTTTCATAATTTAATATTTATTTTGCATATTTTTATTTTTTTAACAATTTTTTTATTTGATTTAGTAAATATACTTTTAATTTTCTACGATTAAACTTTCAAATTTAAATCGAAAATTTTGTTATTATGTGTTAAATTAAAATATTATTATTATTTTTTATTTTTTTGAATTTTTTTCATTAATTTTTTTAAAAAAATTTAAAATAAATAAATAAAATTCGGGTTACGCGGGTTAGACGGGTTGAGTCGGGTTATACGGGTTCGTGTTCGGGTTGGGGGTTTTCGGGTTGCTTCGGGTTCGGGTTGAAAAAAAAAAATTCACGGGTTGACCCGAAACCCGATCCAACCCACCCGATTGACATCCCTATACTAATAATATTATTATATTATTAATACTAATAATATTATTATTTTATTATTGATATTATTTTCGAGACGAGTTTAGGGATTTCGAGGATGATGATAATAATCTTATACCCGTCTCGAACTACATCGGTGATTTAAAAAAATTACCGAACCAGAACGCAAACTCGAAAAAATCGGGAATCTACATCCCCGTTTCGGATTTTCCCCGTGAGATCCCAAACCCGTAGGAAAAGTTTCCATCCCTAAGTTGATGTAATATCTTATGCTAAATATATAGAAATGACGTACTAAAGAGGCTAGTGTAAAGATCAAATAGTTCCATTTTTTTTATTAAAAAATATGTAAAATATAATATTTAAAAAGTAGCTACATCTCTGGAGACTAAAATGTCAAAAAAGAAGCAAGAAAAAAAGTAAGGGCCCAACCGGGTTCGAACCGGTGACCTATTGATCTGCAGTCAATTGCTCTACCACTGAGCTATGGACCCTTTGCATTTTTTTTTTAAAATTTTTATTTAAAACAAAGTAAAGAGATTTGAATTCTTTTCATTCCACACTTGGCCGGAACACAATGCGGCAACATGACGATGAGAAAATAATAATATCATACAACTGAGCTAATTTATTGACTTCTATTAAGTTATTTATATACGGAATATATCGATTTAATTATAATTGATATTAAACTCGAGAACTCGTCTTAAACTTCAATCACGTGAATACATTAGGATCGGAAGTGTGAGATCTATAAACCATGTAATGTGACCCATTGTCGCTATCTGAAACTAGCCCAATAAACCTGGTTCACACGCCCAATTGCCCCGACCACCACCTATCCAAATGTCTTCCTCAGCTTAAAACCTCCAATCTTTCACGCACCAAAAACACACACTACATGCAATGTCAAATTCCACTGAATTCTCCAAAAGCTAATCAATGGCAGCCCCAATCCCTCCATCTCCATGTTCTTCCCAACTTACCCTCAACACCCTCATCAAATTCCACCTCAATCCTCTCCAATTCCCCTCCAAGAATCACGACAAACTGGCCAAACTACTCTGCAATTCATGCCAGCCCACGAAAAACACAAGCTCACATCCAAATGATCAAGAACCAACACTCTTCTCCATTCTACGACTGATCCCCGATTGGGCAGACGCCGTAAAAGAGCGAGGCATGAAGCAGAAAAGATACTTATACGACCACGAAAACTGGGTTCAGCACAGAAGCTCTTTCAGGCATGTGAGGCATTTCTTGTCAAGCTTAAGTTCACGCGTTATTCTGTCATTGATACCACCGGTGATTGTGTTCACGTCTGTTGCAGCGATTGTTGTAGGCTATAATACGGCGGTTTCAATGCATTGGCTTCCGGAGTTTTTGCCTGTTCTGAGTGCCTCATCTTTGCCTTATCAGTTGACTGCTCCTGCTTTGGCTTTGCTTCTCGTGTTTAGGACCGAGGCTTCGTATTCGAGGTTTGAGGAAGGGAAGAAGGCTTGGACTAAGGTGATTGCGGGGATTAATGACTTTGCAACGCTGGTGATTGCTAGTGTAAAGAGCCCAAGTGATGCTGCTCTTAAAGATGCTATTTTGCGGTATATAATTGCATTCCCAGTTGCTCTCGAGGTTTGGATCACTAGAAATTTGAATTTGACTTGAGTAAATTGGTTATTAACACTGTCCAGTTTGAATATTATGTCACAAAAATCAGGTTGAATATAATATTGTGAATTGTGATATCCGGATTCTATGTCGACTCTGGTTGTTGGAGAACTAAACCAACTAAAAGTGAGACTTGAGGACATTAACGAAATTGTTTAATTTCTTGGAAATTGATTACATATCAGTGGGGCTTTTTTCCTGTAACTACCGTGTTCGTTTTGGTGTCTATTGTGCGTTAATATCTGTGAGGATTCTATAAACAAATACGATGGATTTGAACTTTGAAATAGAGGGTTGTTGGTTGTTTTCAAAACTAGAACTTGATCACCATTCACGATACACTAATTATTTATGCTTGATCAATATTCATCAAGATACACTAATTATTTATGCAGTGTCATATTCTATATGACTCTGATATTGCAAAAGATCTTCAAAATGTGCTTGAGGTGGATGATCTAGCCGTGGTTCTCAGTTCAGAACATCATCCCAATTGCATCCTGGAGTTTATCTCTCAAAGCCTTCAGCTGCTAGATATGGAGGACACAAAGCGCCATCTCTTGGTATAATTCATTTCTCACATTGCAACACATATCGTCAAACACTATGAGCTACGTACTGGATTTCAAAACATCTAAACCTTAGTCCAAACTATTTTGTACCGGCTGTGGAACTTAAGTAAGAGTCGTTTAACAAACAATACTTTATACTTTAAACGTTACTATCATAGTAGGGGTTTTGAAACCTCAGCTGCAGGCACAGCCAGCTTTACACTTCATTAAATTGGCCTTACATGCGATTTAGACAAAGAATTCAGAGCCATTATATTAACAATATTTAAGTATAAAACTATCATCAGTCCACTTCTCCTTAGCCTGTAGTTTTAGAAGTGGTTTTTAACAGTAACTTAGTGTCAAATTAACTCTGCTTGCATTATCTTTTTCTTGAAGTTTAGTCAATACATTACATGATATATAGCTTAAAAACTATATAATATATTTTTAATAATTTGATGTTGATGTCCAAATTTTATTTCAGGTGTCAAAACTTGCTTGTTTTCATGAAGAAATTGGGGTGTGTGAACAATTAATGGGAATACCTATTCCCTTGTCATACACCCAATTAACTTCAAGATTTCTAGTCCTGTGGCATTTTACTCTCCCCATTATACTTTGGGATGATTGCCATTGGATTGTGGTGCCTGCAACTTTTATAAGTGCTGCTTCTTTATTCTGCATTGAAGAGGTAATTTCTTTTACCCTTGTACCCTTCATATTCTTGTAAGGATTTCTAGGACAGTTTCGACGCCTCCTAAAGACTGATCAGTACCGAAATTCAAACTCGAGCTCTAATCTAAGGCAAAATGAAGCACAAACAGTGTAGTTGTCAAACTTTGAGCCATCTTGATAAAATTCGAACTCAAACTAGAGTATGAAAATACAAGTAGCATTTCGTCGCGCCCATCCATGCTTCTCTTATTTTGTTTGAAGCTGTGAAGCTTCAGCCTTAATATTCCCATAAATCCGAATGTTTAACTAGTTAAATTTTTTTTTTGTGCAGGTGGGAGTTCTGATTGAAGAACCTTTCTCAATGCTTGCACTTGATGAATTATGCTATATGGTTCAGAGAAACATCGAAGATGCTATGGTAAACGAGGCTTTAATTCAAGCTCAAGTAAAGACCAAAACAAAGAGAACTCATGCTGAAAATGGTTGGCCTGCCTCTTTGGAACACACAAAAACCAGTTGAAAAAGGGATGTGTGTGTGTGTGTTCACAAGGATTTCTTCTAGTTTTTGTGCATATAACGTATACATTATGAAAAGAAAGATTATCACATATATACATATGCTAGATCGGAGCCCATATAAATTCAGATCAAGAACATAAAAGTGAATCTCGCCCTAAAAATTACTTATTTTGAACAGAAAATGTTATTTTGTCAAGAGAAATCGAGTCAATTTTTAATGATTAAAAATAATTTGTTTAGTTTACATCTCCTTAAAAACTTTCAACTCTTTCCTTTCTTTTCAACATGGGATTAATTTCATATAGGCGTTATGATCTATCTCTAACAACTAATATATCAGTCATGGAACCTATGCTTATCCCAAAATCCATTGATAAAAAATTTCTTGAATAGCAACCACTCGTATGAATACACGCATATACATATGTATAGATAGCATATATACATGTATATGTTTGACAAATTCCAACTTGTCTCAAACGGCAGAATTTTCCCAATCATTGTATTTCTTCCAACCCCTATATATATTCATATACGTACCCTTATGTTTCAATCTCCTGATCAGGAGTATCAACTTAGGACCATTTCCCCCCTCCTATGTTCTTGAACAAGAAGACCTGACCCGAACACCCACCAAACCATCCATACCCGCCACACTGGTACTGGAACTCCTGCCCGTGATCAGGTTCACGGCGGTGGCCCGCCGGAAAGCTTTCCGGTGTGCTTGTGGTGCATGAGTTCATGGGTAAGGAAGAAATCATAATATATTACAGTATGATATCTTTTACAATTTTTTGTTACATATGTGATATAAAAAATTATCTATCAGACAAATACTCACACTTTTTGATTGCTACAATAAACTCTATTCATTAAAAAAAATCCAAACACTTCCATACAATAGACCAAAAAAATGAAGTTACGGAAAATGATAGTGACCACGAATTCTTACGTCATATAAAAAATTATGAAAGAGTCATACGAAAGCCACTTGATGAGTACTTTGATCCGTTTTCATGAATCAATTTCTCCCATATTAATTAACATATATTTAATATATCAAAAATATTATCCAATAATATTTCTTGAAAACATAAAAACCAAAACTAAACAGTAGTGTGGTGCATAGATTCTTGTAGAAGTTTTGACTATGTTTATTCGTGTAAGAAATATTAAGATAAAAAGGAAAGAATTGAGAACAAGTGATTCTATATTAAATACGTTGTTTGATATTATACGCAACCACAAGCTTCAGTAAACTAACGTAACTTTTACTATTTTTAAGTGCATTTTTAAATTATTATCGGAAAACCATTAATATTTAGAATCGCTTTAAATTATATGTATTTATGATACGGTGAATTTGGTTTAATTTACGTACAAACTACCATGTGATTTGAATGGTTGTTATATTAATTCCAGTGTTTTAATAGGCGGTACTTAAGCGACGATCGTTCACTTCCTCTGTTTTAAAAAATCGTCTAAGTGGTCGCCTAATGTTATATATAGAAAAATATTATTTTTATTTTTAAATTTTAAAAATTAAAGATTGTTTGACATATTTGTTTTGAATAAAAAAATATATATCATTGAATTTGAGTTTGAATCTGAAATAAATGAATTATTGAAAAAATACGGAAATAAACAAAAAAAATCATATATTTAGATTTTAAAAAAAAAATCACCTAGCCGCCGCCTGTGTACCTAGGTGGTTGGTGGATGACCGTCCACTACATATATTTGGAGCACTTCATTAATAAACGATATTATTTATTTAAAATGGTTGAAAATTAATATTTTAATATTAAATATTTGAATATTGAATGTTGAATATTTGAATGTTTAAAATAAGAGTTGTAAAAATTAGAAATTTGTGTGTGATAATGTAGGTAATGATGTATTTTATTTTTTGGATTATTACCAAAGAAATTTTATAAATAAATCTCTCATTTGTGAAGAAAAACACAATTGAATTGAGAGAAAAATATTATAAAGTGTGTAGTGTGATAATTTTGAGAGTTTGAGATTATTACTTTTTACCTTAAATTTTTACTTTTTCACAACAAAAATCGTAATACTCATAATACTTGTCTATCGAAAAATCTTATTATTATTATTCACCCGATTGTTGTGTATATATAAATAATTATCAATATGTCAGCACATCAATAAAGTGAACGTTTTCTATAATTGTAAATTTTTCCACAAAACTTGTGCATGACAAACCACACTAATGCGAAAATTAAAATATCCATTATTATTTTTTCCAAAAAAAAAAAGATTAATTATTTTACTATTTAAATCGGAACGTAGATTTTATAATGATGTACAATTAAGTCAATGATTACGTAACAAAGTACTAAAACTACAAAAAAATATTTTAAAAAAATTATTACATTATTAATTTATTATTATAGCCCGACTATAATAATAATATAATCATGTGTGTGTATTATGTAATAAAGGATTTATGTACAAATGCAAAGATTTGAGTCATTAAAATATGCGCGTGACCTTTACGCTCCTTTTCGTTCTTGTTCAAGTACATAAACATCAGTCAACCCAGTCAGGACCGAAAATCCAGAAAATAACATAGAAAATTCGCCAGATTCTGATCCCCGGATTGTCATAAGTTTATTCATCACCAAAACACCCTATTTATTTATATATATAAATACACAAACATATTCATATATTTGTTATTTTCAAGGCATTTTATTTAATTTTTAATTAGTTAATTGTTCAGATTATATTTGTACCTTCGTGAATCTTTGATTGTTTAAAGTGGAAACAGAATAAAATTGTCGAAGATGGTAAATTGGATCCTGGGTCAATCTTTTCTGAATATATGTCTGGCATTTATTGGATGTTTGCATATGTGCAATTCTCAAGAAAGTGGTCAGGTCAATACTTACACTATTTCGAGCTTTGCATATGCACAAACTTTCCTCAAACCATATGATTGGCGTTATTTAAGAGGTAAATTTACTTCAATTTTGCTTTTCTTGTTTCTTTTTTCCCTTTTTTGATGATTCTTTGTGAATTATGAATGATCTTGAGCAAAATTTAAACTTGTGTTCTTGGTGTTCTTTTAATATATATATACATGTCTGAGTGTGTTTTTTGATGGTTTAAATTCTTGATCGTTTGGGTTTAATTAGCTCTTCTGTATGGTTTTAGTATTTTGAAGAATTTTTAGTTGTGATACTTGGTGTGTTATATAGTTGTATTGAATTCTTTTAATGTTTTTTTGGGGGAATGCATCTGATTTGTATTGGTCAATTGAGCTATAATCTAGATAGATTATTGCTCTATAATTTTTTTTAATTGTTCTCACGAGTTCATGTATTTCCAGAGCTTAAAAGTTGTTAGCTTGTGGGTCAAGTTCAAAATACTAAAAAAAAAATTTGTTGATGTTCGATGTTGAGTTCGACTCCGATATTTTATTACCGGAATGTTGGTCTCATTGCTCCTTTTTCAATACCTTGTTGTTCATGAGCATTTTGGATTGTCATGTTCGGTGGTGGGGACTAAAAAAAGTTACAGTTTGAAGATGGTATTCCGGATAATCTAAATCTTGGCCTTGCGGAACTTAATTAAATCCTTTTGATTTTTAAAAGAATATTTTTTTTTGTTTATAAGCATTAACATAAGTGTTTAGATAGTGTGACGTTTATTCATGCGATAACTTAGAGTTTCGATGTCCGTGTGCCTCATTGCAGTTGAATTGCCACCGCGGTTCTCTTCAATGTCTCTGGCTTTGGAATCAGATGTAGACCTTGTAAGTCTTTGTACAGGCGTGCTGATTACTTATAAGTGCACCTATAGAATAAAAAATATTTTCAATCTTCATGTCCTTTTTCTTGATACTTAATTGTTCTACTTAATATTTACACAAGTCATCGTGCGATATTTAATACACTTTCACATTTTTAATGAGGATGTGTGGTTTTAACAGGATCTCAGTGAAATAAAAAATGCGACCGCAAGCTCTCTGCCCATGTTATGCTTTCGTGAAGGGAGCCCTCCTCTTCCTGATGTTTATAATACAACTCTAACCAGCCTAGGTAAACTGTTTGGTGGTAATTTTATCATAAACAAAGATTAGATAAACACCATGTCGACCAAATTTTGTTCTCTCTGTGATGAAAATTTTTAGTATATTACTTAAAGAAGTTATTTATATTGTAGTTATAGATTACATCTCAAATAATTCTTTTGTTGGGAATCAAAGCCTTCAAAATTTTGAGAAGTGCTATCCAATGCAGAAGAATATACAGTTGATAGTGACAAATGAGCAGGTTTGTTTGGCAACCTTTTATGCAGCAGATGCCTAGAGTAGACAATTCCGAACATGAACTAAGTTTCTGTACAGATTTCTTCAGGAACGTGGTATTTCGGGCTATTTAACGGCATAGGACCAGTGAGGACACAGTCTAAAATGGTACTTTCTCTAATTGGTTCTCAACAATGTTATTTGTAAATTGGAGAATTTGTTTACTAATTATGTTGAAGGAGTAACACATACCCCTTCTATCATGTGTGGCTGCCTATGTGGCACTATGATAGAAAACGTGTTGCTTGAGCTACTACATAGTATAAATAATTAAAAATTGTATCATGATAACTGGAGTATAGTGGCGAATGCGACCTTACATATAATTTCTTGAAATCATAATTATAGAAGAGCTCGTTAATGCTAAACACTTCGAAATTCCATATGCGCTAATTTTGACATAACTCACTTACAATGCTCTCTTATCTTCTACCGTTAATTCTATATTTAACAGATTAATAGAGGTTCAGGATACTCCTTCAGAGCCAATATTACTGTGGAAGGATGCACAGCTTCAATGGTGGTTGGCCAGTTCTGCAACCAAACCATTAATTCACTTTCTTGTGAAGAAAACTATAATACAACCAGCAGTTTAACGTTTGGTGGGATAGCCAAAAATGTTATTTCCTGCAGAAATCCCAATGGTGTAGTTTGTCATGAAGATGATGGATCGAAAGTCTATTCCCTGGATTTGGTAGGATTCACCGAGGAGCTAATTATTACAGCATCAAATGTCACCGATAGCAGTGGTTTGATGTGTTATGTTAGACTCAACTCAATGCCGCTCAAAACTGCTTTTGATTTTTCGAGTGACATCAGTAAATCCCCTTTGGTAATAAGCCGTCCAAAAGCTGGCAGTTGGTACATTATCATTCAACCCATAGACGTCTCAAATAAAAGTGAGGGAATGCAGAAAAATAGCTTGAAATTGTGCTATTTAATGGATTTGCAAGTTTTTCAATGTCCTGAAAACAAGGCTGGATTGAACTGCACATTTGATAGATATGTTCTTCAGGTAGAATTTCAAGTTTCTGTTACTCAGTGAAGTTCTTTATGATCAACATTGAGTAGTCTGTTCATTGTATAGGATATATTAATAACTGAGATTCAGCACATCAATCCTCCAAGATTTACGCCCTTAAACTTAATGGACAAGTGAGATTTGGTCTTTGAACTCAGTTCCTTCAAGTTTATTGTTGGATCTAAACTTTGGGCTTATGGGACGGGGATTTTTTCCTTTTGATATTCATAACTTATTCTAGTGCATGTTATAATCTTTGAAAGTAGTCTACGTAGTCTAGCTTCGACATCAGGTTCATTTATCTTTGAGAAATTTGAGTTTTTATTAGCTTGCTGAGAATCATTTTTCTGCAGGCGGTACTTCGGAAAAATCCATCTATCCCTTTTGAATCCTATTATGTGCCATTAAATCAAAAAGTGTCACCAGATTCTACTAATTTTCCTCTTGAACCTCTCTTGGGCAACTTTTCTAATGGCGAAGGTACCAACAATTTTTGGACCTTTTTCCTCCTGGATATTCCATCTGCTGCTGCTGGAGGAAGTATCCACGTGCACATTGCATCTGATGTGAAGATAAGTTATGAGATATACGCAAGATATGGAGGGTTGCCGTCTCTGAAGGATTGGGATTACTTCTATGCAAACTCCACAAACAACAGCAATGGTTCAATGTTTTTCAAATTGTATGACTCGGATGACGATAAAATTAGTTTTTACCTATTATTTGTCAGAGGCGGAACCTGGAGTTTTGGGTTGAGGCGACTGAGTTCTCCTTATGGTTCCACATGTCAAACTATGATATCCTTATCATTAGAGAGGTGTCCTCGGAAGTGCTCTTCTCATGGAACGTGTCAATCTGTTTTAGATACTAGTGGGCTGACTCTTTACAGGTTTGAATGTGTTATCTTCTGAAATTTATTGAGTTGAATAAAAATAGCTAAACTTTCTCTAATTTGTTTATCTTCTGTTTTTGTGCCTTGGAATCAGCTATTGTGCTTGTGATCGGAACCACGGAGGCTTTGACTGTAGTATAGAACTTGTATCTCATCAAGGTTGGTTTATTTGCTTATATAAATCTTAAAAAATGCTTCTTCATTTTTTTTGCTTCTAGTCACCTATTTCCTTGTTTTACATGGGCCAAAATTATAGCCTGCTAATAAATACAAGAACCACACTTGCATAACGAAAGGAGGGTAGCATTTTTAGGGTAGGACTCCTTTAATGGACTTCTGGAAGCAAAATTTCTAATTTTAGAAAAATTATACATTAAATTCAAAAGTTTTCTAGTCCGAGAGGGCGATTGCTCCCCTTATTCGCACCTAAATCCACCTCTACTTGTGGGCTACAACCATCCTCTGGAATTGTCATTGTTTTAGTCTTGTGCTTTTGAGTGTTACCATGAAATCTTGTGTAGGTCACATTCGACAATCAATTTTCCTAATAGCATCCAATGCTGCTGCTATGCTCCCAGCCTATTGGTCCCTCCGAAATAAGGTATTCAGCCTTAAAAATCCGTTAAGGATCAAAGACCAAGAAATATTAGCCCTCGCTTTATCTGCATTTCAAAGTCGATTTTCTCTAGGCATTTGCAGAATGGGTTCTTTTCATGTCAAGTGGAATCTCAAGTGCTCTGTATCATGCATGTGATGTAGGGACATGGTGCGTGCTATCTTTCCACGTCTTGCAGGTATTAAATTATTATAGGTCTCGAGTTTGATCAGGTTTCCTCATCTATGGCTTGACCTTGGTTGTATGCTTCTTCCAGTTCTTGGACTTCTGGCTTTCTTTCATGGCTGTTGTTAGTACGTTTGTGTACTTATCCACCATCAGTGAAGTTTCGAAAAGGACAATACACACAGTCGTTGCAATTCTAACAGCTCTCATGGCTGAAACTGGTCCAACGAGGTAATTTTTGTCCGTCAATACAACATGCGTATACTATATGTAGTATCTGGTTTGTTCGTTCAACAGAATTGCATCATCTCATTTGATTGGAAAGTGGGTTTTATTCAGATCTTCAAACATAGCTCTTGTAATAGCCATTGGAGCGCTTGGTCTTCTTGTTGGGTTGCTAATCGAGCTCTGCACTCGTTATCGGTCACTATTCTCCTCAACAGAGTTTAATATAAATCTTCTTCACGGGTATGTAAATCATCTTACTGCAAAAAATTTTATGGTAGGTGCGTTAAAACTGTGAGATCATTGTCAACCACCTCCCATCTGCTGGATCTTTCATTAAAAGTCTGATACATACTATATGATTAATGCGAGTACAACTACCAATATTAACGATCATCATGTAATAAATTTATCCTTATCTGATAATTTAAATACAGATGGGAAACTGTAAAGAGTTGGATCCGTAACATCATCAAGACGATTATAAAACGCTTTCGCTGGGGATTCATTCTTGCTGGTTTCGCTGCATTAGCAATGGCTGGGATAAGCTGGAAAATGGAGAGCACAGAAAGTTACTGGATTTGGCACAGGTATACAATACATATTCCAAACAAAAATATTTCTTTTCTTTCTCTTTTCGAATATCTCAAGTTTGGTTCAAATCGTCATGCAGCCTGTGGCATATATCCATCTATACGTCTTCGTTCCTTTTCCTCTGTTCGAAAGCATCTGTTATGAACTGTGAGAACGAAAGATCGTCTGGTGGGAGCTACGGATTAGCTCGACAAGATTCAATCACCGGAGTCGAGCAAATACGTGGAAGTTAGATACCGTTTGCAACTCTATAGTAGTCGTATATCAGGTTTACATGCGCCGAGTATGAATTTCATTTTCCGTAGCTACACAAGGTGAGGTTATACAACAATAAACATGAGAAGGATAGGTGTATATTGTTATATGAAACTCAGAAAATGTTTCAATAGGGTGAAAATTTGTGAATTTTGAAAGTATTGTGCTCACATTTGATCTTACCAAAAATCGCTTCTTGATATATAAATTTTGGATTTGAGTAAACGGCTATGCGAGCGTGCATTGTGTTTAGAGCATCTGCATTGGTCTGTCAAAACTGTGTTATAACACAAATTTTGTTGTTTAAACAAATGCACAATTGGGTTATAACTGACATCTAGACAAGAGAGAAGACAATTGTGATCCACTCCCATAGATGCATGACCTTTTTGTTTACAATTTATACATATATTATATTATTTAGTTTTAATCTATATTTTTAAATAATTCAACTAATGAGTAATTAATTTTTAAAATTAAAAAAAGTAATGATTGTTTTTATTAAAAAAAATTAAAAAATTGTTTTAACGATTATTTTAAGGTTAATTAACGTCTATTTAATAAAAAAAAATCGAATATTCATGTATAAATATTCACACATTACACAAATTATTTTAAATATCAAAACACATTATTCTACATCTCCAAAAACCTTCTCTTCTGTTTCATCATCTCAATTTTTTTTAAATTTTTTTCTTAAATCATGTTTCGAAATAGATGAAATTACCGAAGTTTTTTCGTGTAAATAATTTGAAATTGAATTTATTTAATGTAAAATAAGAATAAGATTAATGAATGGACAGAGTGACCTAAAAATAATTAGTGTTAATATTAAAATGAATGTGAGAGAATATATATGCTAATATAATGTGTATGTGGCATGTGAACCATGATATTTTTTATGAGATGATGAATGATATAACGGGAACGAATACGGATACTCTTAGAGAAAACAATCTTGCATCCAAAGTTTTGTCTAATTTTACAATGATTCTAGTCAATTTTACTTATTTATTTTTAAGTTTTCGTTTTAAGTTTACTTAGTTTCAAATTTAAAATATTTGTTTTAGACGGAAAAATATCAATTTCCTTGAACTATGAATCCAACTTTATTTTAAATTTAATGAGCTACAATACACAACTGGGACAGTGGGAACAAGGAGTACACCTATTGACAATTATATATATTTTATTTATTATAAAGAGAAGAGATAGATACAACAAAGAATATTTGTTTCCTAAAAAAAAATTGGAAATATTTCATGTTAAACCCAAATCGAATTTTACCATGTTTCTTGACACGTAGGTTTCTTGTTAATAATTTTTTCATTATTCTATTATTTTGCTGTCTGAATAAAATCTGAATAAAATACAAATCTGTATATTATCATAAAAGAAAATGTTAACCACCACCCAAAAATGCTTTACGTGCCAATCTATTCACCATTTTTGACTTCTTGAAACTTCTGTTCATTCCCACGTAAGCCCTCGCTTGCTGTTACTGGCAAATATTTCCTCAATCTTGACGAGAATTTAAAAGGCGGGGGCTCATTGGATTGATGGGATAAAAACCCTTTAATTTTCCTCGAGCTAGAGCTACTGTTCACAATTTATTTTACCAGAATTCTCTGGTAAAACTCCTTGCTCGTGGGTGGGTATCTATGATTGTAAAAAAATGTGCGTTTTTCTGCAGTTTTGTTTTGATGGGATGCTTAATTTCTGTGGAAATGATATTTTCTTTTCCTGTTGTTTTTATTTTTGAGCTTTTTTTTCCCCAGTATTTGGTTTTGCGTGGTACTGTACTGAATTATTGAGTGCTTTTGGATAAGATTAATTATCTGGTGTTGTTTCTTCCGTGTGTTGACTAGCTTTTGCATTTGTGGCACTTATTTGAGTAAAGATTTTGTTTTTTTCCGCTTTTAAGTAAGCGGAGATGATGTGCTTGGATTTGACATTGGAATCGAGAAAAGATTGAATCGGTGTATATTGAATCATCATAGTTCTGTTGTTGAGGCGACGTCATAATGTATTTCATTGCTTTAAAACTTACATTTTTTGAAAATTTACACTTTCACTTGACTTTTTCAGTCTGTCGCGGGGTAGGCCACTCCTTGTGTCCCCTTTCCCATGGAATTCTGCTTGTCTTGTGAAGTTTGAGAATTTGGATGCGTAGGTACTGATTTCATCGGTGACAGAGCCAAAAGTTTGGTGAACACGGGAAAATGGATCTCAATACTGGCTCTGCACTGGAGTTCATGTTAATGTGTTTTCTGCAATTCGCGTGCTGCTTTAGTCCTTATTTAGTATCATCTTCAGTATTCATTCATGACTCGTAGTTAAGCCAAGCATGTTGCTCTTCACAGTAACACAATTGTATCATTATTAAAGATAAGGTGAGCATGGTGGAGGAAAAGAGGGTCACCTCGAGATTTGAAGTAGTTTAACATGTTCCATAAGCTTCTCTCTTAATGTGGTTACTATTGCTTTCCTGTCGTTTTGGGAACACTCGTGATCACAAACATTATTCACTTTGTTAGATGTTTCACATCGACTCAATTAAATTCTTGAGAATTGTATAAATGGACTTGGGCAATCTCTCTCTTGAGTAACATTCGTATTTATTTTCTTGTTTTGTTCTTTAATAACAGATTCTTGTGATGTAATCATGAGCATCCTTTGGATTTTATAGCTTTTGGGAACAAAAGGAGTTGAAAAGCGTTACAAGGTCTGAGCTTTTAAGTAAGAAACTTGGTGGAATGGGAGGTTGCTGTTGTTCTTCCAGGAAGCATCAGTTTCACGGAACACCAGTGTATTATTATGTGAGTCATCTTATTTATCAATCTTACCAACCCTATTTTGAATTTTTTTTTGCTAATAACCCTCTGGTGATTTTAGAATATCCTTGTATGTGTTTCTTTATTAGTATTTCTAATACTCACGGACATTTGGTATCTGGTAATATTTAGTTTCCTCTTGTTAAAGTATGAGAACTTTTTTTGGTTATTTGAAATTCGTAGAAATGTAGCATTGGAGTATAGAGTAGAAAGCAATCTCAATACATTTGGTTTGAACTCCATTGAAGTATAGTGTTGATGTAGATTAGCTTTGAAGACGAACGTCTTTCAGAATGGACCCAAGATGATTGGAGGCATTTATTACATTTAGCTTTGTAGTCATCCCATGAATTTAGTCCCATATATTTTAGAAAATGGTATTTCCTTTCCCAATTTTTTATAATCAATTCTAATATGTGAACTCCATTCCACAGTATCCACGAGGTTCAGAAGAGCATGATTCCCTAACATCTCATGATGGCATGGCTACCGTACGAGCTTCTGCATTGTTAATCGACGTTAACCTAAATATGTCAACTCCCGACACTTATCGACCCCCTCCCGCTCCTCTTCCATATGATTTAGTTTTTGGGCGCCCAGAATCTACGGATCCCGAGTCTGGAGAAGTGACTATAAGTGCACACACGCTGGAGAAGCCTAGCTGCATAGTTCTTAAAGAAGCAAATTGCTTGAAAGAATCAGAAATTCTTTCCGTTTCTCCGAAGAAAGTTGATCTTGAATTTTTGAAGTCGGAACCGCTTACAGTTTCAACGGACGAAGATGATACATGTCCCACCTGTCTTGAAGGTGAGTACTGTTGGATATCTTGCCCCCAGAAGTATGCTACATTTGTTCTTTACATTTTCACCGCCACTGTGCGATTAGTTATTATGATTTCGATTGGCTACTTTTGATACCAAGTCTGAAGTTTCTTGGCTCAACTGCAGTTGACTCATCCTTATTTATGAAGCTAAACATAATATCCTAGAGTCTATAACTTTAATGCTTATAATATTTGGTATATTATCTTGTTAACGTTAAAAGATTAATAAATTCTTCGAAGAAACTTCACTTGTTGGAGACGAGGCACTGATTTCATACTAGACTTTCAGCGAATAGCCTTGCACTGTACTGGAGGATCGCTTTCTTACACGTTCTTTCATTTTCGTCAACTTATTTAATGGTTCAATATTTGTTCTAATTCACAATTTTAATCTTTCTATCCTTCACAATTTTGTCTGCAGAGTATGATAAGGAGAACCCTAAAATCTTGACCGAGTGCAGCCATCACTTTCACCTTTCATGCATACTCGAATGGAAGGAAAGAAGCAATATGTGCCCCATCTGCGATCAGGTTCGTCAATACTACACGTTCTCTATCACGAAACTTGGATATGTAACTCTGCAAAATTGAGGTTGTTAACTTTCTGGAAATTATCAATAAAAGACTTGACTAGATTCTTGTGATCTTTACAAATGGACATTTTAATTCTTGAACATGCAGGAAATGATTTATGAACGTGTATGAAACTTCCAAGATGCATACTTCTTTGGTTTTTCGATTTGTAGCTTGCCGATGTATAAACCAGCAGAACCACGCCATTCTTTACTCGTATATTGGATTCAAAGACCATCTAAATACAGTTAGAGATCCCGAATTCAATAAAAGTAGTAAATTTATCCATGTATATATATGTCAAACTACTCGAATCTCCCCAAGGCATACCGGTGTCTTATTCGACGCTAAGAAATTTCTCCATATACATAATTAGCGATTTCTTGTAACTAGGGAGCCAACTGCAGTGCAAAAGAGCTCATCATATTCAATGTTGTAAGTTGTGAAGATTTAAAGAATGTATAGATATGTGGACGCTTCTTATTTATTTTCCAGTAGCTTCTTTGTGCTCAAATTGTGTGTGTTTTTGTACATTACTCGATTCAATTCAATGATACTGGTAGCTGGGTTTTATTCAAATTTGTGCATAAATTCCACTTAGCATGAGTGTATATCGAGTTAGTGATTTTACTTCAAAGGGTTTTAATTTTTGTTGGTATGCGTTATTTTTAAATTTTTGAAATATAGTATCGAATTATATAATAATTTTATTATAGAGTATTTCAAGATAGTAGTGAGAAATTAAACTTAGAAGAAAATTTATTTTAGGAAACATGTTTAAAGAGAGGAAAATGGTCTAGTGTTTTGGTATTATTTTCTTTTCTTAGAATATCTATAAATCTATTCAATAGATAAATCAATCTTAGTTACATTAATCAACCATTAAAAAAAACAAAAAAGATCTTTCAACCCACATTACAGGTGAATGATTAGATAAGGCAGTGCGTTCTATTTGTTTGCATTTCTACTGACGTGACAAAAACTATCAAATTTATCATGTGTCAGAGATCTTAAATATTTAAAACAGAGTTGCTTTCAGGTTTAGATTTTTCGAAGTTGAAGTCACTGCTTGGACAACTAAGAAAGAATCCGACCAAATTCGAACCAGATTACACTCACCTAGAAGAGCAAGCAACATTCAGTGATGCATAACACTAAGTTCTGCAGCTACAATTGATCATGGAAAACGAATACCTCTTGTTGAAGCAGCACAAACCGAGCTAAGATAATCATGAATCATAGCACCCACATTAAAGCAACCACTTAGCTCATTATACCCGGCATCCACATCAAGTCTAAAACATCCACTGGAGGTTTCATCCACTTTTTCTCTCTGAGTTGATGATTATCCAGATCTATAACCACACTTGCATTCGTAGTTTTCCAGAATTCATCCAAATAAGACTGCACTCAATCAAACAAAAATCGAAAATTGTTGCTTATGATGATAATGTTTAAATCGGCATAGCTTTTACCAAATAGCTCATGCATACATTACATAAAACTCAAACTCGGTCTTTGACATTATATCTACCAAGGGACATAAAATTAAACAATGACTCATAGATGCTTCTTGCGCTCCACAAAGCATATAACATTCGCTCACTGGAAGATGTCTCTGCAAATTCAATTCGGCAGGAATAAACTCATGAAGTGCACGCCAAAAAAATATTTGAACAATATAGGGAATATGAAGTTTCCAAATTTATAACATATTTTTTTAAAAAAAAAAAACATAAATTTCAAAAAAATTTGTTGACCATATCACATGAAAAAAATCAACCATTGTCGAGGTGTTCGAGTTGATGGATCTTCGTGATATACAAGAGCAATGTTCTAAATTTTAATAGATTCGGAAGTAATGATGTATTCTGTAATTTTTTTATGATAAATATTGATGTATTATTTTATGCAAATATAATATATTTAAATTTTATTGTTATATATAATAAATATTTGATCTTTATCGTGTTTGTTATTATCCCCTAATATCTATTCTTCACTCTGCCTCTACTTTTCGGACAAACCTGTCATATAAAACTTATCCAATGCAGTTTTAAAAAAATATATATCGTTTTCGGATTAGAGTAACTTAATTGTTTAAAAAATATGAACAAGAATACAGTATTAGAAAATCCTACACTGTTGAATTACTAATTCCTAGTTGTACAAAAGGATTGAAATCAGTTAGCTATAATATATGCATTATTTATATATATGTTTAATAATTTATCACATAATTTCTTACTTTTTGATAAGATAGAAAACCGTTTATTTCAATTACTCATAATATTCATTTAAAATATTATATAAAGATTAACAATCTTAGCATCTTAAAATAAAATATTATTATCAAATTTATCGTTTATATATTTTTATAAAATTATTCATTTAATACATTAATTAATTTTTTATATGTAGTATATATCAACATAAAATAAATACTGTTAAAATATTAAATTTAATATATATTATATATTTTGTATAAATAATATAAAATAATATAAGACCTCAATTTTAATTTATTTCACGTTTTATTCTCAACTTATTCAATTAAAATTTTTGATTCCCCACAATTATTAGATATTTTGAATTAAAAAAATAACCAAATTTTTTATATCTCTATAGTCTCGGGGGTAGTTTAGTTATTTATATTATAATATAAAAAAATGATGATTAACTTTTAAAATATGATTTTTTTTCCGACCTACAAATATCTTAAAATTTAATTTATTTTTTTAGATCAAAATTTTATAATAAAGGAAAGTAATAGATATATGAATCAAGAAAAAAAAGAAAGTAATTGATTAGGGTAATATTATGAAAAAATAAATAAATAAGTCAAAGATTGTGTAAATATCATTAGTCCGCGTAGAAGATCCATTTTCAGAGGCGGCGAAATTATTTTGGGCCTAGTCAGTGGGCTCTTTTAAGGAAATGTGAAACAATCATAAAATTAATGGCCCAAAATAAAGCTAACAGCCAACAGCCCAAAACAATTTGGAAACTGTGTACTAGCCACCATTGGAGCTGCAAGATTCACGGGGAACTCCTGGTAGAAATCAGCGGATTTTTGGAGAGGATTCTGAACTCTAGAGTATGTTCAAACTAAGTTTTCTAGTTTTATTACAAAAAAAGTTTCCTTCGTCGAATCCTTGTGAATTTGCTCCAGTCTGGACCTACTAATTAATTTACTGTTAGTGATTCTTTGTTTAAATTCACGGGAACGCGTGCTTGTTATGGGAATGGTTAGAACTCGGAAAGGAATAAAAGGTCGTTTGTTTCCAGAGAACTATAAAACGCGAATTGCTAGGATTCTTGGACTTTTGGTAGTGTGTTTGATGTACTGGTTGAAAAGAATCCTGAATAATTTAAAAGTTTTCCCTTTGACTTATTAACGTCACTTCTATGTTGTGATTGGGTTTGAAGGATTGGGTTGAGGTTGGGCATTTGGAAGTTCTCAATTTTTGAATTCACCACTATGGTCAACGGATGCTAACATTGTTTTTCGAGAAAATAAAAAGGAAGGTTTTTTAGGGTCCCATCAGAGGTTTAAGCTCATCCCATCAGAGGTTTAAGCTCATCCTTTACATGTAAGTAGAGCATTTGATGATGAATTATGGATTTAGAATTCATAGCGGAATATTTTCAAAGCTAACACCACTCTTTTGTTTGATTACTATATTTTCAACTGTGGCCTCGGACAGTTTGATTTCAATGACGATGAACCAAACGATCGCTAGATGCATGCTAATAGTCATTGTTTGTTCAGTTTTCAAGTCATTTTGCCTTTCTTTCTTTTAGTTAGTTCAATTGCATTTAATTGTGCATAAAATTCTATTACGGTGTGCACACATAACAAAAATGCCAGAGAGCTAGCTCTATAAAACTTGTGGCAAGCACTAACTACTACTCTCACGGGCCACGATATACAGGTCAGAGCTTAATCTATCGCACTATTAAAGGTATATTCTCACTTGTACATATTGGTGCACACCACTCGTTATTTTATTTTTTTGGTAATTCTTTCTCATCTTGTCTTTGTCAGTGGGAAGTGAATAATCATACATGGGCGTGATTGATTTATTCTGCAACACTTCAAATATTTGCATTGACACACGAAAGCCCACTCGCAGTTCTCGTTCATTTAGACGGAGTAAAATTAGGTTTATGTCCTCCTCTGTGTTACCTGATTCTATAAAAGTAGATGGTCAAAAGGATTGTGGCTTCTCATCGACTGGGGATTCTTTTATTAGACCCCACCTCCGTAAATTGTCCCCTTATCAACCAATTCTTCCATTTGAGGTAGGTGAAATCTCTCCATTTTTTCCAGTTAAATGTATTGCATGGTTTCATAAATTTGTGTTCTCCTGTTTTGCCTGTTCTTTTGGTTAATTTTATTTGAAGCTCTCATCTTTGGAGTAACAGCGAAGTCACAATATTATTGCACTATAGTTGATTATGATGACTATGGTAAAGATGGGTGTATCCTACGCATTTTTATATTGTTTGCCGGCAATATCGGTTGGTTTTGATTTTTATTTCACTTTTTTAATAATAACTAATTTCCTTTGATGGCACCTGATTTAATAGTGTAGTCAAAATGAACTATGAGTACTTAATTTCACCATTCTCAAATGGTATAACGTGTGAGATAAATATAATCCCAGTATATCCCATTCTCATACATCTTTGATGCAATAGACTTGTTAAATCTGATTGATTCTAGGCAGTTGAATGTTTGTTAGTTGATTTTCTTTCCTAGAGAACTTATTTGCCATTTGATTTAATGATGTGTTTCGTGTGTTGTTTGGATTAAAAAGGAATTGTATTTGTGCCAGGTTTTGTCCCTTCGTCTTGGTAGGAAGCCTGAAGACATTGTAAAACTAGATGCGAATGAAAACCCTTACGGTCCTCCGCCGGAGGTATGGCTAATGCTGCATAAAGTCTTTGTTTTATGCATCTGTGGATTTGGATATGTATCTTTATAAGTTTATCCCCTCGTGCATGCATCTTTTTTGGATTTTTTTACAAATTACCAGTTTCTTGTAGGTTTTTGAAGTGTTGGGATCAATGAGATTCCCTTATATATACCCCGATCCGCAAAGTCGTCGATTACGAGCAGCACTTGCTGAAGATTCTGGTATTGAGGCTGAATATATCCTCGCTGGATGTGGTGCAGATGAATTAATTGATTTGATAATGAGGTTTGTGGCATGGTCCTTTGTAAAGGTTATTTTATATTTATGTTGTCTTTTATGGCTTGATATATTTCTCTAAGCATTGATTGATGCTGCAGATGTGTGTTAGACCCTGGTGAAAAAATAGTGGATTGCCCACCGACGTTTACAATGTATGAGTTTGATGCATCTGTTAATGATGCAATTGTTATCAAGGGTAGGTATTTTTTAATCTCGCTCGGAGTCTGAAATTGGGGAGTCAACTTCCCTCCATCTTATGTGGATCCTTGTGTACTTCATCTAAGTCTCTCTCCCAGCTATTCGAAATATTCTCCTTTGATGAGTTTATGATAAATGGCCTGCATATGTTGGTGAACCAACGCAAAATTATGTTTGTAAATAGAAATTGATGATAGATATATGTTATGGTAGATTGGTATTCATATTTTTCGAATTATACTGTTTACTTGATTAAGTATTTGACAATCTTATATATTCAATCATGTATTTTATGTTTTTCTCCCATGATCTTTATGTTTTCTCCCATGATCTTTATGGGCTAATTCTAGCCTTTTCCTGTTTTGCAGTACCCAGGAAGTCAGACTTCAGCTTGGATGTTAAGCGGATTGCTGAAGTTGTTGAGCAAGAGAAGCCAAAGTGTATATTCCTGACCTCGCCTAATAATCCAGATGGAAGGTACTTTTGTGTTGAATTTACTGTTTTCTGCCTTTTTTGCTTCTTTGGGGCTTGAACTTTTCCTGTGACGATAATTTGTCTCGTGTAAATATTTGTTTCTTGTTGGATTTTTTCGATAATTCATTCATTGAATCAGTGCCCACTTTAAGCATATTCTCTCTTGTTAAATTATTTGTGTGCAGTAACATCCCATGACTTTTGTTTTAACTTTTTCTCTCCATGTTTTGCGCCAATGGCAAAGCAATCAAATGCATTTTCTTTCTTGGTGAACTTTGAATGAGCTCTATTTGCAGAAATTTTCCTCAATATAATATCAATTTGAAAGGTGGAAACTAGAAGACCTTAAGGCTCTGTTTCCACATCTCATGTTTGGTGTGTCTTTTGGCTACACCAAAGTTAGTGACCAAGTACTATGTGTATGTGATGTGGCAACCCTTGGCAGAGGTGGTTATTGTCACGCCCCGAGCCCGTGCCCGCGAATGCGTGACTGCACAATGAGCCCCTATAGCAACTATTTCGTTTTCGTCATCGCTTTACGAAAATGATTAACCCAAGTTGTTATAGAAGTCAATTGTAACCTATTATAAACTCATTTTAAATATTTAATTTTTAAGATGTGGAACAAGAGGTATCACAATCACCCCTCTTTCAGAACGCGAAGTCCTCGTCGCGGCCTGACCACTCGATCCACTAGTGCCGAGAATCTAGAGGTGGCTCCTACAGGTTCAAGAGGTGGCTCCCGTCATGTAGTACTTTGGCCCGCAGGTTCAAGAGGTGACTCCCATGCATGTAACACTTTGTCCCGCATAACACTTATTTCTCGGTGTTCCATGCCGGTGATCGGCTCTGATACCATTCTGTCACGCCCCGAGCCCGGGCCCGTGCCTGCGTGACTGCACAATGGGTCTCTATAACAACTACTTTGTATTCGTCCTCGCTTTACTCAAGTAGCTATAGAAGTCAATTGTAGTCTATTATAAACTCATTTTAAATCTTTATTTATCTATTTTATACAGTATTCATAACATTGGTACACAATTTACATTTATGCTCTTATATCACTGTCATTCATCCTCCTTGCTTAAAAGCCATAATGTGCTTCCAAAAAAAAAAACACAAAATCATAATTGGCCATTGTCACAGTTCATCATTTTGCATAGCTAGGGTTTATGCAGCTGCTTTTCCTCATTGTCGCTGCCTTGACTCATCTCCAACGGCCAAGGAGGTTGATATTGTTCGAGAAAACCGACTAAGAAGATGGATCGCAAGTACACGCTAATTCTGAAGGAATTATGCGGTGAAGGCTGAAGATCGAGGAAGACAGTCGGCATTTTGGAATGACAAGGGGCAAATCTAAACAAAATTGAATCAATTAAACAAAAAAAATCTAAAGCCCAGAACATAATTGGGAAGAAACCAGAGTAGTAGCAACAAAATCAAGTACTCTACAATGAAAAGTTACAAGTTGCAAAAACCTGTAACAAAAATTCGTTTAATCGGAGGTCAATTAACCAAAAAACAAAGAAGAGATGCAGGAAATAGATAGTGTATTACACAGATTGTGAGAGAATTCTATTTATCTATCCTACTTTTATCCCATCATACAAACCAAGTGGTACCTAAGCATATAAGTAAATTAAAAGACAAAAGATAAAAGTAGGATAGGAAGATATATCTACTTTTTTTATGGAAGTGAGAACTGAGTAATAGATTACTGCTTTTATGGTATTGTAAAGCGTTTTTTGGTGGTTAACATATGGGTTCATTGGTGGATTGCTGAAATTCATCGGTATCCTATTCAAGTTTTTAGTGGAGCAAGTATTAGAATTATGTCGTGCTTAACTACTGCAACGTATTCGTTTGATATGCTACACTATACGCTGTTATGGGTCCTTGTGGACTAAGTTTTAACCATCTTTTCATGTATACTATATCATAACGTATCTTTTGTCTGACAGCATAATTGATGATGAAACTCTTAAAAAAATACTTAATTTGCCAATATTGGTTGTGCTGGATGAGGCGTACATTGAATTCTCAGGACTTGAGTCTAGGATGGGATGGGTCAAGAAGTATGAGAATCTAATCGTGCTTCGAACATTTAGCAAACGAGCTGGTATTTTTTCTCCTTTAAAGAGTTTCGTGTTGTACTAAAACAAGTTATTCCCAACTTAACTTGCATTATAAAAATCCAAATTTGAGCTGATAATCACAATTGACATCTTGGTGATGCAGCTTTAGCAGGACTTCGAGTTGGATATGGAGCATTTCCCTTGAGCATTATAGAATATTTATGGAGGGCTAAGCAACCATATAACGTGTCCGTTGCTGCTGAAATTGCGGCATGTGCAGCGTTACAGAATCCTGCCTATCTTGAGGTATTGGGAACCAACAAAAGACAGGGATTAACCTTTACCTATATCTTATAATAGGATCTTTATATAATTCAATGCCGTTAATGTGTGCCAGAATGTGAAAGTGGCTTTGGTGCAAGAACGGGATAGGCTATTCAAACTTTTGAAAGAAGTGCCGTTTCTCAATCCATATCCAAGCCACTCTAATTTCATTCTTTGTGAGGTCAAGTCTGATATGGATGCCAAGAAGTTGAAGGTACGAAACCTTGACTTGTGTTTAATGCCAGTGGTTACGTTATGTCTTTGTCTCTTAAAGGCTCTTAACTTGCACAAGCTTTCTGTTGCTAGACAAGAATTCTGTCATGAGAGCTCCTAATATATGATAATGATTGGTAAAGTAGATTTGATTTGGAACTCTATTTTCTCTTTGATTCATTTTATACGAACTTAATCATCGAGTCCAATTAAGCAAAGGCTGATTCGAGCTTGTGAGACCATATAATTTTTAAAATATTTATGAAAATATCAATGATGTATTAAAGTTCGCAAAAGACTTACGAATAATCAAATAAAATAATATGGGATTCAGTTCGACTATATTCTAACATTTCAAGCTTCGCTTTTGTTGGATAATTTCGATTCAAATTCAAGCCAACTCAAAGAAGTTGCATTATAGTTCGATCTGTTTGCACGACTAGTCTCATCAATTTAGTATAAATATAAAGCCATCATGAATACCAGGAAATGGAGCTTTAATTGATTCTGCTAATATGCGGTCATAAGAAAGTCAAAAATGTTAAAAGTCATATGTTTTTAAGTTGCTCCTGCTATCATGCTTACATGAGAGTGTTGAGACGACCCTAAACTTCAATTTTCTTGGCTAAATAAACATTTATAGAAATGTTAGTGATTCAATTGTGCATCTATTATGGAACAATTAGACTTTATTTTACGTCGTCCCCAGCACAAATGGTATGAGCACTAAGTTCACTTCTTTGATTGCTACATCACGAGTTGGAGCAATTGTCTCATGTGAACTATCGTCGAGATTGTCTCATGTGATTGTGTATGTTGCATAACGATTGGCACTTTGTTGGCACAAATTGAAATATTTGAGTAGTATAGTTTCTACCAGTTACAAAGATGGTTGACCCAATAAATGAATTGTAAGCAATCATGTTTCTTCCTTGTAGGAAGACCTCGCGAAAATGGGAGTGATGATTCGTCACTACAGCAACAAAGAGTTGGCTGGTTATGTCCGTGTTTCTGTCGGCAAACCGGAGCATACAGATGTTTTAATGGAGTGTCTCAAACGCCTCTATTGATCGGACCTATTTACACCTTTTGGATAAAGTTTTCTACATTTCAATGTTACTGTTGTTTAGCTGCACTAGAAATGTCTGTGGCAAATGTGCATTTTGATTTATTTCCCCTTGGAAAATAAAGAAACTCTTACTCGAATATTTCGAATGAAATTTGTGGTGATTTTCGAGTTCGAATGAAATTTGTGGTGCATGATTATCTAAAAGCATTCATATAGTTAATTATATAACGTAGAGTATTAAACTGTGTGGCGGCCGCCTATGCTATAGGTTGGTTCATGCACCCAACTCATTGTAAATGGTTCCGAGTAAACTGACATTGATTGAGTAAACTTTTCCTTTGTGTGTGGTTTTTCGTTTATGTTTACGTTTGGACCAAAAAATATTGTTTATTCTACCAGCGACACAAAATGTAACATCATGCACTCAGCAAATGGAGGATTAAGAGCAGATATACTTGGGTCGACATGATTCATATCAGTCGTAAAAAGTAATATTTTTCATTCAAATTATTGTATATTGTATAATACATTTTTTACATATGTAAAAAAATATTTTTGATTTACGTAATGTTTTTTCATAACATAAATAACAAAAATGATATTTTTATAGTGAAAAATATTTTGAAAATAGAAACTAATATTTTTCGTGGATTAGGTAAAAAAATTTGTAACAAAAAATTGGTTTATGAAAGGATTTCACTTAAATTTTTGTGTCTGGATTTATCAGATCATTCATATGTTTTGAACCACTAAAATATAATATATTTGGTGTTATTTTCTATTTATATGAGAGAATCCGGTAACTTCGTGCTCACCAAAGGTTGTGGGCGGCGCTGCCAAACTTGAATTGACGCAGTTTTCTTTAAATAATTTTTGCCAAAGAACAAGGAAGGAATTGCTTTTACTTGAAAAACTTCTCTTGCATTGCCCAAACAACATATATAATTATTATAACTCTAACAATTTTTTTCTTAGAGTGAGTCTCATGTGAGACCGTCTCACGGATATTAATCTGTGAGACGGGTCAACCCTACCCATATTCACAATAAAAAGTAATACTCTTAGCATAAAAAGTAATACTTTTTCATGGATGACCCAAATAAAAGATCCGTCTCACAAATACGACCCGTGAGATCGTCTCACACAAGTTTTTGCCTTTTTCTTAATAATTGATCTCTTTGTAATCAATACTAATCGAAATTATGACATTAACTATGATACTGATTGTGAAACCGAACGCTTGAAATTTTACTAAAATTTATAGTTAGTTGTAATAGTGCAACTCCAATATTTTTAAATCGCACTACAGTTCAAAAATCATGTTTTGATAACTCTACTCAATTTTGATATGATGTCCACTAATCATGTTCGTCTATCACTCTATGGGATAGATACACATGCACATATAATATAAAATAAATATAAAAATTTATACAACTGATTGGTTGGGCTATCCATTCAACTGACTACAGTCACGTCTGCATTAATATATTTATTAATTTATATACAACACAAATTTTCCGATCTTTCTCGTTCATTTGCCACCAAAATTTAAATTTTAAACTAGGTCTTAAATTTGAAACTCTAATTATAACAAATAGCTCTTCATAATCAAATAAACATATTTAATTTTGAATAAATATTGGGGCCCATATATTGTATGCTATGGGCGAGGAGTCATTATTTTATTATTACAGAATTGAAAATCTATTTTAATAAGTTTGATTGAGGCTTAAGATTAGGATGATAATTTTTCTTAAGGGTTCGAAGTTTTATGAGAAAAATCCGAATCGAAGAAGGTGATCCTTTATTTTTTCGGATTCAGTTATTTTTTTAATCTCCAAAATAGTTGGAAACATGTATAGAAATATTATTCTCATCACCGAATTCGCTCCGAAAATATAATATAATAATAATATTTTTGAAAATATTAATAATATTGATATTATTAATATTGATATTAATTTTAATTTTTTTGCAAATATTAATACCATTAATAATAATAATAAGTTCGGGTTCAGAGAGTCTCCGCCGTTCCCGTTCTTGCTCCTTTGATATTTTTGAAACGGAGATAAAAATTTGATCTCTGTAATTATGGGCATGGGGATGAAATTTGGAGACGAGGACGAGGATTACAAACCCCGTCCAATCGCATTATCAGACAAGATTTTTTTTTTTCAAGTCTTCTAAATTTAATTAATTTTATATAATTTTTAAATAATGGATTTTCGATGATATGTGACAAGTTCAAGAATAGAAACTTATTAACTGTTATTACATTTTTTTTTTGAAACATGATTTTATTTTAGTTATTATACATTATACACATGTCAGTTCACACGCATATCTTCTGGTGTTCTCCATTTATTCATCAATGCTCTTCTAAAAGTTCCTTGCTTTATACAGTTGAACAAGCAATTCTGCTCTCTATTTCTTTCTCCAGAAAAATCAAGATAATAGAGGCAAGAGTCAGTAGATTAACGATGTCTTCTCCGAGCAAGAGGCGTGAGATGGATTTAATGAAACTGTAATTTCTCATGTTTTTTTTGGCTTTACTTGTAATGCGGAGTTGATTTTTTTTATTTAAATAAAAAAATCATGATTTTGCATTTTTTTCAAGAAAATGATTATTTGCAGGATTTTGTTTTTGTTTGTTTTTTCCTTCTTGAAATAGGATGATGAGTGATTATAAGGTGGAGACTGTGAATGATGGGATGCAGGTGTTTTATGTGCATTTCCATGGACCTAAAGACAGTAAATTTCCTTATCCTTCTCTCTGGTTGTTGATATTTATGTTTTTGAATGAAGATTTTGTGGTGTTTGATTGTTGGGTTTCTTTTATTTCGTTCTTAATCTAAGTTTGTTGACTTTGCAGTTTTTGAAATTTATTGTTCCATGTTTGGGATAGAAAAAAAGAAGGAACGAGAGGAGGACTTTTTGTGTTTTGTGTACTCCATAACAGTATTTAAGTAACTATTCTATTTAGCTTTTAATTCTTAATGTTTAATTGTTACTTAAAATGTTGTTTGCATTCATCTTTGGGATCTATAAATCATTTGTCCGTGACCATGTCTTAAGATTGTGTGGCAATTGAGAAAAAATGGAAAAAGAAAAGAGGGTGGTACTTTTTGGGTTGTTATGTATACTTCAAAATTGATAGCTCTTAAGTAATTCGTAGTTTTTAATATTTATCTTTTAACTATGGTAATAATGTGATTTGTGTGGTTGTGTGGTTGGAAAAATTGCACAAATGTTGAAGTTTTTTTCAACTGACTGACTACCTGGCTCGTATAAGTTGAGATCAGTCTTCTGCCAACGAATCTTCATTTTGTTTCTTGGAATGAATTCGTCTCTGTTAAATGTGTTAGGCCCTTACCTCGGCGGAGTTTGGAAAGTAAGGGTGGAGCTTCCCGATGCTTACCCATACAAATCTCCATCTATAGGATTCATTAACAAGATCTACCACCCAAATGTGGATGAAATGTGAGTAACATATATTTGAAGTTTAGATTATCTCCCATTACTGAGGAGTAAATTTTTATGTGTATATTGAGAGTATTCTTTGTGGATTATGGAAATTCAGGTCAGGATCAGTTTGTTTAGATGTTATTAACCAGACTTGGAGCCCCATGTTCGGTAATTCACTAGTATAGTTTATTTTGCCTATGCAAATTGTAGGTTTTTTAGCTATTGATGTAAATATCAATAGATAAGGATGCTTCTAACTGCCTACATACTCGACAGACCTAGTGAATGTGTTTGAGGTATTTCTGCCGCAACTTCTCTTGTATCCTAATCCGTCGGACCCTTTGAATGGGGAGGCGGCAGCTTTGATGATGCGTGACCGAAGTGCTTATGAACAAAAAGTCAAAGGTACCAAAAGCTTCACTTTTACAAATTAGTAAATGTCTAATGCTTTCTTGTTTCTATACGGTCTACCGAGATCAAAAGTAAGAAATACCCTTGGCTTCTTCTCTGCATACTGTTGCTTGAAGTTCGAAACTACCAAAAAAAGGTTTGAGCGGCTCTGAAGTTTTCAAGTCTATCTGATGTTTATTTTCTGGACAATGCTTGGAATATTCTTTTTATTGTTCCAATACAAAGCAAGGCAAATGATCTCAGAATCATTCTCAACACTTGGAACTCATGTTTAGTTCTATTAATTTTACAAATTTATCTCCGTTCGAGCCTATCGTTTTAGGTATTTGGTCTTCCTGATGATTTCATTCCATGTTTTGAAATGGGAAACGATCCATGTGAGTGGAATTGTTATTCCTGATTTAATCAAGAACTTTTATTGTCTTATCCAGTGACACTTCATGCTTCCCATGCTTTGTTTTTTACAGTTCACTCTAAAATTCGGAAGGACCTGAGAATTTTGTGGATCGATGATGGTAACTTATATATTTTGACCGGTGAAACTTACATTATTAGAATACGTTACACATGAAATTGGATTTTCTTTCATTGAAGGGGATGGCTCCCACTGCTCATCCTCTTGGCTTCGCCGCTGCTCTGAAACATTGTGATGGAGTAGAACATGAAGGTTCCAAATTCCAAAGTCAAGTTCCTCTCATCTTGGAACACAAATAGATCTTCTTTTACGAAAAAGTAACACATATGGGCAAATCTAGGATGTCACAATGGAAATAATTATATATAAATTAAAATTCATGTTAGTTGAGTGATCTCCTCCCTCAATCCCCCACCTGAAATCCCTTTTTCTGTTGAAAGTGGGAAGTTCTTTTCTAACTGTTGCGAGTTCACCCCTAGCAGATCCACCTTTTTTGTTTCTTGCCTCTACCATAACCAGATAATATACCTGGACGTTTTCTTGATATTAGATTCTTACATCAATAACATCTTATGAATGTGACGCCCGTGTGCGAATTTTCCAGAATATTGTCTTAAATATGCCAAGCCAGAAGATATAGGAGCTGCACCAGAAGAAAAGTCTAGCGATGATGAGCTAAGTGAGGAAGAATACGACTCTAGCGACGAGGCAGTAGTCGGGAAAGTGGATCCATAGCTTTCCTAATCATGTTACTATCCACCTGGATTCTGCATATGACGCTCTTGGCTACACCCTCAAGATCAAGATCCTTTGAAATTGCACATAGCAAAATTATTTAGTTGTACCGTTATTCAAACATGTTTGATTTACCTATTTAATCAAATGTATGGACAAACCATGATTGTGTAAATGTATTGTGTTTCATTCAATGAGATTATCTGCTATTTTATAACTGGGTTCAGAAGACCATTTCGAGTCGAATTTTTCATATTCTTTCTCAAGTTTGGCATCATGGTATGACTTTCATATCAGACTTTAGATCGACTCGTTTGGTTTGGACCTAATGAATGAGGTTTAGTCAAACAAGAAGTCGAAATAACTCTATAAATATGTCGAAGCTAGGTGAGTACTGTCGAACAAAATAATTTCAATTCAGAAACTGGTTCGAGTTTTTCTGAATTCGCTTGGAGTTCGTTAAGCAAGGTATACGTTGTGTGATTGAGTCACTGAAGGGAAATATATTTTCTTTATTTAATTGATATGATTTCTTATCTTGAATAATTTCCCTAATATTATTCTTCCTTGTTCATATGATATTTAATATTTAATTATGGTTTTGCTTTTCTAGATAATTATGTTAAGATTTTATTGTGATATAATATCTTTCTTAAATCTAATTTCATTCTTGATAAGATTATGTGGAATATTGAGTTTGTCTTTTCTAGATATTATATTTATGATAAAGATCTTGTATATATGATATTTATTGGAATGATTTAAAGAGATATGATATCAATGTTTAAATAGAGTCTATTTCTAATAAAACTCTTACTTTCTTTATGATATAGGTTTCCTTGTGAAGATAAAAGTCTACATCTATAAATAGGAGATCAAGGACATCATTGAAGCTCTCTCTTCCTAGGTCAATAATTCACACACTTGTGCACGTTCATAATTTCATAGAAAATCCTATTCAAGAGACGTGCTATGTTTGAAGAGTGGGAATAACGTGTTGCCGTGAATGTTGGGAACATCTGCAGACAACATTTGTGAAGAAGTTGGCTGAAGACCGTTTTCGTGGATTCCCTTTTTGGCATCACGTTTTTAGCTTTCTTGTTTTAGTTTTTATTCTGGTTATTTGTTTTTAGAAAGCTTTATTTTCTCAAAGTGTTGAGGAAATTGATTTTCGTGAAAATCACTAGTGATAGGTTTTTTTTGTAAACGATTTGGTTTTCTAGTGATTAATTTTTGCCATAAGGCACCGTACAAGTATTTATACTTGTGCATATTTAAACTTGTCCATCTATTTATTTAACGTAAATTTGTGTTACAAAATATAATATTCCGCTGCATGTTGTCCGAGATGTTGTAACATCTGGCACAACACCTAATTCTGATAAAACACAAATTCGCGATTTTACATCCTAGTCTGATATTTTTACTATTCTGGTATCTGTCGAACAATATAATTCCTAATAAGTGGTATCAGAGCTTACTCTTGATATGCTAAGTGCTGATTCTGGTTTTTGTTTTGTTTGACAGAAATATTTAAATGCACACCTCCTTGACTGCATTATTGACAGGAAGACGCTGGCTGCAGGTGAATCCTTCAGGTGTTGCCACACATGGCCGCAACATCTGCGAAAAATCAATTTGTTTAAAATCCACAGCCTCGGGAAACTCAAGTGCGGATGATGATTTGGAAGCTGATGATGAAGAAATCACTCTTGAGAGTGTACAAAAGCTTTATGAGGAGTTGTTTGAAGATTGGACCGAAAAAAACAAGTTGAACTCAAGTCTCATGAAGGAGAACACTGATCTAAAAGCTGTGGTTGCCATGAGCAAAAAGGACTTAGAACTGGGTAAGACCAAAGAAGAGCTTCAAAAGGCAACTGAAACTTTATCAAAGTTCAATACGAGCACATCCAAGCTTGAGTCCATACTTTTGATGGGAAGAGATGACAAGAAAGGCTTAGGCTTCAAAAACAATGTGTTTGAAATTGGTGAATCTTCCAAGTCGACTATTTTTGTGAAAGGAAAGGCTGATACATCTCCACAACCACAATCCAAGTCATCAATCAAAAGCTCTCCACCGAAAAGACAACCTGCTGCACCTATCCCTACGAAGAGAAAACGCAGGTATGTATGTCATTACTGTTTTAAGCCTGGACATATCAGGCCCTACTGTTTTAAATTCAGGGATGACTGCATGAATCAAAAGTCGAGTCGGATGTTGCCCCGAATGTTGTCCAACATTTCCCGCAACACCTCCCACCATCGACCTACAGTAAGACAAATTTGGGTCCCAAAGGTAAAAACCCACTGTAATGTTGTCTATACTTCATTGAAAACTAACACTTCAGGTCATTGGTATTTTGATAGTGGAAGCTCACGCCACATGACAGGTTCAAGAGAACATCTCATCGATTATGTTGAACAAAATTGTGGTAGAGTGACCTATGGAGGGGGAGCTAAAGGAAAAATTGTTGGAAAGGGTACACTGAATGTTGAAGGACTACCAAAGCTCCACAACGTGCTTCATGTTAAAGGATTAAATTCAAATTTGATAAGCATAAGTCAATTGTGTGATGATAATTTGCTTGTTAAGTTTGATAAACATACTTGTGAAGTTTTCGATAAAACTAATATGTGCATTATGACAGGTACAAGGTCTTCAGATAATTGCTATCAACTAGGGGAAAAATCTTTCATGCAAGCATGTGCAAATCGCCGAACTTGACCTTTGGCATCAAAAACTCAGACATGCAAATTTCAAAACCTTGAAGAACTTGAGTAAGTAAAATGCAGTACGAGGTATGCCTAATCTCTCATCTGGAATACCATATGTGTGCTGAGATTGTCAAAAAGGAAAACAGACTCGCATGTCGCACCCAGTGTTGCCAACATCTGGGACAACATGCTGTCTGGAGTTACTACACATGGATCTTGTGGGTCCTATGGAAGTCGAAAGCTTTGGAGGTAAGAAATATTCTTTTGTATGTGTCGATGACTTTTCACGGTTTTCTTGGATAAGCTTTATTAGGGAAAAGTCAGACACCTTCGGTGTGTTTAAAAAATTGGTCACAAGAATTACGAACTTCCATAATTTAAAGGTGAGAAAGATCAGGACTGATCATGGTAAGGAATTTGAAAACTCTTCATTCTCATCTTTTTGTGACAAGAAAGGAATTTCACATGAATTTTCAGCACAAAAAACCCCACAGCAAAATGGCATTGTCTAACGCAAGAACAGGACGTTGCAAGAAATGGCAAGGGTGATGCTAGCTTCGAAGGGTATTTCAAAGCGTTTTTGAGCAGAGGCCCTGAATACGGCTTGCCATATTTCAAACAGGGTGCATTTGAGAAGTGGTTCAACCATGACTTCTTATGAAATCATCATGGGAAAGAAGCCTAATCTTAAATACTTTCATGTTTTTGGTTGTGTTTGTTACACTTTGAATGACAGGGATCAACTTGCAAAATTTGACTCAAAAAGTGATAAGTGTTTGTTCTTGGGATATGCCATTAATACTCGAGCTTACCGTATGTTTAATTTACGAACTAGGACTATTATGGAATCCATTAATGTTGTTTTTTATGACTGTGCAGATCTGAAAAAGAAAACAGCTGAAGATGATATGGAAGACCTACTGGAAATTCAAATCATACTGGAAAATGCAGATGTTGCCCCAGATGTTGCAACATCTAGCACAACACGTAACACTGAAGTCACTGAATCTGAGAAAGAAACACACAGCGATGATAATGCAGTAGATGATGGACAGAATATTCCAAATAAAATTCAGAAAGACCATCCATCATCTCAAATAATTGGAAGTGTGCATGGAGAAGTCCAAACTCGAAAGAAAGAGAGAGTGGATTATCGCAAGTTGGCTGGACTTATATGCATGAGCTCTACATACTCACAGGTAAGATTTTCATGTTTTATATCCAATTTTGAACCTAAAAATGGTCATGAAGCTTTAAAAGATGAATTTTGGATTAATGCAATGCATGATGAGCTTGAGCAATTTGTTCGAAATAATGTGTGGAACTTGGTTCCACCTTCTGACCGTGGTAACATAATTGGTACAAAATGGATTTTTAAGAATAAAAATGATGAGTCGGGAAACATCATTCGAAACAAAGCAAGGTTGGTTGCTCAAGGGTACACACAGGTTGAGGGGGTTGATTTTGATTAGACCTTTGCTCCTGTGGCCCATATTGAGTCAGTCCGACTTTTGCTAGCTATTGCATGCTACATGAAAATCAAACTTTTTCAAATGGATGTTAAAAATGCATTTTTAAATGGAATTTTGAGTGAGGAAGTGTATGTTAGATAACCTAAGGGTTTTGAGGATCCACACCATTTGGATCATGTTTATAAATTGAAGAAGGCACTTTATGGTTTGAAGCAAGCACCACGTGCATGGTATGAAAGATTGACAGAATATCTACTTGAAATTGGCTTCAAACGAGGTGAGGTAGACAAAACTCTTTTTATTCAAAAGTCCAAAGGTGAGATTCTTATCTGTCAAGTCTATGTTGATGATATAATCTTTGGTTCTTCATCTCAAAAGCATGCTAATGATTTTGTTGAGTGTATGTCATCTACTTTTGAAATGAGCATGGTTGGTGAGTTGAGTTATTTTCTTGGCTTGCAAATTAAACAAATGCATGATGACATCTTTTTGTGTCAAAGTAAGTATGCTAAAAATTTGATTAAGAAATTTGCAAATGAGAACACAAAACACATGAGAACTCCTATCGGCTCGAGTGAAAAATTGTGCAAAGATGATGTTGCCAAAAATGTTGACAACACCTTATATCGTAGCATCATAGGTAGCCTTCTCTATTTGACAGCAAGTCGCCCTGACATCATGTTTAGTGTATGCTTTTGTGCTAGATATAAATCTAATCCTAAAATTTCTCATTTAAAAGCTATGAAACGCATTTTACGTTACATTGCAGGAAAAATTGATTTAGGATTGTGGTATACACACGAAACCAACTCAAATTTAGTAGGGTTTTCAGATGCTGATTGGGCTGGGGATTTAGATGATAGAAAAAGTACTTCTGGGGGATGCTTTTATCTTGGAAATAATTTGATCTCGTGGCATAGTAGGAAACAAAATTGTGTTTCACTTTCAACTGCTGAATCTGAATATGTGGCAGTTGGAAGTTGTTGTACTCAACTTTTATGGATGAACCAAATGGTAAAAGACTATGGGCTTAAGACTGAAACCTTAGTTGTGTACTGTGATAATTCGAGTGCAATTGATATTTCAAAAAATCCAGTACAACACTCTCGAACTAAACACATTAACATTCGACATCACTTTATTAGAGATCTAGTAGAAAAGGTGTTGATTCGAATGGAATTTGTTGGTACAAATAACCAATTGGCAGACAGATTCACTAAAGCATTAGACTTTGAGAGATTCTCCAACCTTAGGAAATCTCTCAGCATGTGTGCAATCTGATCATTCATGGATGTTGTCTCGGATGTTACAACATCTCAGACAACACCCCATCTGCATGTGCATTTATAGGACTTAGGCATACTGCATGTGCATGCATACTGTTATATGATGTGTTTTCACAATGTTGCATAATCTTCTGGTGCATTTACAATTTCATGTTCTATCTAAACGTAACACACTTGGATATGATTAATAATCTGATTAAATCACAATGTAGTTGAAGGATGATCATGTACTCCATGACATTGTCCCATACGAAAAGTGACTTGAAAAGATTGAATAAAAAGACAAATCAATTATGCATATGCTCTGTATCAGAAGAAAAGATGGGAAAAAGTTATCTAAAAGAGTCCAATGAAGACTGTGCTTTTAGTGTGGGAGCTACCTCTTCTGAATTTAATACAGAATTCAAAATAGAAGAAATTAGAAAAAGCTACCTAGAGGAGTCCGAAAGAAGACCGTTCTTCTAGTGTGGGAGCTACCACTTCTATGGTTATAAAGTCAATAAGTCTCTAAGTGTGCATAAAAATCAAAATTTTTGGAATTGGACATGTTGTCAGGAGATGTTGCCAACATTTGCGAAAACACTTCATCTGTAAACATATTTCATACTCGTTTGCATGTTTCTATTTTTGTTTCATTCTGTTATTAGGCATAATTAGGACATGCATTTACACTTCATTGTGAATATTGTTGAGCCAAAAAGGGATTGATTATTTCAACAAAGAAAATTCGGTTAAATTCCAGATTTGACTAGAAATCCAATATTTGTGATTTTTAATGTTTCAGTGGTGTTAAATCGATGTGGGTTTCAATTCTGGAAATTATTTTGAAATGATTTTGGACGCAATTATCTCAGTAAGTTTGGTAAGTGATTACGGACCAAAGCTGATTTAGTCTAGTACGAGAACTTGGTTGTCCATTCTGGACAAAAAGAGGGAGAAGATGCAACTCAAACTCAAACTTAAGCTGATGCTGATGTTGATAATGTTCTGCTCTGTTAGGTTCTCTGATGTTTCTGTTTTCCCTGATGTAATCCTTTTCAATGAACTGTTAATGATATTTTGCAGGTGTTGTCTCAAGTGTTGCCAACAACTCGAATAACACCCGTACTAACTTGATTTTATTCAAGAGGAGAAAAATTCACATATTAAGGGGGATTTAACTGAAGTTTAATTGAGAAATTGAGTTTGATTTGATTTTGTCCAGAAAGACAAAAAGGAGGAGATTGAAGGGAAATATATTTTCTTTGTTTAATTGATATGATTTCTTATCTTAAATAATTTTCCTAATATTATCTTCCTTGTTGATATGATATTTAATATTTAATTATGGTTTTGCTTTTCTAGATAATTATGTTAAGATTTTATTATGATATAATATCTTTCTTAAATCTAATTTCATTCTTGATAAGATTATGTGGAATATTGAGTTTGTCTTTTCTAGATATTATATTTATGATAAAGATCTTGTAGATATGATATTTATTGGAATGATTTAAAGAGATATGATATCAATGTTTAAATAGAGTCTATTTCTAATAAAACTCTTACTTTCCTTATGATATAGGTTTTCTTGTGGAGATAAAAGTCTACATCTATAAATAAGAGATCAAGGACATCATTGAAGCTCTCTCTTCCTAGGTCAATAATTCACACACTTGTGCACGTTCATAATTTCAGAGAAAATCCTATTCAAGAGACGTGCTATGTTTGAAGAGTGGGAATAACGTATTGTCGAACAATATAATTACTAACAGTCACGAATCATGATATAATTAATTTGGTGGAGTATAAAACAGGAAATTTCGTTTGATTCCGCAAAGGCATGAATCATGATTTAAAATTTAATTTTAAAAATTACGGCTACACCTCCCTTCAACTTTGTAGGATTATACAAAATATAACGAAAATAGAAATGTTTATTATATCTTCACAAAAATGATAAATTTTGAAAATATGGTTAGCCTATTATTTGATTTTTGCTATACGTAGGAAAAAATAATTAAAATATGAAAAAATAATTTTAAAATAGTCAAAATTAAGAGGGTATATTTGATTTTTCTGTGTGTAATATTTTAATTTTATTATATAAAATTTTAATAGATTTTTTATTATTTTAATTTGATTGTATATAATTTAATAGACATTATTATCATAGGAGGTAAACTTATTAAAACTAGTACATCGATGCACGCCTCATACAATTTTTTTAATAATTTATTTGATTTATATTTAAATGATAATCAAAATATAATTATAAAAAATAATGACGAATTATACTGCAATTTTGATATATGAATTAAAAAATAAATAAGAAGAAGAAAAGAAAAAAAATCAAAATAAGAATTGATATATGAATTAAAAATAAATAGGAAAAAGAAAGGAAAAAAGACCAAAGTATGAATTGAGCTTATAATTTGATGTTTAGAAAATAAAGATTCTAACGGTTGACACACATGTGACTTCATCAAAATTTTAATACTTTATTAATATATATTTATTAAAACAGACCGGGATACCAAAAGTTAATTACTCTAGGTGTCTCAAACTTAATAATATAGTATAGATACTTTCAATTTTTATAGTAAATTGAAATCAAAATTTCTATTTAATCTAAATAATTATTAAAATTTCAAAAAATAATTATAAAAACATTAAAAATTATAACCAAATGTGTTTTGGCAAGTTGTAATGATTTATGTTAGTGAAAGGGTAAATTCGGAATGTTATAAAAATATTTGACCAATAAAATATTTGATACTACAAGGAGGAAAACGTAATTACCCTTTTATTTGACTTAATAATAATAATAATAATAAAAGTACAACTCCGACCTGCCGGATTCGAACCAGCGACCTAAGGATTTCAGCAACAAACTACAGTCCTCCGCTCTACCAACTGAGCTAAGGTCGGCTTTTATGGGTGTTTGTTAAACAATATATATATTCTAAAATCCATGTTCAAGAGAACATGTTAATTTCTTATAATTATTTTTATAGATTAAGTTTTAGCTGTGAAAATACACTAAATCGCGTTACGAGCCCGTTTGATATAAGAAGCTACAATTAAAAAAATATTTTTTTAATTTTTAACTTGTTTGGGTGGACTTCTAGTGCTTAAAAAAACACTTATTTAAGTTGAAATTAGAGCTTCTTTAAAAGCCCTATTTTAGAGCTTTTTTCACTAGCTTTTTTAATAACCTAAAAAACAACATCCACCAGTAGCCTCCTCTCAATCTTTTCTCCANTTTTACTTAAAAAAGTATTTTTAAAAATCAACTTAAAAAAGCACTTTTTTAATCAAAAAACTTTTGATAACGAACGGGCTCGTAATCTAAGATTTTGGGCCTTATCCTTTTGCTAACTCAATTATTTTGATCTAACTGGTAGTGAAAATCAAACAACTGAATTGATAAAGAAAGCTACAATAAATTTACTACACACACCCATTCACAAGTACAAGTTCTACAATTTCCTTCAAGGCCTTAATCAACCGAAACAGGTTGCATATTTTCAGCCTCTTTTCTTAGCTCTTGGAACAGGACCGATGACAAGTATCGTTCCCCGAAACTCGGATGCACCGTCTGAAACAAACGAGTATAATTTTTACGAAAAATTAAAGATTTTGCCAAAACAACTCGAATCAAAGTTTTGGTTATTCGAGTACACCTCTACATACCACAATGAGTCTGCCTTTGTTTTCAGGCCTCCTGGCAAGCCTAAGAGCTGCAACTGTATTCGCGCCCGATGAAATCCCTACCTACAAGACACCAACCACACCTTCATCACATAAGCTAGCATGCCGAATGCTTGACGTAACAAGATAAAGATTATAGTGTTGAATTTTATTTCTGATGACATATGATTAGTACATCAAAGTAGTTGTTTTCAGGGGGCAAACGAGTGGAATGTTACATGGTCACATTTTAGCAAAACAAAGAATAATAATAATCAATCAAATGAAATTTGTCACTTGAACTACGTTACCATGAGTCCTTCTTTCAATGCCAATTCTCTAGCCATGTTAACAGCATCTTCACTCGAAACCTGAAGCACAGCTGGGAAACATTTTTTAGCTTCTGTATTTAGCAGAAAATAAACATGTTTTCACAGCAAGAATGTTTTGATTACCATGAGAACCTCTTCCATCACATCCATGTCTAAGATATCTGGTTTGAATCCAACTCCATTTCCAGTAATATGATGAGGACCTACAAGATCGATAATAATACACGGTTTTATATAGAAATATGTTTGCGAATTCTCAGTCGATACTGCACTCAAAAATGCGCTTCGGCGGATAACATTTGTCTATCTGATAGATAAATTTGGTCCAAGAGTTTCTTGACAATTTTCACTGAAATATACCTGGCTTACCACCATTGAGAATATTACTTTCAGTAGGCTCAAGTCCATAAATCTACAAAATGAACATTAAGAAAATTGATAAGGTTGTTTATATCTCCATGTGTGTTTTATTTAACATTTATCTGTGTTACCTTAACATCGGGATTTTGTGATTTCAGGTACCGTCCAACACCGGAGACGGTGCCACCACTTCCAATACCCATGATGAAAATATCGACTTTGCCATTGGTATCATCCCATATCTCAGGACCTGTGGTCTCAAAATGTACCTGTATATACTTTGGTTTAAAGATTACCAACACAGCAACACACGCTCAAGTTTGCTTAATCTTAAAATAAAAATGACATGCATTATAGGCGGATATCTTTGTAACCATACATTTAGAATTTAGAGACTGCTCGTGTAATCAGAACAAACATAAAGTTACATTAATATTGCTAGTTGGGTTAATCATTTGCTAACTAGTTGCTAGCAGAGCCCATTGCTTAGAGTTTTGATTGCTTGAGACCTTTTAGTTAAGGTAAAATGAGGTTAGATTTTGATACCTGAGTATTGGTTGGATTGGAAAACTGCTGAAGCATGAAAGCATCAGGCGTTGAATCCAAAAGTTCGTAAGCTTTCTTGACCGTACCTCCCATTCCTTTGGTTGGATCAGTGAGGATTAAATCTGCTCCGAATGCTCTCATTGTCACTCTTCTTTCCAAACTTGTGTAAGAAGGCATCGTCAAAACCATTTTGTATCCTTTCATGGCTGCCATAAATGCCATGCTGATTCCCATGTTTCCAGACGTGGGTTCAATCAATGTCGTCTGAAATTAAAGCAGAAGTTCAGCTATATATATATATAGAGCCGAAATTTGAAACGTAATATGTGATCTTTCAAAGTTAGACATGTTTCCCTCCAAAGTCCATTCAATCACCCCAACTTTACTCCATCCCCTCTATATGAGAGACCACTACAAAAACAAAAATCCATCCAAACATGCAAATCGATTCCCATCTTGAGGAAGAAACATGCTATGTGGTCTAAAAATTATAATTAGAAGTTCAGATATCCGTAGGTGAAATTGATTCAACTATAAAAATCCATTCAAAATAACTGGTTTAGACAACTTTCTTGGCTTATCATTCACATTTGATAAAAATCCAGAAAGAAACTAGATCTTTACAATTCGACTTACTTTTCCAGGCGTGATCAATCCTTTCTTCTCTGCATCTGTGATCATGGCCAATGCAGGTCTAGTAACAAAAACAAACGAAAATTCGCATGTAACCAAGATTCAAGAATTTTAGTGGCTGGAAAGGAAATGACATTCGAAGAGAAAAATAACATAAATGTAAAGTAAGATGGATAAAAGAGATGCCTACCTATCTTTGATGCTAGCAGTAGGTTGCATCATTTCTTGTTTAACAGCAACATAAGCACCACATCCTTCAGTTACTTTGTTAAGATACACCAGTGGTGTTCTCCCAATGAGCTGCATCAAAGGAAACATTATGTTACAATCCAAAGTCGAGTTTCAATCAATTTTCGGGTGGTAACCAAGACTCAGACGCTCCCCTCATGATATATTCATAATTGTGTACTTCATAAATGTGATCAATGAAAGAAAATTGTATCTTTATAAATGTGTTCTTAATAATATATGTAACTTGAAAAATCAAATTTAATCGGGCATTTTTAAAAAGAAAATGCAATTTTGATCATTTATTTTTGTTTATTTTGGTAATTTATATTATTAGATTTCAACATTATGTCTTTCGACTTTTGATCATCTCAATTTTTTTCATGCAGAATATTGATGTAATGGTTTACGACATATTAGAGTCACGTAAGAAAAAAACTAAATTTAAAAAACAAAGTTATCGTATTAAGATTTAAATTCGAGAATATAGAAAACTAAAATCGAAAATATAAAATCTATATGATTAAAATAGCAAAGAGACAAATTTAGATAACAGAAATGCAATTTTCCCTTTTTTAAAAATTAGAAAACCAATCAAAACAAACCACCACCTAGATAGGTCCGGTCGAAGTTATACCACCAAGTCTGGACCGGGCCGTTGAACCGATCCCGCCTGGTTTAACTTTTACCCCCATTAAGCGTGGCAACTGGCAACTCCTCTTATCAAGTCTTTTCAGACAAGCCAATTTCTGGCCATTAAAAAACTCACCGGCACCAAAACAAGGAACCATTGAAACAAAACGAACCAAGAATCCCACACGAGGATTCTTGAATCTTGATAAATTATTAATATATCATTACTTGAGATCACTCAAATTATCATGCAACAACTGAAAATCAAGTCTAGAACATAGATTGACCATTGCATCGAAGATTTGGAGCCAAAAAGTTCATCTGGGATGGTGAACCCATCGATAATATAGTATATTCAAGCTCTTAAAAACTTCAAATTCATGAAATTATATGAAAATCACCTCGGAAACTTGTTTCTTGATTTTAGTTCCGGGGAGATCTTTGGGCAGGTTCCTTAACCTCTGAGCAAAAGAAGGAGAATCCGTCAATGGGTTTGCGCTGGAAGTAGTAAGCAATTTTCTTGATTCATGGAAACGAGTGTATAGGAATCTTTTCTTTGAAAGATTGCTGAGAGCCGCCATTGAGTGGTTTTCGAATAGGGAATGAAATGCTAAATAATTAGTGTAATGGAGGAATTCGAGCGATCTGTTACTTCAACTACAACTTTGCTTCTGTGCTTTATATAGTAAAGATATCACAGTGTGCTTACTTTGCGGGGTTAATTAGTTTTCTTTTTGTCGAAATGAGTTCTTTGGTTTCGGCTGGCAATGGCAAGCATCGGATGGTTAACAATTGAACAAACAAAAGAAAGAAAGTTTTTTTTTTTCTTTTTTTGTTTTGGCTCAGTGGATACTTTGGTAGATCTGCTTTAAATTTCATACTCAAACTTAAATTTGTATTCAATTATTGTTAGAAAAATTATGTTTTTACATTATATGATCTATAATAAAATGTGTTTGAATTCTATCAGCCCACGTATCTTTTGTATGAAAATCGATATAAACATTAAAAATATGGTACTAATATATGATATTTGAGTACTAATCTTTTCAAATTCGGTACTAATATATGATTTTTGAGTACCCAAACGTATATAAAATGTTAGAATTAAAGACAGATTTGTCTTCTCGGATGAAAATCGGTACAAAACATTAAAAATATAGTATTTATATATGATATTTGAGTACGAACTGTTTCGGATGTGGTACTAATATATGATTTTTATTATCCAAAGATGTGTAGCAAATGTCAATATTAATAAATTTGTTCCAATTTTTAAAAAGTTGGTACCTAAATATCATATATTAGTATCATATTTTTTCAATATTTTATACTAAATTTCATCTGAAAATACAAATGTATCATTAATATTAATATTTGTTATACATATTTGAGTACTCAAAAATCATATATTAGTACAAGATATGAAACCATTAATACTCAAATATCATATATTAGTAACATATTTTTAATGTTTAGCATCGATTTTCATATAAAAGACACGTAAGCTAGGGGTGTCAAAATTAGACACGACCCACCAACCCGACACAATTCAACCCGAAAAAATCAGGTTTGAGTTTGAGGTTTTCGAGTTCGGGTCAGATCGGGTTGGACTCGATAGCTGACCCGAAAAAATGATCGAGTTGGTTTGGGTTCGGTCAACCCAGGTTGACCCAGTTGACCCGAAAATTTTAAATTTTTTTTTAAAAAAATATAATTAATAAATATTGCCTATATTTTTATATATTGTATGTCTAAAAAAATATTTATTGTATATTTATATTATAAATTTTCATAATTTAATATTTATTTTGAATATTTTTTATTTTCTAAACAATTGTTTATTTGATTTAGTAAATATATTTTATTTTTCTACCATTAGACTTTCAAATTTAAAAAACTCTTCGTGAAGAGAGAGATTCCCGGGTATTATAATCAACCGTGAATTTCATTTTTTCCGTGTGGAAAAGTCTGCTTTGCCTACGCATATGGGTTGTACAGACATACCGGCGTTGATCACTTCTCGGCGATTACCCGAAAGCTGTGAGGCTGTGGACCTGTCGTGTGAACGACCCCCTGATTGCCCGAGCGGATGCATATCTCTTTCTTTACTTTCGTGCTCATTTAAAAATTTATGCTTTCTTATTCTTATCGTCATGTGACAGCGACTCGAAAAGCACGAACAAGCCACACTCTCTATTATGGCACATCAATGAAGGGATCCACGTTGTTATGCCTGAATCAGCTTCTGCATTCCCTGTAAAGTTATGCCAAATGCCGAGTTTCGTATGAACTTAGGAAGACCTAACAAGATTATAAGCCCAGGCTAAGAAAATGTGCACCATAGTCACCTAAGAGATTGGGGGATGCTTATTGTTCCACGCAAAAGCATCCTGATCTATACGAGCAAACCTATGTTCACGGAAGGGGTTTAAATTAAAATATTATTTTTTTTTTGAATTTTATTTAATTTTTTTTCAAAAAAATTCGAAATCGGGTTGATCGGGTTCGGGTTGATCGTGTTGATTCGAGTTTGGGTTCGGGTTGAGTAAATTTGAATATCACTATTGTTCAACCTAACTCAACCCAATCCATTCAACTCATCCGAATTGACACTCTTAATGTGAGCTCATGAAGTTCAAACATATTTTCTGACACGGAGACCGAAACCAAATTTTTGTTTGCTTTTGAAAATTTTTGAGCAATTTAACGAGAATTTAAACATTATTTGCTGAGTATTTTTTTTAATTACGATAACAAAGATTATACTCCACCGGATATCACATATTGGCCACAAACTTGGATTAGTGGGCCCGCATCAATCCTATGGTCGTGGACTCGTGGTGCACTCGGTATAAACCATATAACCTATTCCACTACAAATTTTACACTGACGTAATGCAATTTCTATAACAAATATAATATTAATCTCCAATTCATTTAGTTAAAATCTTACAACAAAAAAATATTATCGAATTATACCTTTTATGTTACATATATTAATTCTTATTATTTAATAATTTTTTTTTACAAATTTAACATAATTAATATTTATAACAATAAAATAAGTATTAAATTATTATCTATACATTATTTATAATTATTAAAAAAATATCATATTAAAAAAAATATTTAAACAAATTTTGATTGCACCAAATGCTCTGCGACAAATTCGGTGCAAAACAAAAGGGTCACTATGTAATGTCCGTTGGAGAATGAAAAGCTACGCTAAAATGGCATTTGAGGGACGAGATTATCATTTCCTTGGCTTTTCACAGCGGCGAAAGATTAGGCCTTTAGCCGAGCCTAGGGGTGGGTACGGTAACTACGGTACCGTATACCATACCGTAAATATCGGTATGTAATTTTTTTCATGCCGATACCGATACCGGAAATTCGGTACCGCATATTCGGTATACCGAATTTTCGATATGAAAAAGTTCATACCAGATACCGTACCGACACCGAAAATTTTGTCGGTATACCGAAAATATTATCGATATACCGAACTTAAATTTTAAAAAAATAATAATAAAAAAATTATTTTCGGTATCGAAAAAAAAATAATTACGTACCGATACTGATACCGAAAATTTCGGTACGGTATCATACCGATACCGATACCGAAATTTTCGGTATATCGATTTTTTCGGTATTTTTTCGGTACGATATTTGGTATTTCGATATTTCGGTATATTTTCCTAGCCCTAGCCGAGCCTGAGAAGCCATGGCGACAAATTATTTTCAACAAGTTCAAAAAAATTTATTTTTCATTCAATAAAAAAATTATTAAAAAAAATCTAATAAACTATTTATAACTACTGTATATTCCTATCATTATATATGATAAATTTTTCCGTAGAGTACAAAACATTTTATTTTTTCATTCAATAAAAAATATTATAGAAATATATTTTAGTAAATATACAAACCACTTACAATTAATATATATTCCTATCATTTTTTATGTATTTTGAAATATAGAAATAAAGGATAAAGTATCTTTATTTTTAATCATTAATAATAATTTAAAACTTATAAAAGCAGTTAATTAGATTTTTAAAATCTATGCAGTCAAATGGCCTATAATTATTTCATGAAATCAATGAAGATTTTGCCCGAGTGTAGTGAATGAATTTGGAGCGCATGTGACTGACATTCACCTAAATATGAGATTTAGGTTAAGGTTGTATTTGAATGGATGAATTTTAAATTTATAATAATAAAATCTTTTAGTTTGTTTTGATAAATATATTTTACAATGAATTTCAAATCTAAAATAGTTAGTTTTTGATAAATTATTTTGAATGAAAAAAAATTATTTGGTGGAATTTGAAATTAAAAATATCATTTTTAGTGTTTAGAATGACGAGATTTCAAAACAAAATTTGTATTTAATGGGATTTGATTTAAGTAAATGAAATTCTTACAAAATTGAGGAGAATTCTTGAGATTTAAGCTATGAAAAAAATTTACATATTAACTTTGTACTAGGCATGGGCACCTCAATTCTTGAGGTGTCCTACCCAGATTTACAGTATTACATATGAGTATATATATTTTTTAAGAATAACTAATCATGTGTTTATATTTATGTAATTCTTATTTAATAATATAAATTTAAAAGCTATAACTATCATGAACATATAATTTTTTTATGTTTTTTTATATTCGTACTACGCTCAAACGAATATTATTTTAAGTTGACATTGTGTTTAAAAAAGTGAAAAATATGCAAAAAAAATTTATAAAAGTGAAAATAGTTAAGAAAAATATTCAATTGGGGTTCAAATAGAAGAAGTTTAATAAGATGTTGTAAATTAAATATAATGTATTGCTTTATTTTAAAATATAATGAAGGATCTACTCCATAAATATGTTATTACAAATTCGAAAATAGAATATACGTATTTTGGTATTGGTTGTAAGAGTGTTACATTTAATGATGTTGTTGGTGCTAATGAATATATGAATGTGGTAACTTTAACTTAAATATAAATTGTAATATGAGCCATTAAATAATCGATAAGAGCACAAAATTTTTTAGGGTAATTCAAAAATTTTAAAAAAAAAGTTAATGTAGAAAGGATTTCAATATGTTTAAGTTTTTTTCTTTTTGAGAATTTAGTTGACGGATATATGAATTTTGGAACCTAAGGTTTTTTTATAACATATAAACATGCCAATTAATATTAATTCATAAGACAACTGAATAAAAAATAACAATGATGGCTTAAAAAAAGAAATTAAATTATATGAATAAAAATTGTTTGGGGTTCGTATTAATATAAAGTTTATAATATGTTTACTAAAAACATATATTGTTAAACATGTCTAAATAAACTGTAGAACTTCCATTTCTTGTCTCCTGTCTTTCTAAAAATATATTATTATCTATAAACGAAATTGCGAAATTATTGTCTCCCGTCGTTACTATTTGTTGTATGCAGTGTAAAGCCTCGAATTAATGCAATAGTCTGCAAATTAAATTAGCTAGTAAACCATACTTGATAAAAACATATGCGATAAGTCTAGTTATGGAGCTTGCAGTCACTACCATTCATTGCACGTTGGGTAAACCTGCATATTAATGCAGTAGTCTGTGAATCATGTTAGCTGGATAAACCATACTGGACAAACTTTGTGTGATAGGTTTGTCCGGTTTGTCCGATAAAGTGTTTGTATTGTGAATCAAACTCATAATTATTGATCAAACGTTCACTTATTCAACCAACTCAAATATGATGATGGTTGTAACATGTTTGATAGTATAATAATTAGTCACATACTTACATATCTATTATATTTAATAATTTATATTTTTGTAAAAAAATATCCTCCGAGAGGAAACAAACTATTTACAAAATAAAGTCGAAACTACAATAGAGTTTGATAAATTTTCATTAACCTATCCTCTAATGATATTAATCGAGATACAATGAACTTGAAAAGCTTTCAACGTAATCCCTTTAATTCGGCCATCCATTTATTTGATGTATCGGCTTTCCTTGTAAATTAACAAAACATTATTGTTTTACAACAATATAATATATATTAACTTCTTTGAAAAGAGGATCTCATCAAAATATAAAATTATTGTATTGATTTCATATTTTAACTTTCACGAATAATAGTTGTATCGGAATATATGTTTTGATTATATGTATCTTAATAAATTTATGTTTTCATATGGACGAGTGCATTCAATGGCGGAAAAATATGAGGTTCAAAATGAATTGTGGTAAGAAAACTTCGAATGTGGCAATTTGGTAACTGAAGTAAAACAAAAAATGTAAATGCCAAATGAAGGGGACGAAGGCTGCTAGATTCAAACGGATCAGGATCTTTTGTGGGGTCCTTAGCTCCTAATCGTTATTACAACACAATTTGATTAGGGTTAATTAATTACAGCGGAAAACGAGTTTAAAATTTCTTTACAATGAGCCCAAAATATGCTATTTGAATACTAAAAATAGTATTTCATCTCACAACATCAAACATGCCCACACATAATCAAAACAACTCATACAACAACAAATCATATCCTCGGGACATACCCCGGTATATAGATACATAACATATATACTGGGAAAGACCACGAAACCTCAACTCAAACTGTGACTCCCTCCAGAAGTACTATCTCCGGTCTCCTGATATCCTGGAGTACCTGTCATTGTCCACATACAAAGACAACAACAGCCCCATCTGGGGTGAGCAAAGCTCAGTCTGAAGCAACCACAATATATACCACAGATATCTAAACAATGATATATGATATGCAATGCATGTATGTCGTGGAGGTATCAGGTCAAATGCCCATCCACTGAGCACATGTCAGAGTCAATCGAATCGCTATCAAATCAATGCTCGAGCTGGCACACCGGCCTCAATCAGGGATAATCGTATGATAGCGTCGACAAAGCGCCATCAAATCCCAAATCTCAATCAA